>NW_024962262.1:56053324-56448230 GCF_019238085.1 Lagopus leucura
AGGCGGTGTCGGCGGCCGCGGCGGCGGGGCAGGGAGAGGCGGCGGCGGCGGCAGCGGCGCCAGCTGCGGCGCCCGCGCCCGCGCCCCCCACGGCGGAAGCGGCGGCCACCCCCTACGTGGGGCTGCGGCGGCCCTTGGGCTACCAGCTGGCCAAGGCCACCAAGGAGCGCATCTGGCGGGGGGAGTTCATTGACCTCTTTTCCTTGCTCCACACAGAGCTGACCCCCGAGCACGGCCCGCACCCGGGGGACACGCTGGACCAGTGGGTGTCGGCCTTTCTGGTGTATGCCAGCGTGGTGTGCGAGAAGCACCCGGCGCGCTGCGGGGCCATGTTCAAGTACCTGGACACCATCCGTAAGCTGCACGCCACCTACGGGGGCACCTCGTGGATGAACTACGACGAGGACTTCCGGCGGCGGGCGGCCAAGGACCCCAACCTGCCGTGGGGCGACGTCGACCTGGACCTGTGGATGAAGTGGATGGCCCCGCTCAAGTCGCTCCTCAGCAGGCACAATCGTTTCGAGAGCGAGACGCAGACCGCGCCGCCGGCACAGCCACCGCCTTCATCGTCGTCCTCATCCCAGAGCCCCAAGAAGGAGGAGAAGAGCCAGGTGTGAGAGCCGGCAGCGGGGTGGTTCCGTGGCCCCTGTGGTGCCCTTCGGAAGGGCAGAGAAGGGGCGACAGGAGCTGGGGCAGCTGCTCCCTATCCCTGTGCCCATGGAAGGCTTTGGCTTGGGCCTGTGAGATGTTGGACTGTGTCTGCTGGGAAGGGTGGGCACTGTGGAGAAAGGGACTGACAGCAGATAGCTGTAATATCTGTCGCTCTGCCCCTCAGGAATTGGAAATCACAGTCATTCTCTCCCCTGGGATGTAATCGTGTTTTTCTTAGGACATCAGAAGAAAAGTTCCCTTTTTTTTTTTTTTTTTTTTTTTTGAATTGTCTTTAAAAAAAAACAAGCTTTCTCAGCAATAAAATTGTACCTAAGACAAAGAGTAGAGGCCTGTTACTGTGGGAGCATGTGATAGCTGCAAACTGCGTGGGAGGCCAGAAACATGGGTGTCAGTGAAGAGGGACTTCAATTTGATAGGCCACAGCTTGCAAATTTACCATGATTTGGAGATGTAATTTAGTTCCAGCCTCTGTAGGTTTAGTCCACAAGTTCTGGCCTGTTTTGTGGAATGTGTGTGATTAGGGGAAGCAGGGGGGATTTTGTTTTTGTCAAGGATTTGCTTTTATTACAAGCATCAAGTGTCACTGAATTGGCATTACCCCAAACATACACAGGCAAATATGCTGTTTCCACTACTTGAGTGGTGGCAGCAAGTGCCAGTGGTATAAGAGTGCTGCCTATCCATATTTGGGGTTGTACTGCAGCTTTCAATTTTTTTTCAGAATACTAGGGGCTGGAATCTGTCAAATCCACTGTGTGGCATACACTGGAGTAGAATGTTGGAGTTTCATGCCAGTTGAATGATGGTTGAAGGATTCTGTTAGATTATTCATATTTATTTCTAAACTGTTTTTTTAGGCCCATAGGAAGGATTTTTGCCATCCGAAAGGATTTTGCTCAACAGATACCGTAGGATACTCAGCAGTGGTTAAAATAGTCTGATCTGGAAAGGGACAGTGTTTTCCAGGATATCCACAAGTGTTCAGTGCATTGCACCAACTCTTCACTTCTCTACCTAGCAACATCTTGGGCCAACCTGCAGGGAAAGGGATGGAAACTAACACCATTTAATGAATGCTGTAATAGATCCCAATGCCAGCCGTATGGCCTTGGTGCTGTCTGTGTTTGGTATTCCAGATTACGTAACTTGTTCTGTTATCTTTGTTTAGATGTCTCCATTCTTGAGAACAGCAGCTCAGTTTTTATTTTACTACTGATACTATGTGAGCACCAGATGGAAAACACCTCTTGTATTTCATCTTGTCCTGTACGGGATCTTCAGTTCATAATGTTAACTAGACCGTAACTCTCACAATAGCTGTTCTGTCAGTGCAGAGCTCCAGGCTGTTGCTGCTGGGCACCAGATATTCTCCGTCTCCTTTGATTTTGTGGAAATTTTCCAATTAATTTCCGTGTTGTCATTGACTTTATTTGCATCTAGAGAAGATGCTGGAAGCTATGTGAATTAGAATCAAGCTTGTTTATTTTAGCTACCTTGTTTATAAAATAACAACATTTGGCTTAAAGATCGGCTTGAATGTAAAAACTACAGTGCTATAGTCCCATAATGGAAAGTAAAAGTAAAACCTGTGTAGCCGCTGTTCATTGTGGGTTCAACTACTTCTCCATTGTTAGAGCAGTTTTTAATTGGTAGCACAGGGTATTTTATAACTTTTTTTTAAACAAGTCCTTAACTGAAACAATTGTCTGAACAGCTGTTAAATGTAGACCTGGGAAAAAGGTTGAGCTTGTTACTGGCGCAGCAGCAGCAGGGAAATGCCAGGTGACCTATGGGTTTCCCCCTCGCCCACACACAGCTCCTTGCGAGCTCTGTGTTGTGTAACTGCTTGAAAGGAATAAAAGGCTGTGACTTTATGTTTGGGCAAGAGTGTTCTCTAATTTAAATGTGAGAGAATAGGCTTTTGTAGTGAATAGACTTTGACCGGAATCTGAGTTTTTCTACCTTCGTCCTGTCAAGAAGAAGGGAAAATGTTTTACAGAGACCTTTTCTTCAAGATTGCTTGAATTGATTTTGTTTTCATGGCTTCAAAGGTTAGCGTTAGGCAGCCAGATTCAGTTTCACCTTCCCATTCAGCAGGACACTCCTTACGTTTCAGCTTCTTCAGTGTCTGTATCTCTCCAGTTTTGCAGTTCGGCAGAAGGTCAACCAGTAAAAATAACGTCAACAAAAATGAAAGGATGTATTTGAGGCCAGTTGTTATTTCTGGAGAGTGAGTAGAGAGCTGTAACTTCGCTTTGCATCTGGTAAAATAAGAAGCCCTAGTTTTTGTTTAAAAGCAGTGATTGGCACGTGTGTTGTAGGATAGCCGAGATTCATTCCTGCAAATCTGTGTTTGGATTATCTTTGGACAATTCTCAGTTTATTTTTTTTTAATTTCAGACTCCGTGAAAGCAGAAGGCCAGTTGGAATGGCAGGCAGAATAAGTGGGTGAGTTTATATATAAGACTGACTAACTTTGGTTTTTAAATATTTACAGATTTGTTAAATACAAAATTTCTTATTGGTGCCAACAGCCTGACTCCGTTGGTGTTTAAGTGGAGCTCTGGTATTCTAGTGCATTCTTTTACCTCTGCTTCTGTTGCGTTGCAAGCTGTGCTAGAGAAGACGTAGGAAATTCATTTTACCCAATCAGCAATTGTAACAATGGACTACAAACCTGCAGAGCAAGCCAGTTTGCTGGAAAACAGGAATTCCTGCAGCGCAGCACTTGTCACAGACTATCCAAAGAGGGCAAAGATTCAGGAAAGTGAATAAATTGAACATTGATTGAATGAGGTCAGGAACAGTCTCCCGGAGGAGAGCCCTGCCCTAAAATACTACTTTGAGAGTATAAGCCAATTTAATGCGCAGATTAACCCTTCTCATTTGAGCAAACTTGTGTGCAATCCTGGATCTTTGCAGATCACGACTGGACACTTCAAAAAAAAAATAAAAAAAATCTGTGTACTATATTTGCTTAAAAAATAAATCCTAACTTGTCTTGTTACACCTGTTAATTTTACTTTTTCACTGACAGTATCTGCAACATAAATGTATATTTGACTTAACACAGTATCCTACATTTGCTATAACTCAGGTTGTTGACAGAATTATTCTGTGAGGCTCAGTACCACCTCTTCATTCTTCTCTGAAGAAAATTCTTTAGCCATTCCTGTCATTTCCAGAAGTAATTGATAGCCCACTTATGCATTGCAAAATTCTTGAACAGATTTAATAGCTGACCTAAATTATTGCTCTTGTTTTATCCTCATAGAATAGTTAGCATCTTGAACATCAGACCAAACTTTTGTGGTCTGGTGTTCATGAAAATCATTCATTGGTTCACGGTTTAATTGTTTTACATCTCTGTATTTTGTTTTCTTTTCCTTTCCCCTTGCATACTAGGGAGTATGATCAAGGTAATACTATGATCCAGTAACGCGCTTGATGGTAAGGGTATGCCTTTAGTTGTTTCAGGAAAAAAAAAAAAACAACCAACTGCCGTTATCTGCTCTCCTTTAACTCTCTTGATAGTTTCAATAATATGCTTAACATGAAGTGTTTGTAAATCAATTAAAAAAAAATGTTTGTGACTTCACCTAAATAAATTTTTATATATATAAATACTGTTCTTGATCTTAGTCTTTGTTTTTTTTTTCCTCCCCTCCCTTGCATTGTCACTTCCCGTTCTGTAATCACTTTTTTCCATGACCTCTGAGCTTTTACAGAATTTGTGATGTTTCAATTAGGAAAGCAAACCAGAGCCATAACTGTTGTCTGGAACAAAAATCAGCCTTTGAAATTAACTTTCAATATTTTGATATTTGAAGGTTGTAACTGTAGTTGTCATAGCTTATTTATGTTTGCCGTTTGGTGAGATAACAGGCCTGGATCTGTCTGACAGTCTGCAGTATTGAAACACCAGTATTTCAAGTGGTCTCTGAAATGGGATTGTGATCCAGTGCAGCCTGATGCTAGCATTCAGTAGGACAGAATGTAGAACAGTTTTGCAAATGTAGTTACAAGCTGTAAAAATCTTTTCATTTTTGAGAATGTGCTTAAGCTCAGAGTAATCACATGCAGCATTTTTTCCCTGTTCTGTTTTCTTAAGAAATTGAATTTTTGTTACTTGCTGATCTCTAACACCAGCAGGATCTGGAGGGACGGGAGGGCATCAGATGGCGGGAGAAGCAAGGAAGGATGAGCAGACATTGGTCACCTTTGTCCCAGTGACAAATTGCACAAGTGTGAGTTTTAACCTACTGACTCAGGGTGGTGAAGCAGCATCTGTGCTTTTCCTGCCTTACTTGGGAGCAGCACATCCAGCTGGAGTCTGTTGCATTTCCTGTGCCCTTTGCTGAATCCTTCTGCCAAGAATCTTGGTTTTGTTTGTCGCTCTCTCCAGTCCCTATGCAGGCTGGTGCCCTTCCTGGCACACTGTCACCTCCCAGTTTCCTGGCTGGCTGCTGAGACTGGGTCAGACCACCCTGTCTTCTGTGACTGTTGGAGGCCATTTCCAGGGCTCTGCCCTTCTCTCCAGTGTTGTTGACTGTTTTAAAATTGCTTCCTGCTTTCAAAAGGAAATTTGTCTTTCAAATCGTTAGTGGTGTTTTTATGACATACAGGATCTCCTCTTAACCTCCCCCTGCCTTTTTCTTTTTAATTCTAGTTCTTCATAAACTTGGCTTTCATCAGTGTCTTTGAGCCACTCAGTAATTTCACTGTGTGCCCTTGCTTTGGTGTTGACTGCTGGACACGTGCTTCTCTGCTTGTTGCTTGCAAGCTTCTGCATGAAAATTCCCTTCCTAGTTTCTCAGTTCAACTTCAGTGAGTTTCGTCAGTTTGGAGCAGTTGGTTACTGCTGGATGTGCTTTTGACAATGGCTCTGGGTGAGTCCTGCTCTTGTCCTTGGGTTGCTGTGTCCCTGTTGGATCAGTGTGTTGGCTGTGTTGAAAGGAGTGGGTGCAGAACCTCCAATTTTTTTGTTCACCACTGATTGAGTAGATTTCTTCTAGTGATTACAAGCCAAGCTTGCTGTCATTTACATAATATAGTGGGCAGCATAGAGATGTGTGCTGTTTAAAAGCAGGCATTGAGGGTAACCATTTAACTGAGTGATGTGTGAAGAACACAGCATAGAGTAGGTGAGAGGACTAGAGTGGAAGTCGATCCTGACTTTATTATCCATACACTATGACTGTAGCAGAAATTGGGCAAACATAATTTTTTAAATACTCTTTTGGTAACTTCTGCTACCTAGGTAGGATGGGAAGATGCTCACGCTTCAGTGTTACTGCAATTTCTGATGCTTTGCTTGAAATAAATCTTGATCATTTGTATCAAGTGGCAGCAAAGATGGAAGACTGATGTAATTTCCAGTTGGGAAATTCCGAAATGTGTGGATTTGTTAGGGAGGACCAGCATGGTACAGAAAAAAGTTTTCTTTCGGTTGACTGGAATAGTGTCGCATAGTTCAGGGGGTGATTTCAGATTAGTTAATTGTTAGGGATTTCTGGCAAGACAGGTACTTTTTTCACAGATGTGCTTTTTGTGGACTGGTTTGATAAGCATTTTTATTGCAAAGTGCTAATTAAAACCAGTGCAGCATGACTGGCAGCACTAAGTGTGTTGCAACTTGGAAGGGGATGAGACAAAACTGCGTAAACATGGGCAAACTTGCAGGGCCAGGGAGTTCAAAGTCAGTGTACAGCAAACATAGAGTCAAATCACTGGTTGTTCGACTCCAACTGTGTGCAGCAGTGAGATGCGAGCATCTGAAAAATGAGACTTAGCACTTCTCTGCCCTTATCTGGTGTAGTGATGGGTCATAAATGTAAGTTGACAGAACATTTTGCACATGAGGTAGCCCTTCACATCTGCAGTTGAGGAAAATTATTCCTTCTGGGCTCTGATGAAATCCTGTTGGTTTTTCAGCATGATTCCAATTCAAGCCTAAATTGTTGCTTTCCTATCCTGCTTTTTCTTCCATTACCTCATTGGCTGTGGTTTTCTCCTTGATAAAAATCTGGTGAACGCACCAATGTGTTCTGAGAGCCAGCCTTAGGATCAGGCAATGTCTGCTGGGCTGTCTGCACACACAGGGCCTTTCACACTGATGTGTGTAGTTATACCAAGTTAATATGGTCCGTTAGGAATAAATTTCATAAACATGTAGGTTAGCTTGCATCTAACTGTGTGGGTGGAGTACACATGGGAGACTTGAGGCTACCTGCAAGGCTCATGTGTTTGTCAGGAGGTGGTGCAGCTATTCACAGACCTATCTATGCACTCCCATGGTAAAATCAAATCCAGAACCCCAGAGACTGTTGTGAGCAGTGAGTGGTGGGATGTGAGTCAGTGCTAAAACCAGAGCGTTTGTGGAAATGCTGCTTAGTAAAGTTATCAAATGCTTTGGGGGTCACCTGCTTAGTAGGGACTGCAACAACTGACAGTGCCTATGGGAGTGCTTTTGGCAGTTCTTTTAGCAGAGCATTTATGTTCCTGAAAATTTGATTATAGAGAAATGGTGATTATAGAGAAATTACAAAGCTAGATCGTACTTTTCCCCTCTCATTTTGGCTCTTTAGTTTGACTGTCACAGCGTCCCAAAATTCAGTGTGCAGTAGCTGAGCACATACATTCTTATGCGTATAATTTTCTGGGTCTAGAACTCTTTTCTATTCACTTGGGTTTTTATTCTTGGGTGTCCTCACCAAAGCTGGTTGGCATCTTTGTACTGTGGCAATCTACCGGGCAACCAGCAAAGTGGTATCTGAGGTTTAAAAAACAGAAGCATGTATGGTGTCTTTATAATATTCATAAATTTGAAATATTTCAGGAAGTACTTGTACCTTTTTTGTGTGGTTCTTGCTTTTTCTTCACCTTAGAGAACACTTTTCTTCTTCCCAGTGTCTCAGTGCAGTGTTGCTGTGTGAGTATTTCTGGGGCATCAGGGGGAATGCTTACATCCAAACAAAATCTGTTTTCTTTGAATGTTTTAATTGTGAACATTTGAGGCCATAAAATCCTTTTTGCTCAGTCACTCTTTAGCTTAATTTGTTGCATTCTGTGTAGAGTCAAAAACTCAGCATTCACTGCAAGGTTTTTTTTTTCTTCTGAATCTTGTAACACTACTACTGGATCTGCACCTACTTCAGTGGATGTCAGAAACGTCACTGTCCGCAGTCAGGAATGACTGTTTAAAAACTGAAACATGGTTTGTAATACACTGTTAACTTGGTTGCACACGAAGCTTCAGTGTATTTACTGTGTGACTTTTTCTTCAAAGGCAGATAGATGCAGGCAGATGAAGGGCTGGTAGTGCTGACTATGCAGCTGGTGGGGCTGTGGTCTCTGAGCTGCAAGGCAGCATGGTGGCAGGGGCCCTGGACTGTGTCTTCCCCTATGTATGGGTCTTCCAGGTGTGGGCAGGACAAGACAGCTTCCTCAAAGGGTCTAGCAGATCAAGAGCTCTTACCTCCACGGCCCAGGCTTTCCACCCTTCGTTACTCTGGCCTTTATCTTCTGCCATAGCTCCCTCTGCTCCTCTGTTTTGTTTTTTCATTTGTTTGTTTTTTCCCCACTCTGTAACAGTCAAATGTCAGTCGTGCTCTGGTGCTTGGAAGGAAGGAAGGAGTAGCACTTTGTGCACGCAGATACTGTTCTCTACCCAATGTGTGTCTCCTGATGATTATACAGTGTGCCAAACAGGCTTTTTTTCTTCTTAAAGCTGAGGAATGAGGTTTATACAACTATTTAACAGGGTTTCTGGAGTTAGAAATGTTTGCAATCTTGAATTCCTGGCGATGGAATATAGTTTGGTTCAAGGTTAGAAACTGTGTGGGGTGCTTCTGCTCAGAGAGTGCAAGTGTGTATCTTGCTGCCTTTGGTGTGACTGCAGATAATGAGAGAGAGGGATTTGAAGCAATGGGTTTATCAAAGTGCTCTGGATTGAGAGGAGAAGTATTTCACATTTCTCCTTTCCATGTTATTTTTCACATCCTTTTTTCCTCATCAGCAATCTCCCAGGTCAGATGAGTGTTCTGTTACAAGCTACTGGTGGATAACAGGAGAAATCTTCATTACATTTGATCATTAAAGGAAATGTGTGACTTTTTCATCTTCAAGATAGAGATTTTCCATAAGAAGCACAATAAATTTGGTGGTGTTGAAGGGCAAGAAGGTGGCTTAAGGGGGTCCGGTCTATCCTCTTCTTTCCCTCTAAGAAAAAGGAGACTCAGCTAAGCATCTTGATGTGGTACAGGTCAGTGAAAAAAACTGCTTGTCTTGAGGAAGTTTGGTAATGAAAGGAAAATAAAAGCACACATACTTCCCGGTGTGCAATGCCCTGAAGGCCAATATGTGAGCAGAAGCAGCTTTCGTGGGTAGGTGAAGGTGGGCAGGCTGCTTGTCCACTCCACCAAGCACAAAGGCACTTTATGGAACTGGCTATAGAAAGATTGCTCCTGTTGTTGCTTCTTAGCAAGGAGACAAAGTGCTTAGCTGGTATAACTGGAATGTGCAACAAATAACAATGTGCAACCTACAGTTGCAAATGCTTTTTTTGCTAGGAGAGTGGGTGGTAATTTGTATGCAACATTTCTGAAAATGTGTACTGTGCATTAAACATATTGATTGCATGCAAATGAGAAGGAATAAAACTGACTCTTCCAATGCAAACAAGGTACAGAATGATACATTTACCTTTGTTAAGATTACTCACTGTTTTGTGGCTTTGTTAGCAAGCATTTAAAAACTGTATCCCTTTTCTCATTGCTGAAACCATGGGAAGCATACAGTTTTAGCATGTTACAACACTGGAGGCAAGGCTTGCTTGTGCTCTGTGTCCTGCAGAGATAGGTAGATATATATAAGTATGTGTGTATATCTCGGTTGTTCCTCAGAATAGAGAGGAATGGATAAGTGCCACATTCACATCCCTCTTGCACAAAGAAGTTATTAATGTGGTGTTATTCCCAAAGTTAAGAAGCTGCAAACAAGACCTTGGGTTCCCTGTGATTCATGACAACTGAGCTGTTGGGCCTTTGATTCTCTTGGTCTCTCCAGCCCATAGTTCCATAGGAATAATGAATTTCCAGAGTGTGGAAACCAATATATCCATCTTCTTTGTCGGAGGGCTTTTTTGTTTTGTTTTGTTTTTTCCTTCCTGATATTTCTGCAGCTTCAGCCTTGAGACCTTGTTCTGTGAAGCTGCTGGGAAACTCATTGGATCCGACTAACAGTAAGGTGAGGAGGGCTGGTAGAGACATCTCATCACCAGTGTAAGGATAGAGCAGTGCATGCTACTGAGCTTACTCCAGGAAATGTTGCTGATAGTTTGATTTGTATCTCACAGTGGTGGAGGCCCAGACAAGATAAACGTGCTTAGTTAGTGCTATGGTTTGTGTTGACTTGCAGTTTATGGCAACATACCCTGTGCACCAGCCTGTAGTGGCATGGATGTGGGATGGTTTGGCTGAGGTAGGAGGAGAAAGCTTTCTGGCAAAAACACGTCTGAGTGAGGTTGTTGGCTCAGAGGCTTAACATTGTAAACTCAGGGAAGTAATATGCCTCTTCAGAATGCAGAATTTACTTTCTTGAGATCAGGGTGTTGCCTTGAGCACATTGTGCCTGTTTAACATAGTGAGCTTTTTTTACACGGTATTATAAATGGTGGGCCTGGTCAAGCAAGAACTTGAAAGCAAAGAGATGTTAGCTCTTGACAGCTTCACCTGTTGGTTTGTTCTACTTAAAATCTACTGCCAATGCAATGAACTTCTCTGTTGCTATTTTAATCCCTGTGAAATTCCACAGAGAGTTTCCAGTGATCTTATTAATTACTTTATGAACAAGAAGGAAAGGGCCTATTCTGCCAATGTGTTTTTTTCTTTTGTTTTCTTTTTTCTTCTTTGTGTGAGAAATGCCATTGTTAAAAGAAGGCGAGTGATTTCAGATTTCAGCATGAAGGCTTAGAGCTGTTTAGGGAGCTTCTTAGACTTCAGTGTACCTGAGCTCAGAGTTGTGCTGGAACATTTGCTAGTGTT
This sequence comes from Lagopus leucura, assembly GCF_019238085.1. Classification (NCBI taxonomy): domain Eukaryota; kingdom Metazoa; phylum Chordata; class Aves; order Galliformes; family Phasianidae; genus Lagopus; species Lagopus leucura. The sequence continues at coordinate 56,064,040 of NW_024962262.1, forward strand.
ACTGGGAACAGGGAAGGAGAACTGTGATGGGATGGTAGGTGTGGACAATATGGCATGCTACCTGGTGCTATGTCACAGCTGGAGAGCAACCAGCTGAGCCTATCTTGCACTGGGAGCTAGTGGCAGAAGCAGGAATTTCACTGATGTCTAGAAAAGTTCAGTTTTACATATTTGTGTGTGAACATCAGAAGTTGTGGCTACAGAACATCAGGAAGCTGGAGACAATACAGTCAATAGTAAATGACAGGAAATATGCTTACTCTTTTTTGATAAAGGCTTCCAAGTAATAAGGAAATAGCGAAGTCAGACGTTGCTCCATATTGTGCTGAAGACAGTACTGAGATGCAGCTCAGAATTATGAAGATGCAGGTCAAATTGTGAAAGTGTGCCATGTAACTACCTCTTCACTATATTTCCTGTTGTGGTTTCTAATCCAGTCTTTATCCCAGCACCTCATCTGTTGACGGGTTGGGGTTTTTTGAGGAGAAGGTCCCAGAAGCCAGGCAGTGGTGGTGCCCTGAGTAGAGACAAGCTTCTTGTCTACCTTCCGTGTACTCCTTTGCTTTTATTTGTGCTGGATGCTGTCTACTGTTGTTCTGTGTAGTCAGGCTGATTGGTTTTGCTCTGAATTTCCCTTAAAGATGGACTAACCTGTATAATTTGCAAATATTCCAATATTCATTCTGATTTCTTCTCGGTGCAGGTTCTTCAGCATCACATTGCTAGCTAAGTGGGTAAGAGAAGCTCAAGCTCTGTGTCCTCCAGCATGATTTGTTCTTACTAGTTCTGTTGTCCTCCAAGTCAATGTGCTGTTCTTTACAGTACAAGCTTGTATTTCTCATGTTTCTAAAACAAAGCTTGTACACATGACCTTGGATTCACCATTATGCCAAAAAAAGCAACCACGTTGTTTAAAGTAACACTGCTCCTACAGCAAACAGATGATAATTATTGCAAGCTTTCCCAACAGATGGGCTTCATATGTTCTGCATCACACCTGCGTGCATTTTTTTACTTTAGAGAGTATTTCCATTTGAGTGTTTTCATCGTTGAACACTTATTTTAACGAATTCACCATGAGAAAAGTTGTTTTTTTTCCCTCAGGAAAATAACAATTTCCGTAAAACAGAAAAGGTACTAAAAACCCATCTAAATAATTTTAAGATACTTTTGCTCCATTTTAATATGTGAAAGGAAAACAGATTAATCTGAAATTCTGAAGTTTGTGCAGAAATGCCTTTTACTTTACTGCAGAGACTTGCCGTAATGAATTACAGGCAGCCTTTTAATGCATAAAGGAGTGTGTGCTAATACAAAATGAGGTGGATTTTTCAAAACACAAACAACTCAGAAATTTGAAGTTATTCCCCGCTCTACTTACAAGATAGCCAAACTGATGTAAACCAATTTGTAGCATCATCTTCAGTTTCTATTTCAGCAGTTCTGCTTGAAGCCAGACCTTTTTTGTTAATATGGAGTTCTTCTGGTGCAAGGTAAAAATTGATGGTCTGCTATTTCTAACATTTTACAAAAACCTCCCCTCTGAATAGACTTCTCTAAATTAACCATTGCTTGTGCAATTATTTTCTACTTCTTACAAAGCCAAAGCTGAAAGAAGCAATTTAAAAGCTCAATTGCTACTTGGAATTTAATCTGCCTCTAACATGAAGAAATTCTCATTTCAAGATTGTTTGCAGCCATTTCTCTGGTCAATGTTAATGGGATTTTTGGGGTGTGCACAGACTTCAGGATCTAATGCTTAGGGATTTAGAAATGAAGAGCTGTCATGCAAGTGATTCCAGATGGTTGGATTCTTTTGTCAGACAGTATCCTGACTCTTCCCATGACATAAATTGTACCAAACATCTCACGATTGTAAGATGCTGCCTCTCAAGTGGCATTTTGTGTAGCTGGGCTGCTCTGAATTTATCTGATCCACATGTTTCACTGTGGAGAAGGGAGCTATGTGGTGTCGAGACAGCTAAGCTGATCCCGGGTTTAGATACCACAGAGCCCCGGCAGCATCCATGTCCTGTTAGTCTGCTGAGTCCAAGTCCTAGGCTTTAGGACGTAGCATTAATCCACTCACCCCAAACACTGCACCCAGGAACGCACAGCAAGTAAGCTGCTGCTTGTTGCTTATGGACAAGGCAGATGTCATCTCTGCAGTGTGAGCTACAGAGCCAGGATGTGACTCAGCAGACTGGGCATACAGGACCAATGGATTCAACCCACAGCAATCCTGATGGCAGCAGGGACCAGGCCTGTGTGTGACCAGCATCAGTGCCGTCAGCTGCTGTACATGAGGCCAAAATATTGTGCTTGGCTACCTTTATTCCTCTTTTCCTCAATACATAAATCTAAGTTTAAATAAATACATTTGAAAACCACATGTAAATATAAAGTTAATTTCATTTCCAAGTCTTAACTGAATGCTAACAATCTAAGCATAAATAAAAAAATAAATGCCCATCTGTGTTTGCTTTATCCGATACCACATTTGCATCTATGTGATTCAGAAATGGAGTCCTCGGGCTTTTCCTGTTACTCCAGCAGGGAGGGAGTCCTCTGTCTGGAAGCTGGCTACCTGATGCTGCAGTGCTAACAGAGGTGCTGCATGCACCAACTGCAGCAGTAGCTGTTGTCTGAACTTCGGAGGGTAGTATACCTCAACAGCATACCACAGAGCTTTGGCCCTGCACATTCAAGGCATCTTTTATTGAACCAACCACAACAAGTGGAGTGAGCACACAAAAATAGGCCACGAGCAGTTTGTAAGTGTTTTCCAATTGCTCTCTTTATGCCCATTTGTTGTAGTATCTGAGGAATATTTCCCACCATCAGAAAAAAAAAAAAAAGGTCATTTTTTAAGACAGGCTCTATCTTCTCATGCATGGAATTGGTAACCACTGAGCTTCAATATAAACTTTTCTTTCCTGGGTAATAAAACTTCTCATTATCCTCTTGAGGTACTGACAGTCTTCATTTATTGCTTTCAGATCTCTCAGGGGACTGCAGAGCAGATAAAAAATGAGTACTTCAATTTTTACAAACTTTTAGTAGATGCTATGTTTTCATAACACAGAAAATATTACACATCTTGTCTTCCTGGCTGGAGAAATGAGCTCTTTCATATTGCAGTTTTAAGGGGATGAATTCATCTGAGAACTACCATTTGTCCTGGGAAAAAGATGAGAAGAGATAAACAAAATAAATAAACATTTGAAATGGAAATAGTGACTTAGTAGCTGCACGAAGCTGAAAGCAGAATCCAAGGGATTTCTTTGCACGTATCGTAGTTTGACATGTTAAATCAAGAGAAAGAACACACGGAATCTGCCCATTCTTTCCACTGACTGCTTACATGCTCAACTTTTAACTCCATTAAATAATGTTAACAACTCCCAGCCAACCAATGGACAATATATTGAAATGGTTAGTTCACCATATTGTTAGATCTAATCCTTTTCATTCCCATTACATTAAGATACTCAATTTGCTTTCAAGCTGAAGCTTTACACGCTTGGGGGCTCTTCTGTTTGGTTTCATCCATACACACCCTTCAATAACTACCAAGATATCAATATCATAAAAATGAGGTTGCAATGCTCTGAGTCGAAGTTTTAGGAAAGGTTCCATCCCCTTTTGCAATGTTCACAGATCAGACAAGGGTTTCACCACTGGGGGAGGATGTGTGGCTTCTGCGAATCAGCAGAGCTGGCTCTGTACTTGGCCTCCTGCCATCACCAGGGATGTGCCTGCTGATATTGAGAGACTGCTGTTAGCGCGCTGCTGGCACACGTTGGCACCAAGGTCCCTACAGCAGACCAGTGTGATGCAGAGCAGTCCTCAGGACCAACCTCACAGCAGCACGTTGGTATGAAGTCGCTCTGTCATTCTCTCTGGGATGCACCCAGCAAATCCCTGGCTGAGCCATGCAAATAGGCCTTGGGCACGTTTCCAGGCTGCGTCAGTGAGTTACAGTGCCTGACTGGGAGCAGGGCATCAGTCAGTAGCTGCATGAGCTCCTGCTCTGCCAGGTGCAGAAAGGTACTTTGGCATGCCTTCGGAAGAGTAGGAGTTTGCAGCTTGCAGGATACCTGTAACTGTTAAGGCTGAACCTCAGACTAGTTTTTCATCTCTTAAAGCAAGCCAAAATGTTAAAAGTAAAAAACTCCCTCAGCCTTTTTGAGATTATTTTCTCTACCTTTTTTTTTTTTTCTTCCCCCACCCCCCAGTAAAAAACGTTTTTAGACAAAGTTAGAGGGGATTAACAGGCCTAACACTATTTCCTACTGATAAGGGACAAACATCATTAGAGAAAGCACCTTTCCAGAACACTATGTGTTCTTTATCAATACTGGCCACAGCGAGTTGTTAAATCTGAAATATTCCTCTTCTGAAGTTTCTTGTGAGCTTTCTACTCTTTGCATATAGTCCCTACCCTCTTTGTTTCTTTCCTCCTTTGCTGTTTACTGCTGTTTTAGCTTTTAAAAAATCCTTTTGCTCTGAGTCAGATCAGCTCAATCTAAACAATACTCTCCTGTGAGTGTTCTTTTACTGCCTTGTGGCTAAGGTCTGCATCCCAGGTCCCATCCTGGACCTGGCCCCATGTTCCTGCCATGCACTCAGCTCCAGAGTCCCTTTCCCAACTCACCCTCATACTGAAGGGCTCCTTACTGCTTCTGCTTTGCTTTCCTTCTTACACACTGGCATGCCTAACTGAGCAGCTTGGGAGCTGGTTAAAAAGCATGTTCAGTGTTTTGGGCTTCCTTTTGCAGTAGATAAGTAAATAGATCTTTCCTAAACTCTGTGGCTCTAATCAGTAAAGCAAAGGTGGAAAAAAATCTTGGCCCAATGGAAACCACAAAGGTAAGATCATGCACTATGGGAGTAAGGACAGATGAAGCAAATGATACTCAGTTTCACAGCCAACTTGTTTTTGTGTTGCTTTTTTTTTCATTCTTTTCCCTTGTTAGTCAGTACTACCATCATTCAATAATCTCCTTTCGCAGAATAGGCCATATGGCAGTAATGCTAATCTGCTTTAATTGTATCCTTCCACTTTCTAGCCCTCTATAGCTTCATGGCCCCTGTGCTCAAGACACTGAAGCAGAGCTCTCCTTGAACCTATTGCTTTTGCATAGTTGTTGTAACCCTTTGGGCAAGCTGTAATTCCCCTTTTTGTTTCACAAGACTGGAAGTCAATCAGCTGCACCCAGGAGATGTGGTACTTTGCTGGTATTCTCAAGTCTGCTTCAAGTCACTACTGGACCCCCCAAGTGCATGTTCAGCAGGCAGAGTGTTATAAAACTACTTCCTAAGACTGATTTGAACAAATGCTGACATACAAGTAGCTCTGTGCTCCTGTGGCACAGCTTGTGTAGAGGAAAAATAAATGCTGGCATTAACCTGTCAGATCCAGCTAGTCCTGCTGACACCACAGTGCAGTAGTTCCTGCTCAGTTATTTGCTTTGTTCTCTAGCACGTAGGATTCTTGGTATATGCTGCGGTCCGAAAATAGGAGCTGTTATAAGACAGAAAAACCATAACAGCTCGTTCTGCCCCACTCTCATTACCATCCGGTGTTGCAGAGCTCCTGGCCTGCTCTGAGCCACAGACAAGGAGCACTGTCAGGAACTCAGTGCTGCAGGTGCCTGCTTGCTGCTTTCCAACATAAACCATTCACACAACAACTCTGATCTTTTCTGTGACTGGTGTGTCTCTCTGTGCGGGCCTGCTGCCAGCAGCACGTGCATAGGTGGGCGAGAGTCTCTCTGTCTCCCGGCCTCTGCCATCATTTTGAGATGGCAGCCCTGCCTGGCTTGGCCTGTACCCACCTTCAGACAGGTACCATAGGGAAATGTATCTCAAGAACCAAAACGTGTTCCTCATGAGGACTGAGGCAGCTTTGTGAGAAGCTGTCCTCCTTTCAGTCACACAGTTTACCATGGATATGAGTTCAAGAACAGGAACACTGTCAAGAGAATTATGTGTGCATTCAGATCTGCTAACAGGAAGTAAAACCAGCAGCAGGCTGAGCTGACACGTCACTGTAAGTGAGCCAAGTGAAAACCAAAACCAGATTAAAACACTCCTTTATTTTGAAGCCTTTGAATCCTAAGCTTTATCTACATTTTGTAGTTGAAGCAGGTAATACTTACCAGCAAGCATATCAGCTGTCTGCTTTAGCCTACAGTTGCCTTTAAGCCAAGGGTTAATCTCCTGACAGGTACTTTACCACACCACAGATTCTGTCCCTGATCTTCATAGGGTAGTGCACAAGCAGAATAATAATCACTCTGAAGACTTCTTTCTAAAAACACCATAGATACATCAGTTTGAAACTTAGTTAAGATGTGGCAATGGTAAATATGAAATGTTTTTTCTTAATAGTTGCACTTTATTTGCGAGGAAGTAATTTTAACAACATTTTGCAGAATGAACTAAAGCAGTTCTCTTAAGAAATGAAGCATTCTTTCAAAAACAGTTGTGCTACCCAGTCTGTTTTAACTTGGTGGGAACAAAACAAATGAGAGATTTACTTGATCCAAACCCAGTGACTGCATCAACTGTAAAAGCAATGTTAGTCATGGTAAGGAATATAGCATCTATTCTACTGGATCACCTGGCTGCACAGATCTGATGCTGTCAGATGTGAAAACCTCAGTTTGTCCATAAACTTGGCAGTGTTTAGCTAATACCCCAGAAATCAGCCTGGGCCAGAAGGAAAACTTTCCACCTTTAGGTGGAAACATGAAGCAAGGTGAAGTTTATGGCATGTTGGGATCCAAACGCTGATGCTATCATGTTTGCACAATCTGGGTAGAACAGTTTCTGCAGAAGTTCATAATGCCAAGAGGTCTGGAGGTTCTCAGATATACCATAGGTGCACTTCAAATCTGAGAATGTGGAAAGGACACATCCTGAAAGAGTTTTCTTCTGTTGTTAGAATAGGAAGTGTTACTCGTTCCCTTACTTGGCTCTTTAATAGAAGTCAAGTACCAGGAAGAATGTTTGCAAATGCCTTCACAAAAATCAAGAACGCCTTTGCTAATCATTTGCACCAGAAATCATCTAGGTGAAAAATGTTTTCCTCTTCGTAATTACGTCATACGTAAAGAAACATACAAGGCTCCTGGGACTATCTGCATACTTAAATGACACCTGAAGCTACACAGAACTGTGTTGGGCCGAGGCTGATATTTTGGAAGCTATATTATGCGCTGCATTCAAACATTTAAATTTTCTTGAACAGAAAACAGAATGTGCCAAAGCCAGACCCTCCCCTTAGCTTGTGTCTGAGCAGGTGAGTGGGCTTCAGAACTCCCCAGGAAGTTTGCTTTCCAGGAATGGATGATCATCTTTTCCATGACAACTCAGAGTCTCTTTTACACTGTGAATAGGATGACTTCCATTTTTTTCCTTGCTCACACTTAGATTCTTTTACTTAAATGTATCCCTAAAACATGGGGGATTACTGTAATATAATCAGATGAAGTATTTTCCTTACTTTCAATTATGTTTAGCCTTAGAATGATGTTATGTTACTGTGAAGGAAGGACTGGGTTTGTTTATAACTGAAATATGACTAGAGTCTAATAGTATTTCTGTGTTCATTTATCAGTGTTTAAATAACCACATCTTTTCCTATCTGTTATTTTTCTGGAACTTGAGCAGTAAAATGTTCTTCACTCTTAATTTTTAAGTTTATTTGTTCTATGTAGACTATATTCCTTTTATAAATTATGCCCTCTCTATTATGCTGTATAAGTCCAAGCCAGTTTCCTTGAATCTCCTTTACAAAAGTATTTTAAACATTTCTCAGGACCTTTTTCTAGTCTTTGGTATTCTCAGATATGTAGAAGATATAAATCTATGCTACTTTCTATAGCCAAGGCTATTCTGCTTAGCAGCTTAGTATACACAATCAGAAGAAGTTTGGACATTACACAAGTAGTCTGATATAAACAATTGACTCCAATAAATAAATTAAGTAGAAATATGAAAACAACAGTGTCATGTAAAGTGATTTAGTCTACACAGGAATCTAAGTGCAAAATGTCATCCTTTGGATGCCAAATATTGTATTAATATGGGATGAGAACAAGCCACTTACTCTAGCTAGCATCTCTATAGTCCCAACATTCTGCCATTCCAACATCAGTATCAGAAAGAGCAATATAGGCAACTGAAAATCATTCACTTCATAAATTATTCAGAATATTTCAACTCTTCTCCTGTTGCTCCTCACAACCTGAGAAGATCCCAAGGTCCACCCCAGTCCACATCCCTCACCCAGGGATTCCATCCAACACTGACTCCCCTGACTTGGCAGATTTTATCACCAACTTCCATGGCAGCTCTTATTTGATCCTTGATGAAGAAGACTCCTGCAGGACCGCTTGACCCATAGACACTCAAATGTAGCGCACCATAGGAACCACAATGGATCAGGAATTAGGACCTGCACTCCTCTGGGCACTAGAAAGCCTCTGGTTTGCCAGACACCTTTAGTCATTCTTTAAAGAATCACAGTATCACCAAAGTTGGAAAAGACCTTCAAGATTATTCAGTCCAACCACCCACCCATCACCAATAGTTCTCAGTAAACCATGTCCCTCAACACAAAATCCAAACATTCCTTGAACACCTCCAGGGTCGGTGACTCCACCACCTCCCTGGGCAGCCCATTCCAGTGCCTGAACACTCTTTTAGAGTATTTAGAGTTAGTATTTCCTAACATCCACCCTAAATCTCCCCTGGCGCAGCCTGAAGCCATTCCCTCTAGTTCTATCACTAATTACACTTCACTACTCCATGCAAGGAAAATAAGCATAATACATCTCACACAATTGATATTTGCTGTCTCTTATATATTCCTTCTTTTGTCTAGCAGTGTATCAAATTCAGTTACCATAACATAAATGATTGCAAACTATTTTGCTGGCTTGGGAATTTAAATATTTGCACCATTTTAAAGTCAAGTGGAAAAGCCATGCGTATAGATAAAAATATAATTTGAAGAGCTCTTCTCTCAAAAGTTCGTGGGTTTGACCAGGTCAGTTTATATCATCTCATCCAATTGTCTGCAATGAGAAGGGGCTTCAGATAAATATCAGGCTAAAGAGTGTAACTTACTTTTCTCTCTCAAGATCTACTCCCTTCTAGAAAAACAGGTAATAACAATAGGCCTTATAAGAAAATTGTTTTTCCTTACTAGGCAAAAATCTATTTTCCCCTCTGTATTTTCTTTTGTCTTGTAGCCAACTTTTTTTATTCTTTCCCATGGTTCAAGCAGGATCCCCTGCTGCCTTCAGTTTAACCAGTCCATTAAATGGAGCCATATCAAAATGTTCCTGTAAATCTACTTTAACCAGGGCATGTGCATCTCCCATTTTCCAGCTTGTCTCTAAATTTCTCAAAATTACACACACAAATGTAATGACTAGAAGAACAGCTAAGAAGTTTTCTCTTTCTAAAAAATTAATTTTTCTTAATCTGAAAGATTTAGGCACAGTTGAAGCCAGACATTTAAGCAGATACTAATATTTCAGCACGTTTTAATATGCTTTGCTGAGTAGGAACTGAGTTTAGCTTGTGCTTCTTTTCCAACAAAATGGAGAATTTCAAACATGGGCTTATTTGTTTTGTTTATTTTGGAGGCCTCTAGCATAAGAACCAAAGAATATAATGAGCCCAGCAGCAGAAAAGATTTCCTGCTCTTTCTTTTTGAGGTGTATTACCTTCGATAGTTGTATTTGCAAATGGCAGAATAAACAAATTGCACTGCACATTCTTTAAATGAACCATTCCTACCTGGGATAAGCTGTTTAGTCAAGGGCACACTAATAACAGAAGGTAGAAGAGACAAGAAGGAACAAAGACATACTCATTTAGGACAAAATAAATATGCTGAGAAATGAATAACTCAAGGCTTGACAGCATATGACATTTTCAATTCTCTATGTGCCACTGATAACAGCCTCAGTAATAGACAAGATTAAGAGTTGTTTTTTTGTTGTTTTTTTTTTTAATTTAGCATATAAAATCTCCTGGTATTTATGTACTAATCAGGTGAGAATATTTATAGTGTTAAAATAACAAAGCTTATATCTAAAATTGAACAAATGAAAATTAAAAAATCAGACTAATTGGGAAATAAATGTTTGGCTGTACTACAATTAATTTAAATATTAAATTATTAGATAAGTTTGATTGAAAAAAAAAAAAAAATTACAGACCTATCAGATGTGCCTCTTGAGCAGCACGGATGTAAAATGGGACAGATGGTGCGCATGGTAGTTTCTCTACCTTAGAAATCCAAATCCACCTTTCTTCAAAATGGAGGAACTGATGCAGCCAGCAGCTACAGGACCAGGCTAAGATGAGCTTTCCTCTTGGCACTTAGCATTTCCCATGTATAATTAAGCACTGACCATTGCAGGCACAGATGCAGGCTGCACTTCCTGGGAGAATGCCCCAACCTGCAAAATCATTCCTGATCATTACTTTCACAGTAGCATTTATACTCAGCCAAACAACCTTCATAGAGGCCTGAAGGAAGCTCAGTGCATCACTGGATGTGGTGTGGTACTCTCAGCAATGGGAGAAAGTCCCTGATAACGAGGGAGTGGAAAAGCAAACAAACAAGAAACCTTTGTTTTTTCACTCCCACTTGCAGACTGGTTTTCCTAGCCTTCCTTATGACTTAATTAGGATGGACTGAGAGGGCAGAAGGGATGAGGAACATCTGCACTGTTTCTGAGCTGGTTTCGAAGTCACTCACAGCTTGGGTGCAAAAGAAAGGCTGTAGGGTGTGGTTTCACACTGCACGTCATTCACAGAGATCTGCTGGGATCCGTGAGTCCTTTCCCACAACATCAGCTACTCACTGCTCTTGGTCCTTGACTCACAAGCCCACCTCTGATCTCCACCTCATGCCAAATGGCCTGCTTTTTATAATGGTAACCAGGGCTACAACACCACAGATTGTCTGCCAGCAGCAATTTGTCTCAGTCTATTCCACCAATTTGGAAAGAGCAGAAGAAAATGTGAGAAGAGGTATAACTGCTCCCAGAACTCCACCCCTCCTTACATTCATTTTTCCAAAACCCATTAGTCAGATCCTCACTGTGAGGACAGCAAAGGCCATTCCTGATTATTGCGCATGAAGCCAAGACTGCCACTCCAAACTACCAAACTATTTTGCAGATACACGCCATGTGGGGAGCACTACTGCGATCTTTACTGTTTCAGAAAGAATTTCTTCTCTGAGCACTCAGAAAAATTGCATTCTGTTCCAAAGTAGCTACATGCCAAGTTTCAAACTGAAGTTATTTTGGGGTTATCCAAGCAAGCAAGAAAAGAAAACACACATCCCCCAAATGCTTTGACTACAGAAATTTATGTTCAGGGTCGAAATATCTCAGGAGATGCCTAAAAAACTTTCATGAATCATGAAAAAGTCACTTAAAAGCACATGGGTCAAATAAAGTATGAAAAATATCAAACTACAGGAAAAATTATATATCTGAACTTCAAAATCAGAGTTACACCATCATTTCTTTAACAAAAAGAATAAAAGTGGATTAAGTTAAGAAATAATTTCTTCAGTATGGATTTTTTCCGTATCAGTTTGTTTAGAAATAATTCAAAAGAACTCTTCTCATGTAAGAGGAAAAACTTTTAAGCACGCTCCAAGGAATGCATTCTGTATTACTCTAGGTATTTTAATTTGTGTTTTCCAAAGGTTACCCTGGTAGCCTTTTTGCACAGATATACCATAAATTGTATAGCCAAGATCCTGCAGTACCAGAGACAGCTTAACCTTTAAGGAATGCTGTACCACGGCTCTAGGTACTACGCATCCACTGCTCAGCACCAACCACACGTTGGTGTGTGATTGGCACCATCTGGTCTGAAACTGGGACACGAGGAGGGTGCAGAGCAGTGCTAACTCAGTTATGGCGATTAGCTTCATGCATTTTGATACACTGGCTAAACACAGTTCTGTGAACAGCAAAGTATATGCAGCCGTGCCTTCCATTCTGATACAGGAATTTAAGAACAGGTTTCCAGATGGCTGAAAAAATGACCAATTTATTTGCAACTCCATTTTCATTTGACATACGTATATTACCTGCAAGTTTTCAAGTGGAATGTGTAAGAGCTGCAATCAAAAATTCTTTGACAGACTTTCATAAGCCAAAAATAAGATCACACATCCCATTATTTTTATGGTTTTGTTGCTCTCCTTTTGATATGTTTTAATAAAAAACATTAAAAATTAAAACATTTTGTTACTTGTATACGTTAACTATGTTATATATTTTATGAGGGCTGCTCCGAAAGTAATGCTTCCTGTTTTATGATACTTGCCCATGACAGAGGCAGATGTAGGTGGTACGGCAGTAGAGGTTGAACCATCTCACCAGTATCCATTACATGTTGTTGCTGTGTGACAGAGGGGCTAAATGTCACAACGGCATCTGATATGTGAGACTGGACAGTGAGGTGGGCTGAAAACTGGCTGACTGGCAGAGCGCAGAGGGTTGTCGTTGGCGGTGCAGAGTCCGGTTGGAGGCCTGTAACCAGTGACCTGTAACTGTAACTAATACCCAGAAAGACAGCATTTGATATTATAGACAACTAATCTTTATGGTATTTGGTATGTATAAATACCTTACTTCTTCTTCCTCTGTAGTCTTAGTTCTCTATAGCAATTAATAGTGCAAGAAATCAGCTAAATGTTGCATACATTCCTTATTGTGGGTGGGGTTGCACATTTGTAAAGCCCCAATGAACAGCCATTGAATTACGTGTGATTATGAATATTTCATACTCTCTTTTTCCCTTAAAATCTGTAACTCCATTGACTCCACTGTGGTCAAGTTTTTCTCAGAACAAGTGTGCTCAGCTGACTGAAAAGCTTTGAGGTAGTGCATTTGTTACATTTGCTTTTCTGTGCTTTGTCAAACATGCATCCTTTTTTTGCATGTTTTGAACCTGTTCTGAACAAAGAACTGCCAACTTTGAAATACAGTCACCCTTTTACTTTTGGCAAGCAACAGCAGAACAATGGACAACAGGGAGAAAGCGGAACATAGGAAGTTTCATACTAATGCAAGGAGCTACTTTTTCACTGTCAGTGTCAGAGCCATGGAACAGGCAGCCCAAAGAGGCTGTGGAGTCTCCCTGTGTAGAGATATTCAAGACCCACCTGGGTGACCTGCTGCAGGGAACCTTCTTTAGCAGAGGTAGGACTACTTTATCTCTAGAGTTCCCTTCCAATCCCTGTGGTTCTGCAAATCTGTGATTTTACAAGGCAGAAACCAAGGCAAAAAAAATATTGATATAATGTGTGATTGGGATGTTCACCTGGAGTTTCTTCTTTTTCTTTTCTTTTTTTTTTTTTTTTCTTTTTAAAGCATATTTCTCACTACATATTGTTTGCCCAAGCTCAGTTTTGGTACAGCTATAAGATCTCAATCCATTCTGATTCTTCAGATCAGCCTCCCTGCTTGCACAGCTGACTATGTCCCACAGGACAGCTGACTATGGTGGAGGAGAGAAGAACCAGAAGCAGAAATATCTTAAGCTGCTTTAAGGAATCCTGGTCTGGGACCTTCTAAAATTAAACAAGTCTCCACTGATCATGCACAGCATGTTTTTTTTTGCCCAAAGGTCTCTAAGGCTATGTCTACAACACTAGAAAAAACATGGCCTGGAAAGAAGTGTAAGCACTAAGCTGCTAATTGCTCATTATGCTTAATTGTAAGCTTTGGCTCATGTCAACCAGCGCTGTCCCAGACAGTATCCAGATCAGGAGAAGGCACATGCTGAAGCCCATTTCAGAGGTATTATGAACCAGGCAAAGGCCACATCAGCCTCCTTCCTTTTCCCTCTCCCTTGCCTAGTGTTCTCTCCTTTAGCAACCCTCACACTCCCCAAGGAGCATCATGCAACAGACGCTAGCTCTGTCCTAGAAGCAACCAACAGCTTTGCCTGAAACTTCTCAGTTAGAAACAGGTACCCAAACATGAACATTAGGAGGAACATCCCCAACAGCTACCAATCACCTCACCATTTGTAGGTTATGGAAGCCAAGCTTTATGTTTGCCAGAGATGCCTGTAGTGTCACATAAATTAGGTGGGATATTTGCGGGTATGGTGTTTTTTTCAGATCTCTCCATTTAATTATGTTGAAGCAGGAAGTACACTTCATTTAAGCAATGTCTCTCTTGAGCTGTTTCATGGGAAGAAACCTTCCTTCTTTTCCTCTGTTTAGGCTGAAGGTTTATGAAGCCAATGTAAACAGCAGAAATGAGCCTAAGTACCAGAGCTTAACTTGGGAGGTATGAAAAGAACAGGCCTTGCCTTAATAAAATGAAACAATTAGTTTGTAGAGATACTGGATAAATGTGTTTCTTTCTTCAAACATTTACCACTTGAGCTTTTTGAGGATTACATCAAAAAATGTAGGACAATATTATGTTGGTGCTTAAGAGAATTTTTATTAACTTCTAGGAGAAGATGACTGACCTATTACTTCATTGAAATGCAGATATCATATTTTCCATGCATCACAATTCAGCAAGATTTATTTGCTTTCTAACATACAAAGCACACAACATGGCTTATTCAGATGACCACTGCTAAAAGAAAGTACAGGAAAAAAGTAACATAATCTTTAGGGATTTCAATCTAAGCATTACGATGAGAGAATCATGAAGACAACATGACCCTCAAAGTGTCAGAAAAATTCTGCTTGGCATTTCCTAGCCTGAAGGAATAGAGGAGGAATCTTAAAGAAAAACTCACAGAGGGGTTAAAAATATTGATTGGTTAAGTATATTGGAGTTGATATTCCACCAACATTTGCAAGAAGAGTACTAAAACTGAGGATGCTGGAATATCCTACAGCTATATCCTACAGTTTAAAATGATGTAGACCAACCTACTATTGCAAATTTACTACTAACTGTAAGCAAAGTATGTGTGTCTCTATCATTCCTTCTGGAAATTCAATTTTGCAATCTGTGTTCTACACATACAAGACTTTCATGGTATCATTAATAGTCAGCTTCAACAGCAGCATCTAAAAATTCTTTGATACCTGAACAAACACGCTTGAATATTTTATCCCCCTGATGTGAGGGAGCAACCTGGCCTCCATGGTTGCAGCTCCCTGAATACCCTGAGTCCACTGCCATGCTGTGTGATGGCAGCAAGACTGGGAGCTGCCTCCAGTACCATAGAATAAAAAGCACTGGTTGTGTTAAAATAAAAACTGTGATCACAGGGCTGCCTGTATCTTCAGAGCTGCAGTATGTAAAGCAGCTGAAATGTTTCCTCATGAAACCCTTAGCCCTCATGATCCATTGGGTGCCCTTTGGCAGGGTGTCTTGACGGCAGGGTGTCTTATGGGTTTCCTCTCTCAGGCCGCTTTGTCTCCCAGAGGAGTTCTTAAATCATATTTCTTTCCTGCAAGCTATATAGTGTCCTGGGAACCTCACCAAAATATGCATTGGGTCAGCTCATCCCGTGGCTTGGAGATGTTAAGCAAGTACTGCTCTACCAACAGTTCTCAGCAAGCTCAGCAATCATGTCCCTTTCCTCAGCTTTTTGGACCTTGATCCCAAAGAAGCTGAACCTGATGAAGCACCACAGCTGTTTATTTTCATATATATATATACATGTAGATGTATATGTATGTACACACTTCTAAAGGACTTGCCGGATGCAAGTGAGGAGCTCTATTTCAAGCTTTGCTAGACCTGATACGTCTTGTATTGGGCCTTCTGTTTATATGCTACACATGACAACTACAACTCCTCACAAATGTTGCACATGCAGTACGTATATACACGTGCACAACACCCATTTTCCAAGAGCTTTTTTTCTGTTGGTTTTGCACAGCCATTTGGCAGTCAACCCTTCAGAGAAACTGCTACCTTTGAAAATTGATAACTTGTATTTAAAGTTCTGGTAGACCTAGGGCTTTTTTGCATAACACTATCACAGAGCCAATGTTTCTTCAATGTGCCCACCTCTGTGCTCTCAGAGCTCCCTCTGGATGGATTTTTGTTAAGTGCATCCCACGTCCAAACTTTTTAAAGTCTTCCAGTAGCACTGGAGAGCGATCTGGCAAAGTGTGGGACGTGCTGACAAGGGTTATGTGCAGCCAGGTGGATAAGGGAGATAAAAGCAGATGCTCCTTATCTCAAGAGGAAACATGAACAAGAAGAAACATGAGACAAAAAGAAAAGCAGCCTGAGTGGGGCTAAGGTGAATAAAGAGAGGCTGAGGTAAGATCAATGAGAAGCAGTGTCTGGAAATATAGAGCAGTGAGGAGGAAGGAGACAACAGGACAAAACATAGGGCTGTTTCGGGCAGAAGTGGTTGAAGGATCGCCTAGTGTGACTACTGTCACTGGCATACCAGGTCAGAAGTCAGGATACAAACAGAAGTGTGTTGTTCAGTTTCCTCTGCTCTTGTTTCTTCTTTAAACAATGGTAACTCCTGGACAGCAGCTGTTGTTCCATAGCTGCACAAAACCTTTACAGAAAAATAAAACAAAGGAACTTCGATAATACTTTCTGCAGTTAACATCACATCTACATTACGGAACAGGCTGCCCAGTGAGGGTGTGAATGTCCCCTTCCTAGAGCCACCCAAGGCCAGGCAGGATGGGGCTTTGAGAGACGGTCTAGAGAGAGGTCGCACCAGAGAAAGTTCAGGTTGGATATCAGGAAGAATTTCTTCTCAGAGAGAGCAGGGAAGTGCTGCAAACAAGGCCGCCCAGGGAGTCACTAGCCCTGAAGGCGTCGGAACGGCCATCTTGACAGCGGAGGACGGCTCCCGGCTTGACAGCATAGCCGGGGCGCGCAGCGCAGCCCCCTCCCTGCCCCGTTCTGGCAGCCCGCCACCCCGCCGCCTCCGCCCGAGGAGCCGGAGAGGGCGGGGCCGGCGGCAGCACCTCCCCGACGGGCGGGGCGGGACGCTCTCCTTTGCGCCATGATGAACAAATGACCTCGCGGGGAATGAAATTTAAGTTCCACCGGGGGGAGAGAGTTCTCTGCTTCGAGCCCGACCCCACCAAGGCTAAAGTGCTCTATGATGCCAAGGTGACCGGCCGCGCTCAGCCCCTCAGCCCCGGACCGCGGAGAGGCGGGGCCGCCCTTAACGCTCCTTCGTCGGTGCGCCGCGCGCTCCCGCCGCTCCGCTTCCGGGTGCGCGCGCTGGGGGGGGCGGAGGAAGGGCGGAAGAGGGACGCGGCCGCGGGCAGGCGGGGCGGCCCCGCCGCTGCCACTGGGCGCGGGGGTCGGACGGCGGGAGAGAACGGGTCCGGAGCGGCGGCCGAGCTCCCAGAGCCGCTCTTTCGGCCCGGCCGCTAACAGGAGCGGGCGGAGCCGGGGCCTTGTGTTCTGTTCAGGCGGCGAACGGCGCCGCTCCTCGGTGCGGCAGTGCCACCGCGCTATCCGGCCGCGGCTGGACGCTGCTGAGCGGCCCCCTTTTTTTTTTTTTTTTTTTTTCCCCTTCTGTCTGTAGCCCAGCGTGGCTCGTCAGCCTCCTTACTCCCTGCCTGCCTCCCCCCTCAGAGGGTGTGAGCGCAGCGGCGGTGCGCGCAGAAAAACCGTCGTAAGCGGTGGGCGGCGGTCTGCGGTGGCGGTCCGTCAGGTGACTGCGTTGCGGGCCTGGCCCCTTGTGCAGCTGCCGGCACTTTGTGGGGCTTTGTGTAGGTCCGGTGCTTCTGGGAGCGCTGGTGCGACACGAGCTGAATTTTTCAGTCTAAAGTGACCTGTTCTGAACCTGTCAATGGTTTAGCATTTAACGTGGAGGTTGGTGGTCCTGTGTGTAGCAGGGGGGTTGGAGATTCATGATCCTTGAGGTCCCTTCCAACCCTGGCCGTTCTGTGATTCTGTGATTCTACTTTGTGTGGTGGGGGTTGTTTACTGGTTTTGCTTGTCCACTGAGGGGCAAAAAGGAATGTTACAGCTGGATTCTTGACCAGATGGTACTTTTGTGCTAGGAATTTACTAGTAGTGTCAGTCAGTGTTTTCCAAATGCCTTTCCACGAGAATTTGAGCTGTCCTCGTGTTTCTCCACATATTGTTATCACAGAATGGCCAGAGTTGGAAGGGACCTCAAGGATCACGAATCTCCAACCCCCCTGCCACATGCAGGGCCACCGACCTCCACATTTAATACTAGACCAGGCTGCCCAGGGCCACGTCAACCTGGCCTTGAACACCTCCAGGGACGGGGCATCCACAACCTCTCTGGGCAGCCTGTTCCAGCATCTCACCGCTCTCATAGTGAATAATTAAGTGTTATGTTCCAGCCATCCCAACAGCCATCACAGCAGACCTTAGAGGCACCTTCAGAGCAGAAATTTAATAGCACCTTTATCTTCACTTTCAAATACCCTGGACTCTAGCAACTCTCTCCTTGGTTCAACAGTTCCTTACATTCTGGGTTCCAAAATTAAACGTTCCTGTGGCCTATCCACTGGCTTCACCCATGTATGTGGTGTGCCCATTCACATGAGGGTGGGATGATTCCTTTGTTTTTAGTAGTCCTATTGATCTTCTTAATGATCCATTGTGAAATATCTTTCTCCTTTGACTGGCTGTTTGTACTTTCTTTTTTCTTTTTTAAATACTGAATCTCTGTGTTCTGAGAAGAAAGCAGATTTAAAAAAAAAAAAAAAAAAAAAAAACCAAACAAGAGCATGTAATGCAGTTCATCTGTGTGTTTTGCTAATGAGAGAAAGACGAAGAAAGCCTCCTCTCCAAACAACTGTTCAGAAAATGCCTCTAGTGTAAATAATGATTTTTGTTTCCACTTTGACCTCACTTGAGCAAAATAAACTTGTGGGTGCCTGAGATAATTATTTTTGGAGCTGAAACTAGATGGTCTTTGAGGTTCCTTCCAACCCAAGCCATTTTATGACTGTGTCATTTTACCTAAGTGAGGGAGAAAGAAACAGAAACCCACATACAGGACATTTTTGTGTTTCAGAGCTAGATTATGTGCTCAAAAGAACAGTCTTTCTGAGGTTTACATATAGTGCTGTTGCTTCCTGAAGAGGTATAGTCTATCTACACATCCATATTGCTGTAGAGCAACACAATATCACATTGTCTTGAAAGCATTGTCCAGAGGGCAGGATAAAGATGGCTAGCAGCACTTTAGAAGTGCCTGACAAAAAAAGCAACTTTTGCTCACCATTGGTATAGTTCATATATTTTTCTCATATAAACAGTCAATAACAAAACTGTAGTTGTCTTGAACATATTTTTTTCTGTGTGTATAAGTTCCTTAAGCATTCAGAAGTTCACATTCTTTCAAGTGTTGTAATATGTGCTGTTCACTGTTTCAGATTGTTGATATTATTGTTGGTAAAGATGAGAAAGGCAGAAAAATTCCAGAATATCTAATCCATTTTAACGGTTGGAACAGAAGGTAAGAACCTGTATACCTAATTTTTATTCTTTCATTACTTCCTTTTTTATTTTTGGCAGATAGAAATGTTATGTAGAATGTCCAAGATCTAATGTTTGTATGAGTATGTTTAATCTATGAGTGCTTTTAATATATTTGAACGTATTGGCTGATTACTTTCTATCTTTAAATATCAGTGGATGAGTTTGATAACCATCAGTTTAAACTTTATGGGATATTTGTATACTGTGGCTCCCAGGTTTCCGGTAATAAAAAGATTTTTGTCCTTCATTAGACCTAAGCCTAGGTAGTTTGCCTATTGTGGTTAGATGAGTACAGTCTCTGACCATGGTCTATAGCACATATTGGTGCTACAAACGTTACCATTTGATGCCTAGAAGCTCTCCAGTCTTGACATAGCATTGTCAGTTGGAAGCCATGTGAATACTGAAGAATGTAACTCAGTGTTGCTTCTGAATGATGTTAAGATAGTACTTCTTACATTTTACATGTATTAATTTACCAACAATCGTGAATGGAATGTATGTAAGCCATTAGTAACTTTCTTTTGACCACTCCTTAGCTGGGATAGATGGGCAGCTGAAGATCATGTCCTTCGTGATACTGATGAAAATCGCAGATTACAGCGTAAATTGGCACGGAAGGCTGTGGCTCGCATGTAAGTAATACTTTTGGTTTCAGCATGAAGATTTTTCAGATTTGACCAGCCACCTTTGTAGGTGTATGTAAGTGAGTTTGATCTCTAAGCTCATGCTGTAGGTGGTACGTGCCTATTCAGTGCAGTCAGCGTGTTCTTGGGAGCTTCTCTTTCATTCGAAGGTGCATAGCTACCTGTTGTTACCAAACATGTAGGTTTAAATGTTGCTCAATGTTTTAATGTTGTTTAAGCGTTGTCTACATTTAATAACTGTATGTTATTCTTAACTATTGCTGTGAGATGCCTTTTTATTGGGACTACATTTTCTCAAAGAAAGGTACTTCTAAAACAACTTAGAGAGGCCTGAGGTACTTTCGAGTCAGAGGCAGTATTTTAATATCAATTAAATGTGGCTTGAGGATCTGCTTGAGAAGGCAAGTAAAAGGTAGTGAAGGTATCTACTGTAAAATGAGCATAGCCTGAATTATTTCACTGTTAATTCATGAAAATAACCTGAACATACATCCTGTGTGTTTTCATGTACTGGTATTAGCTAAGATAAACATATTAAATGGCAGTGTTCAAAAGGCGCCTGGATGAGGAGCTACAAGATATGGTTTAGAAGCTTGTGGTACTAATAGGAATGGGAGGGTGGTTGGACTAGATGATCTTGCAGGTCCTTTCCAACCTTGTGATTCTGTGAAATGAGATTGGCCAAGTTTAAGTGAACTGTTTTATGCTCTATAGGAGAAGAAAAGGAAGAAAGAAGAGACGTTGCAGGTTGCCTGGTGTTGACTCTGTTTTAAAAAGCCTTCCTGCTGAGGAAAATGATCATCATAGCGAAAAAAGTGAGTTTGTTTTTATTCTCTAGTAACTAGCATGATGCCTTTAATGCTGAGCTATGGGTACAGTGAGCACTTTAACTTGCTTTTAGGATGACATGAGTGTCATGGAACTGTACTGAGGCAGTCATATTAAGAGTGAGTGCAGTGTTCCATGTTAAGCATCTCTTAGCCTAGGGTACCACATTTCTTCTTGTGTTCCAGAGACTTTTTCTTCTGTCAACTCAACTCTTCCAGTCAGTGTTATCAGAGTTTTACGCAATTTTGTTTGCTATGTGCAAGAAGTCCCTAGTCTTCCTTCTGTGGTGTAAAGAAGTTAGATACTTTGCTCGCTAATGTTTCTGTGTATTTCTGAGGAGGTGGTAATAAGACTTTTTTTTCCTAATTTGACTACTTGATTTCACTCTTAAGCCAGCTCTTTCAATTCACTTTTCTTTGTAACCTGGAAGCCATCAAGAACATTGGCATTTCACTGATGTTCTGGCAGTCTCCTGATTGAATAATTAATACATTAATCCCATATTCAGAACTGAAGTTCAATTAAAAAACTGAAAATATTTGTGTGTATACAGCAATATAAAGAGACTTTCTGAACTGTGTGTTTCATCTAGAAGGAATGTAGGAGTATTTTTGTAAACTTCTTGTCTTCCATTTTCATGAAGCTTCTTGCGTGCTGTAAATACTGCTTGTGTGCTTAATAAGAATGAACAATTCTAATAACATAAGAATAACAACTTGTTATAAATATAATTTAGATGTGCAATGTAATAATGTAAAAAATATCTGAAATCTCTTTTACACAGCTGTAAGTAGTTCTTCAGACGACAGTGATGAAGGAACAGATGAAGAAATAAAAAGTGAAGAAAGTGACATAGAAGAGAGGACAGAAATGGTATGTTTATTGTCTCCTTGACTTTAATTTAAAAATCAGTATTTAAAATGCTGGAGAAATTGAAATGAAGGATATATATGTCACCAATTGGTGGCTTACATAGGTTAGAGAAGCTAAAATCCAGATAGAATTAAATTTAGCCAGGGACTTACAGGGGAACAAGAAGAAATTCTAAAGGTATATCAGTGATTAAAGGAAGGCCAGGGAAGATGTGGGCCCTTTCAGGAAGGAAGCTGGAGACCTGGTCACAAGGGATACAGAGAAAGCTGAGGTGCTCAATGGCTTCTTTGCCTTAGTCTTCACTGGTAAGGTGAAGAGTCACACTGCCCAAGCTGCAAAAAGCAAATGTAAGAACTTAGAGAAGGAAGATCTGCCTGCTGTAAGTGAAGATCAGGTTTGAGACCATCTGAAGAACTGAAGATGCAGATAGTACATGGGACTCAATGAGATCCATCCATGGGTTCTGAAGGAACTGTTTGCTGAAGTTGTCAAGCCACTGTCCATTAAATTTGAAAGGTCACAGCAGTCTGGTGAAGTTCCCACTAATTTTCCCATTTTCAAAAAGGGAAGAAAGACCCAGGGAACTACAGGCCAGTCAGTCTCACCTCTGCCTGGAAAGATAATGGAGCAGATCCTTCTGAAGGCCCTACTAACCATGTGGAAAATAAAGATGAGGTGATTGGTAGTAACCAACGTGGCTTCATTAAAGGCAAGTCATGCCTGACGAACTTGGTGGTGTTTTATGATGGAGTTACAGCATCTGTGGATAGAAGAAGAGCAATCAGTGTCATCTACCTGAATTTTTGTGAAGCATTTGACAGGGTCAAACTAAATTGGAGAAAAATGGATTTGAAGGGTTGATCACTTGCTGGATACCCATTAGCTGGATGGTTACGCTCATAGAGTTGCAGTGAATGGCTCAGTGTCCAAGCAGAAACCAGTGATGAGTGGTTCCTCAGGGATCAGTGCAGGGACCAGTGTTATTTAGCATCTTTGCAGGCAACATGGACAATGGGATTGAGTGCAGACCTCAGCATGTTTGTGGATGACACCAAGCTGAATGGTGCAGTTGACATGCTAGAGGGAAGGGATGCCATCCAGAGGGTCCTGGACAAGCTTGAGAGATGGGCCTATGCCAACCTCATGAAGTTCAACAAGGCAAAGTGCAAGGTTCTGCATCTGTATCAGGGCAATCACAAACAAAGATACAGGTTGGGTGGCTTGAGAACAGCCCTTAGGAGAAGGCTTTGCAAGTGTCAGTTGATGAAAGACACAACATGAGTCAGCAGTGTGCGCTTGCAGCCCAGAAGGCTGACTGTATTCTGGGTTGCATCAAGAGAAGCATGACCAGCAGGCCAAGGGTGGTGATTGTGCCCCTCTACTCTGCTCTTTTGAGACTCCACCTGGAATACTGTGTCCAGTTCTGGGGCCCTCAACACAAGAGGGATGCAAAGTTGTTGGAGCAAGTCCAGAGGAGGGCCACAGAGAGATGATCAGAAGGCTGGAGCACGTACCTTATGAGGATAGGCTGAGAGAGTTGGGGTTCTTCAGCACAGAGAATGCTCTGGGCGGGCCTTACAGCAGCCTTCCAGTGCTTGAAAGAGGACAGGAAAGCTAGGAGAGGCTTTCTACAAGAGCATGCAGTGATGGGAGAGGGGAGATGGTTTTAAACTGAAAAGGAGGATATTAGGAAGAAATTCTTTACTGTGAGGATGATGAGACACTGGAACAGGTTATCCAGTGAGGCTACAGATGTCCCCTCCCTTTAGGTGTTCAAAGCCAGGCTGAATGGGGCTTTGAGCAACCTGGTATAGTGGGAGGTGTCCCTGCCTATAGCAAAGGGTTTGGAACTAGGTGTTCCTAAAGGTCCCTTTTAACCCAAACTGTTCTGTGATTTAAATGTAAATTGTCTACTGTGGTTGAGTTTTTGAAAGTTACATGTGATGTCATATTGTAGAATTTTGATAGTCATCTTTAAGTACACATTTGCTTCTTTTTTCTCCCTTGCAGCACATAAGGTTTGTGTGGAGAAAACAAACTAGATTATCTGCTTTTGTAGGTGCTGTAAAATCTTACTGGTCTACTCAGGTTGGATGCAGCAGTAGCATCTTGGTAGCTTTTATATTTTCCTGTGAAATGAGTCTATCAGTGCTGGCCTTTAAAATATGGAAGGCAAACGTCAAGAAAAAACATCTCTCTCTTCTGCTTTAGCAAAAGCGAAGTTCGGCATAAGTAGTTGCTCTGAAGGCCTGTGATTTTAAACCAGTGTAATATAGGTGATCCGAAGCAGCAGAACATAACCAATCTGTTTGTTCCTTTGTGTTAATTAAGTGAATGCTAAATTAAACTGAATTTGCAGATGATATGAAAGTGGTGTTACTGCTTACAGTACAGCAACTATAAACTTATTATAATTATAAAAGTAATGCAATTTTACTGTTGCGTGTCAAAACTTCACTGAATGTCAAAGAATGTGTTGAAGCTCTTTTTCACTAATATTAATAAGCACAAACACTGTATTGTTTCTTGCACTGGACTCTTGTAGAAAGAAGATCAAGACACTCATTCAAAAAGGGAAATGGAAGAAAGAGCAATAAACATAGAAATTCCTGAAGTCTTGAAAAAGAAGCTTGAAGAAGACTGTTACTATATTAATAGAAGAAAACGGGTATGAAATAAAAGCAATGAAGTTAATATGCATGATGTGGGGTCAAAAATGCTTATATATGGCAACCCCTTTCTTAATCATTGTTGCAAAGGAAAGCTCAGATAGCATAAAGAAGAACAAAAAGAGTGCAGGGAGCAGACTTCTGTATAGCAAGAACAGTGAGTTGTCGTTCTATTTAAGGGCTTAACGCTTCTGTACCTGGCTTGTTTCAGGAGTGCAAGTTCTTTAAAGCTGAAAATGTAATTACTATAGTTCACCTATTTTTTCTAAATATCTACAAACAATTGAAAATGTCGTTTTACAGATTGAAATTAATCACTCCTGAAGTAACTTTATGCAGTAGAGACTTCAAAAACCTCATAACTTTATTAGCTCCTGCTTTAGATAGTTGTATTTATTAATTTTGTAAGACATCAGTTTGTTGTTTCTTTTTCAGCTAGTGAAGCTTCCTTGCCAGACAAATATAATAACCATCCTGGAGTCATATGTGAAACATTTTGCTATTAATGCTGCATTTTCAGCCAACGAAAGGTCTCGGCACCATCAGGTGACTCCACATGCTAATATGAATCTTCATTATGTGCCACCAGAGAAGAAGTAAGTAAGCTTTAGCATACAGCCATGAGAAGAATTAACTTGCATTTTGTGCTCTGTCTTAAGGCTAAACAATCTGTCTTAAGGTTTATATTGTAATGATACTGTTGTTTTACAAAGGTTAAACACTATATGCAAGCATTTCTAATAACACTCCGAGTGCAGATTATTTGTTTTAATGACATGTATTCTTAAGGCTTAGAGTCAAAATGCAGGAAAATTGAATGCTTACAGTCGCACCAATCCTGCTTATTAAAATTGATTACATCTTTGTATGTTATTTTCAACTGAGCTTTGTCATCTTCTTCCTGTTAAGTCTGTGTATTTGCAGTTTTCTTTCATAAAGATTTTCAATATTAAGTAAGGCTGCTTCATGAAGTCACTAATGTGAAATTTTGCATTTTATCAAACATAGAACATAATGAAAGTCAAGATTTTTCTCAGCACTGTATAACAATGCTGTTTCCTGGAATATCTTGGTCTACATGAGTGTTTCACTTTGTTGATGTCATTCATTACATGACAGATTAGTTATACTTTCTTTGTAAAGTAATCTCCCAAACAAGTTAGATGAGACAGGAGTATGAATGAAAGGTGGTGTTTACATTTTGATTTTTAAAGGTGTATATTTATGTGACTTAATGTGCTTTAGTAGGTCATGATTTCAGAATTTCAGTGAGCCTTTTAGTAGGTGAGCTTGAGCTGACAATGCTATTGTACATTCCTTACTGCATGGAAGATGACTGACCTTTTTAAATGTGGTGGAATTTCTGCACATGGTGCTGCCCTGACCCAACTTACAGACAGTGATTTGGTTGGTTTTTCTTTCTTTTTTTTTTTTTTTTTTGTTTTGTTTTGTGTTAGTTTAAGCAGATTTAATGGGAGATAGAGAATTTCTAATGTAGATCTTGGTAGCATTATTTGATCGTGCCACATGCATATATATGTGCTTGAGAACTGAGCAGTGATTATCTTCATCCTGCACAGATATGAGAGGTGCTGTAAGTAGCCAGGATGCTTGAGTTCATGTTTCTTGTAACACTGCCCATCGTCTGACAACATGACTATTTTACAGAAACCTACATCAGAAATCCCTTGTAGCCTCTAAATGTTGTACTTTCCTACTAGGAGCAGACTGCTGGAAGCTGATCTGCTCTAATGCAAATACATCATTTTTTCTTGATTTGCTGGAGATCTCTTAAGCACAGCCTTAACTGCATCTTAGCTGCTGTAGTTCAGATTCTGCATGTGGCTTCTAGGCAGGGATTCCGTCTATTAAATACTTATATTCTCCTGACAGATGACTCTTATTAAATACAGTAAACTTAGTATGCTTTTAATTGCTTATTACAAAGGGAAGGGATGCAATCAGTATGTCATAGTGAAGATGTAGGAATTTCCCCTTACAGAACAGAATATTTTGATGCGTGTCTTTGAAATTCCTCTTTCTTTTTTCTCTGTAGTGTTGAGCTGTGTAAGGAGATGGTGGATGGGCTGAGAATAACGTTTGACTTCACACTTCCATTAATTTTGCTCTATCCTTATGAGCAAGCTCAATTTAAGAAGGTGACTTCATCAAAATTCTTTCTTCCTATCAAAGAGAACTCAACAAATACTAACAGGTACATTGGTTATAGAGAGTGTGATACTGCTTATCTCATGAGAAAAATGCAATAAAAAATGGTTATGTGCTTAGAATGCCATGATTTCTTATATGCTTTGGCTTAAAAATAGTCTTCTTGATGAATTGCTTACCTGCTCTCTGAATTACTTGCCTAAATTCGGAATACAAGTTGTGAATTTCTATCTGATTAACCCCAAAAAAGGGTTTGTACTGACTGGATTTATGCTGCAACTTCATGAAATTACATTTTGATGTAATTTTAATTTATGATCATTAACCTTTAAAATAAGTATGCTTCAGGAAGCTATTATTTAAAATAAGCTCTCGTTACTTTGCTCATTCTTGAAAGGAGGCTGTGTAATTCAGATAATTGTTTATTAAGGTTTGTGAGACTTCAGTTTCAAGGAAAGACCACCTGATCTTTTCAGTTCTGTGAAGTTGTGTTTGTTTCCTAGAAATCAGGAGGAGCTTTCCCCAAGCCCACCTCTGCTGAATCCACCAACACCTCAGTCAACAGACAGCCAGCCTGCAACAGCAGAGCCAGCCACACCAAAAAGAAGGAAGGCTGAACCTGAAATCCTGCAATCGCTGAGACGTTCTACACGGCATACCTCTAACTGTGACAGGTTGTCTGAAAGTAGTGCTTCCCCACAACCTAAACGGCGGCATCTGGAGACCCCAACTTCTATGCCAAAGCTCTTCTTGCACCTGGAGAAAAGTAGGTTTTACTGTTATGGTTGTTACTCCGAACAAGAATAAATCCTGTTCCTTTTTAACGTCATGTGAGCTGAATGAGAAGCACTCACTAAATTCTTGTGTTTTAATACTTTAAATATTTTATCACTATTGTTCCACAAAACAGGTTGTTATATATATATATATATATACTTGTTTCTTTTTTGAAGAAACCCCTGTTCATAGTGGATCATCTTCCCCTATAACTCTGACTCCTAGCAAAGAGGGGAGTGCAGTTTTTACCGGCTTTGAAGGTAGAAGGAACAACGAATTGAATGAGGTAAGAGGTCTTCGTTATTGGCTTAGATTAAATGTTCAAAGTTACAGTGGGCCTCAGAGTAGGACTGCCTGAGAAAAGGTGTTGTTTAGATGAGTTACTTATCTTCACTCAGGTTTTGGAGTTCCATACAAACCAAACTCATTAGGATGCTGTAATGATCTTATAACTAACACTTACACGTTTTATGTTCAGGTTTTGTCCTGGAAACTGATGCCAGAGAACTATCCACCAAGTGATCAACCACCACCTCCATCATACATCTATGGATCTCAACATTTGCTACGCATGTTTGGTAAACTTCTGTGGAATCATAACTGCTTTTCTTTTTGTTTTTGTTGGCAGTGAGCAAGATTTTTGTTGTTGTTGTTTTTGGAGAAATGTAAATTTTGATCTGTTTAAAACCCTTAAGATGTTGTTCATTATTTCAGTTTTCTTTTACTGTCTGTAAGCATTCATTTAACAAAAACCAAAAAGGTAAAGAAGTGCTGCATCTATGCATTATCAAACGTTAAACTCAGCAACATCTGCTTTCTGAGCATGTTTGTTATGGTGAGGTTTTGGAAGATGATTGAGCATCTTTCAAAGAAAAGTGGAGGCTGCAGTGAAAATAGTTTCTTAGATTCTTTTCTACACTGTGGATAAATGTAACTAGAAATTGCTTTTTAAGAAAAATGTAAACATTATTTTTCTTATTTACAGTAAAACTACCAGAAATACTGGGGAAGATGTGCTTTCCTGACAAGAACCTCAAGGCTTTAGTAAAACACTTTGAAATGTTTCTAAGGTAATGTGTTTCTAAGGAAATGTGTTCCAAGGTAATCTGCCACAGTAGTACTGACTACATTGTTACATAGATTTAAGCATTCCAGAATGCCAAGAGGTTTCTGAGGTGTTAATTTTCATAGCTGCAACAGCATGACAAAGTGAATTACAGAAGTAAAAATAGTGGATGAAGTTCAGGACTCCTTTAACTTCAATACTTAATGTTTTAATAAACAGTGATAGGGAACTTCAGTATACGAGTTTGTGTGATAGGAAGAACCTCTTATTAATGATGGTGTTTGTTTTAATAAAAGACTGTTCTAGCTCTGCATTTGAACAGAAAAGTTTATCTGTTACACTGTGCAGTGTATTGTAGAGGTACCCAAACTCACTGTAGTGCTGTAGCTAGAGGCAGTGTGGCTGTGTCTGCACTATGATATACTTGTCATTACTCTCATTAGTATGTCTGCACTGTAATTTGGCTCAGATGTCTGAGACAGTGCTGTACTGTGCAGCATCAGCACATCAAAAAACAAATTTTACAGAGAAAACTGGTAAGGAGGTGCTGTAAGTGGTAAACATTTGGTATAAATATGGGACTTCCATCTTAGCAGTGGTCAAATACTTTACTGAAAAATAATATGTCTCTAGGATATCAAACCTCCTGTTTGCTCAAGGAGAGCTGATGATCCATGTGCAAACTTCAAAATGCTTTTATTTTAGGTGTTTATTGAAAATACATGTCTCAACATGTTTTCTACAGTAGGATGTTTTCTCTTGAATAATTTCATTCTCGAGTTTTACTGATTCCTTTTTACATTTCTGTTTTGTCAAATTCTTATTAGTACTCATTATCCTGTTAAACGGGACAGCATTAATACTTATTTTTGGAAGCCAGGTACTAGGAATCTCTGCTTGTAGTGAATGTTACTTAGGATGCTTAATCTGCTGTTGATCAGATCAGTTTTCCAGACCTCCTCTTGTTCTGATTCTTCTGTGTCAGAGCAGGTCTTAACTCTGTCTTAAATGCCCTTATCCTGTTATATGGATAAGCTGAAGTGGAATGGGGTAGGATAAAGGAGGAAAGATGCTCCCACATACAAGTAGGGAAGTGACTAAAATTCATACTGTGTCCAAATACATTGTATTCTTCCACTGATCATCTTGTTCAAATGTCTAGCTATCTATAAATAGGAAAAAGTGGGTGTTTCCATATAAGCATTTTTAGCTCAGATAATGCTGTGCTTTTGAAGCAAACGTCTCATTAGTTCCTTCTTACCATGCTTTGTGTTGCATTGCACGCTAGTCTCAGAATGCACAAACTGGATTCCTTTTGGAAGACAGTCAGAACCATGTTGCAGTGCTATGGGGCGCTCAGTGCTGAAGACCAGATTACAATTAAACCAAAATGACACCACCATCCCCTCCACCCTTGAATGAGCATAGCGTGCATATTCTTAGCTGATCAGATACATGACAGTATCTGAGGACTGGGCACAGTTTGACAGTGCTTTCTAAGCTGTTGGTTTTTGCTGATGTTTTGTTTTGCTGATGCTGTTCTTATGGTTTCTATACTGAAAAGGTTCTGTAACACGGTCAGAAGTTGTCAAATTGAGAACATTTCTTAACGACATTCAGAACTGCAGTTACTGCTGTAGGAAGTGTTTAATTTTGCATAGCTCTGTCACAAATGCTGTTCTTAAACTCAGTTTCTTACTAGATGTGGTGCTGTAAATTTGTATGCTCTACATAGAAGACAGTAGCAATTGATTTTTTTTTTTTTTTTAAAAAACAAAAACACCATGTATTTCTGGTGCTTTAGGACATCTTTCCTTTGGGTTTTTTTCTTTCCCATATGTTAAGTAATGTGGTTAAGTAACTTTTCTAGAACCTCAGACTTGATCTCTGTAACAGAAATACTTCTATGTTACCTGCTTCTCATCACAAGAGAAAAAAATTAAGTTTGAGGCAGTGTCTTGTACACATTTTTTCCTCAGATTGCTTTTTTTTTTTTTCCTTTTGGGGAACAAAGGGGTGAATGGATGCTTATTAAGAATATTTTTATCAGTTCTGCTCTGGCTTAGTTTTTTTTAAACAAGAACTATCTTACAAAGTTTGTATACATTAGATAGGCACTCTGAAGTGAAGTGACTAATTTCTTGCAGTGAATTACTCTGCGCTGACAAGCTTGAAGCAGTCTTTCTTTATTTTTCTAATAGCAGAAAAGGGATTGAAGCTGTCTGTTAGCATTAATAAAAACTGTTCCTGAACCTTCTTTAAATTCTAGGCAGAGTACTCCAAGCAAAGCAGTTTATTCACTTTGTTAAAACTTTAATGTGATACACAGCTGATTCAGTTTTGGCATAGCTACTGATTTCATTTTGAATTATTGTTATATTGCTGAAATTTACAGTTTCATTTAACGTTTATACTATTAATCTCATGTGGGCTTAGAAACTGAGACTTGTTTAATGTACCACTTTGTCTGCAAGCTGGCTTGATTGAGTTTACTCGGTACTTTATAGATGCATTAAATTCACTTCAAGATGCTACATCAGTAATATTTTTCATTCATTTGTCAGATTGCTGCTCATCAAGACTGATCTCAGTTTTCCAGACAGCAATTTTTAAGGAGTATGTGAAATTTATCTTTGAGTTTCATATTAAATAGAGGCTGTACTCTTTGTGCATAGTGCAGCATTCTGTGAGTACATAATGAACACTTCTTCATGGAGAACATAACATTTGATTTCTCATTTGCAGAATTTGCAGGAGTAAAGAAAACCAGTTTCTCAAATTAAATGACAACCTTAGTCTTCACTTCAAATTGTGTGGTCCTGAAATAATTCGTAATATGTGTAGAAGAGCAGGAGTCTGAAAAAGTGACCTACTTGCTTGTTAGCTTCAGAACATTTCTTAATTGGAATTTAGTTTGCAGGAGCAAACAGTGGAAGCTACCACAATAACTGTTGCCTGCTGACTGGTAGTTTTCTTACCAAAGAGTACTTGATTAAATCTCCCTACAGTTGGTAAATGTAGAGATCAAGTATTGCCTTTTAACTATTTCCAACTTCAGTCATATTTTTCATAAAATGCTTATGAATAAGATGTGTTGTACATGACTTCTCTTTATTGTGAGTTGCTTAGCATGTCTCCAGATGCTGTTTAAACAACAGGCAAGAACGTGCCAGTTTGCTTCCCTGTTTCCATCTCTTTGAATACAGCCTTGACTTGCAAAACTGTTGTCCCAGGGCTACTGACCAGCAGTCGATGCTTATGAGTTAGGAGACTATAATCTGTCTGTTATTTTTAAAATAGCAAGACTCATTTTCTTTGAGGTAATTTCTGTCGGTGTAGTTTGTGGTTCAGAAACGTAGGTGTTTCAAGTTTCTGGAAGCAAAGAATGAGTAAATGAACAATCATATTCCCAAAATGCTTTTAAAGGTTGTGATGTTAGCCTTGGCCTGGCAAGTACCCGTAGCTTTTCAGATTGTAGAAGAATATGTTCTTAATAGTTAAATTCTTTGGTTTTGTTGAAACCCATTGATTTCTGTGTTTCCTGTAAGTAAATTCTTAATTATTTTTCTGATATTTTATAACCTGCTTTTACTTACTGTGTGAATCTGCTCCGTGGATGAAAAAGTACCTTCAGTGTTGTTGAGTATGTTATGGGGAGGGAGCCATGTCAGAAAGTGACCAAATCACAGAGCTGTGCATTTCCAAAAGCACTTAATAGAGGGATTACGGGCTGTTAGAAGTAACCTTAAAAACTAGATCTCTGTTCTTGGCGTCGCAATGTTTCTTGAGTGTAGTTTACTTAATTGCAGTGGTAAATTATGGCCACTAGTCTGTGCTAATGTGCAGTTAATGAAAGAGTATTTGTGGCTTTCTGAGAAAGGGAAAAAAAAAATGAAGTACTGCACATGGTGAGTGAAACAGAAAACATCTTTATGTAAAGCTGCTTGTGACTGAGTTTCATCTCGTTATGCCTTAATGTTGCAAAGTGACAGCAGATTGGAAATGATCCTGTTTGATAAGTCCAAGTATATGATTCTGCTATTTTTCTCCTGTTAATTAGCACTTTTCTGTTTGCTTATCAATTCTTGGTTTAATTGGTTCCTTGCTTAAAAAATACTCTCGCAGTACAACAATTAGAACGTATTAGAAAGCTTAAATGAATTGTATCTTAAATATGATAGAATCAAAGTTCTGAATGTCAGTGGCCAGGTAGGGGTTTCCAAATAATAATCATTAAAAAAATATTCCTTTACTTGTTGTAGCTCTAAAGTTTTGAAACACTGCGATGAAGGACCTTTGCCTGCACAGTGAATATATGTGCCTTATCGTGTTGGGCCAGTACTCACCTTTGCATTTTAGTTTTGGTGTATTCATTGGGTGGCCAGAAGGCTAACAGCCATTTTGGTTCCTCCCAAACTTTCGGCACCTTTACAGTAAATGCTTGTAAATCAGTAAGAAGTGACTCGTACTGTAGAGTCTTCTGTTTTCTGGTCTCTGTTCTTCTGCTCCATCTGGTTGGTCTGAAGAATTTCCTTGAGTACACTTACTGTTCTCAAGTGGGGTTTGATTGCTTTATCAAAAGTATTTATGGGAATTGTACGTTGTGGATTGGTGCTCTTCCTTCAGCTTACCAGGTCATCAGGTGCCTATGTATTTGACTGAGGAGCATATCCCTAATCAGAATAGTATTTTAATCACGTATCTACAGTAGAGTGTGCCCCAAATATTTTGTCTTACGGCAGCTTGTTCAGAAGATAGCTCTAGGAACTAATTCTGAGATCTGTAATGGACTTGCCAAAAGTGAGTCTTCGCCTTTGAGAGCAACCAAGAATAAATGTAATCGGTCTTGTAGAACTGTTTTCCCAAAAGTAGTGGTGTATCTTTTAATTTTCACTCTGGTTTCCTGGGTTATGTTGGCAGCTTAGCATATTCAGAGTTATCTGTGCTTTCCTTTTAAAGTCCATGGAGGATGATCCTGGTTTCTGTATATATGTGAATGGTGAAAGTCTAGTCAACAGAACAAGGCTGCTGGTTTCTTGGGATATTGGATATTAGAATAAGCATCTGAAGGTTTCCTGAGTGTCCTTCTGGTGATTTGCCTCCCTACCCCCAGCTGGTAGGGATAGGGAGGCAGGTGTTGGCATAAACCCTTGTATGAAACGAAGCCTTTTAGGCTTAAAATGCTGCCTTTCAGTAGTGGTCACGTAGAGGAGGCAGCTTCTTAATCTGAAAAAACATTTATTTTGAAGAGATGGGTACGAACTCCATGAGTCATCGTTCTTTCAGCAGATTTCTTCAGATAAATCAATACAGATGCTTTTCAAACAGTATTTAGCAGAGGCTACTGATCTCTGTGGAACACCTGCTTACCTTCTAGAGCTCAGATAAATAGCTGAAGTATGCAGGATGGAAATATTTCCTGGAAATATTTTCTTTCTCCTCTGTATTGTATGTTACGTATCTGTAAATCATACCTCTATAGCTGAGGATTAAATTTATATTAAATCTATGTATTATTTATTATTAAATTTAATATAAGGTAAAAGTAAGGATTTCCTTTCTGTGGAATGTTCACACTTATCAGGCAGTCCCTTAGCTTGTTCATATGGTGATAGCTGACATCCAGAAGACTTGTTTTCTTCATGCAAAAATTGTTAAAGTAGTAAGTTGTGTTGAGGCTGCCAGGACAAGAATATTTTTGGTATCAGATGTTGCTCTTAAAGCTCATAGTAATTCAGTGACCTTGCTGATGAATGTTCCTGACATACACGCCAAGTGGCCTTTTAATGTGGGTGATGATAGCTCTGTGCCTCTTCATGGTAGATCTGCCTGTATAACTCACAGCCAGATGGTAGTATGTTTGTGGGGCTATTGCTTTGGAGTCACCTGAGGTAAACTTGTTAATGGACTGCCTCATTTGAGGTGCAGAATGTAAGAATTCTTGAAGCTAGGTTGCCCTTGCATCTGTTTTCTGATTTCCATCTCCTAGCCCTTTCCAAAGTGTTGCTTTTCTAGGAATCTGTGGTGGAGAGGGAAATAGCAATGTTATGTCGTTACATCCATGTTCTGAAAACGAGGGTAAACTGTAAGTGTTGTTTTAGTGGGTGCTCAGCAAAGTAAGTGTGCAGTCTCTCATCAGGAAGTACGTGTATGATGTGTCTCCAAACTTCCACTAGAAAGCAATTTCACTCTTCAGATTTAAGCTCTGTAAAAAGTATAAAAATGTAAAAGCAGTAAAACAGCAGGTGATATTTTTCCTGGATTTGTAAGGGGAAGAGTATTGAAACAATTTCTGAAGAGATAAATAGCAGTGTGACTTCTGATCTGTAGCAGAACATTTTGAATCTGCTAAGTTAGTACAGTGCCCTCTGCGTCTGAACCTTGGCTCACAACTTGCAGGTTCAATGTAATTGATCTTTGTGCATTTCAGGTTTTCCAAGAGCAAAGCATTAGTAAAATATCCAATAGCTAAGAGTTTTGGGACTCCCAGTATTTCTGTGCTTTTTTCCTACACGGGTGTAGTATGGATAGGAAGCTGCTGCAGAAGGGCTGCTGCTATTTTTATACAGGTAGGCAAGGGTCAAAAACTGACCTGGTGTCATTTCACTGTTTCCTACCACTTTTCTACCGAAAGTAACTTGTATCTGCTCTTTGTTCTTTTCCCTTTTTGGAGTTGCAGGTATGCCACAGACATCTCAGCTAAAATTTCCCTGAATTACCAGCTGTCATTTCAGCTTGCACCAAAGTGCCATTTATGACCAATAAACTTAAGCAAAAGTCAAGAAAATTTTAAGAGAGAGTGAACTTGTTTCCCGTTACACAGACTCAAAATTTTTGGTAACACACAGATCTCTTTTAAAGGCTCCTTTCTTTCAGTGTTGCTCTTTTAAAACGTACTAACTCATATGCTTCCAGCTCTTTGGTACTGTGTTTTAGAGGATACGGCACAATTTGAAAACGATTCAATTACTCCTGTGGTTTTCAGTCACTGTTTAACATGTATTAATGAAGAATTGGTAATTGATTTCTGTTGTGCAACATCTTGTGCAATCTGAGTATGTTACAAATTAGATGCAAGGCTTTGTTTTATGCCTTATCACACTCCCATGCCAACCACCCATCACCTCAGAAGTGATTTATAGCTGACTACAATCAGAGATTACAATGATTATTCAGGTCTTTTTTGAACTTTAAATTGCTCTGATTTCAGTTCCTTTTGGGAAGTAGTTTTGCGAGAGTGTGTGTGGTGCAAATAAAACAGCATGCTTCTGTGAAGATTAGGAAGATCTGATTGTGTGAATGGTTCTTGTTTTCTACAGATCATTTTCTAAGGAGCGTCTCTGCATTTTATGAAAGTGTTTTTTTAACATATTACAGCAGTTTATGGCCTCGTGTAGAAAAGTAGGTGGTGACTATTAATGACTTGGCCTAATTAAGTCACTAAGTAGTATGGTTCAACCAGTATGTTAATCAAGTATTAGTGGCTCTAATCTAGACTTGTTCTGTTCTAGGTTTTTTTCTTTTAGTTTGAGGAAAGAATAAATATCTTTCTGGTCTTCTCTCTTTTCAACATTTAACTATTTTGGGTTCTGCACTCACCTTGTTGCATTGATTGACTGCATCTTGTTCATTCATGGAGAAAAATTTCACTGCTGTTTTTATTTCATCTATTTAAATGTCTTTATTTCTGTGAACAAGAATTTAGTATAATGCAGCTGTGTAACAGTGCTGTAAAATTAAATGCAGCTTTTTTGGTTTGGCTTCCATATATATATTTTAAATGAATTCTCAAAACTGTATAGTGTAATTGTTTTCCTTTGTGCTACTTAGTGAAGTTCAAAGCTGCTGTTGGAACCAGTGAGAAACTTAGCATAGCGTGAATACTAATAAACAAAAAGAGATGCTGATGTATTTGACAGACAGGATTTTGTGAATGAGGACTGTGTGGAGCTTCACCATAGCTCTTGTTTGTTATGATAGCTTGTGTGGTGTCAGTCTGTGGCAGAGCGAGTTGGGTCCTTGCTTTAAATACAAGAGATAGCTTTCTCCCTTCTTGGCAATAACTACAGCAGCTGAATGTTGCCAGGTCGTTCTTCAGATGCTGTTATTAGTATGTAATGAAGACTTTGCTGATTAATTCCTTGGGTGATGTCTAAAAGCAAAAATAAACCCCCATTTCATCTTCTGGAAGTGAACTGCTGGACGATCAATACACTTGCATGTCTTAACCTTGAAATGCTTAATACCAGAAACTAGCCTAAGTCTCTCTGTAGTGTTAATTACTGAATTCTTAGGGAAGAACAGATACTGACAAAGTGGATTCTTAACAAATGGTGGAACATAAAATAATTGGCTTGTTCTAAGAAACCTGTATCTCTCATTGCTTTTCCAAGAATTAGAGGGATATAACCAGGTGTACCTCTACTTTTGCAATTGTTTGGTGACCATGTTTTGGTAAAAGGACTGGGAGGGACTGGAATCAATCTTCATCATTTATCTCCATTTGTGTGCTGTAACCTTTCTGTATGAGCTCTCAGCAGTTAATATATTCTTATTTTTAATTCCCCTTGCCTTGTATAAGACTCTTATAACCATCTTATTAGTATTCTTTGACACTTGGGCTTTCTTAAGATCAAAGGATCTGCCTAGTTTAGGCAGAGTAGCAAATGATGTTGGAGAAATGGTACAGTTTTAATTGCGCTCGCCTTACAGTTCTTTTTTTTTTTATTGGGAGTTCTGTTCAGAGTTGGTTATGCAAAGCTCAGTTTTTTGAAGTAAAGTTTGTTCATATGCATCAGGTTTAAGAACTGTTTTGCCCTCACACCCCATTTTCATAACACATATCTCTGAATGTAAAGACAAGACCAGGGTGCTATTTTCTTACTAGTGTTACTAAACAACAGTGTTCGGCTTCTGTAATGAGCCAGGAAAGGGTTGTGTCTTAGCAGACCTGTTAAAATATTGAGTGCTTGGCTGTGGGAACAATATTTGAAGAGCAGACTGGAGAAATCTGAAATTAGGGAACAGATTTGCAGAAGATACGTATGTCTTTCAACAACAAATGCAAAAATCAAGCACACTAGAAGGGTGGAGGTCCTAAATGCTCAGTCATGCAAAAGAATAAATCATAGTTTTATTTGCCTGAAAGGCTGCAGTTTGACCTAATGATTACGGGCCAATTAAGTAAGATACTTAATACTGGCGTGCCTGACTTCTTGTGTAAATGAAAATACTAAGCTGAGTGTGTGACTGACATTAGTTGGAAAAGCATCTTTTTGCTTGTTTTCCCCGATAGCTCTTTGAAGCTGTACTTAGAGAAGAGTGCAGCTTGTGGATTTTTATTGTGGAGCTTTAGTAAGACTTCTCACACCTGAATTTCAGAATAATTTTCTCAAAATGAAGTTTGTTACTGTGCAGAACTTACAAATAAATAAAAACAGGGCAAACTTTTTGCGTGACATATTTCAAAATGTAATAATTCTTAACTTGCAGGCTGTAGTTTTGCTGAGCTTAAAAAATGAATAGAAATCTGCTTCTGTTAAATGTTTCATATTCTGTTTTCTCATTGTTTTTTGTGTGTGCTTTTGCTTAGGTTTTTAGCAGAATACCACGATGATTTCTTCCCAGAATCTGCTTACGTAGCTGCCTGTGAAGCCTACTACAGTACTAAAAATCCCCGGGCAATATACTGAAGCTATTAATAAAGATTGAATCCCTACTATATGTAGCCTGTGACAGTGCTACCATGTGGCTACAAGATGAAGATGAAAAGAATTGAAACAACTTCTGGAGTTTGAAGTAGGGGGATATCTTCTGTGACGGCTGGATTACTTAGCAGGAATGAGGAACTTCTTCTCAGAAAGTGTGTATAGACTGCGTTGTGAATTGCTTAGGGATTTGAATCAAACTCTGCTTCAGATGAATGAAGACGCCTCATTCTGTCTGCTAGTGCATAGAACTGCATAGAACTATTAAAAAGGGAAGCAAAAGCAGATGCATTAGCAACAGGACATTGCAATTTTGTTTTAGCTTGATCCC
The DNA here is from genome assembly GCF_019238085.1 of Lagopus leucura. Classification (NCBI taxonomy): domain Eukaryota; kingdom Metazoa; phylum Chordata; class Aves; order Galliformes; family Phasianidae; genus Lagopus; species Lagopus leucura. The sequence goes on from NW_024962262.1 coordinate 56,102,600, forward strand.
TTCCAGCCTGAGTAATAAGACTTGACTACGCAGTTACGTGAAGAGAATTCATAACTAGTATCTTATGAATTTTTCCTTGCAAATTGCACTTCGTTTTGTGAAACTTAAAAAAGGTTGCTTAAGTTAAAGGATTATCTTGCTGTTTGGCTAGTATGACATCAGCCTCAAGAGTGACTTTGTTTAAATGAAAGATGTGTTGCTTACTTTGCATTTTGCAAAGATGTCGCTAGCTCGTGGTAAGGCTATCAGAGTTCCAAGGAGAACATGCCTTGCCAGAGATACAACATCTATCTGGCTATAACAGATTTCCAGAGCCATTATAAAAGAACAGATTTTCTACAAGTAAGTGGAAAAGTCAATAAAGTCATGGCAGTTTAACTGGCAAGTACTCTTTTCCTAATAAAGAAAATAATGACTGCTTCTTAAATGTGTGGTTTTGACTGTCTAAAATGTCTTACTTGTGCTTGATTAATATTTTTGAGATTAAGTATGCATAGCATTAGATGGGAGTATTGACAGTGTAGGGAAGAAACCTCTTTCTCTAACATTGTTTTCTTACCCAGTCTTTAAAACGGGGTAAGGAAACATTCTTTAACACATCCCCTCTGGAAATTGGCATTCAGTCACAACTTATTTTATATCATTAACAATGCATTCAGTAGAATGTAATTGAAATACTCTTGTCTTGAACATCATCAAAACTTTGTCCACTGCATAGAACTCTGTGCTTTAGAGTTTTCTTACTTGTCAAGACAAACAGTGGGCAGAAACTTGGACTCCAAACTTACAGACTAGTGCCCTCTTCCCTTTGTAATCCTTCCTACTTTACAAAACCTCTCTTAGAACACTTTGTGTAAAAGACAAAATATTTGACATAGATCTGGAGAAGCTAGTAGTTAGGAATTATTTTACAAACGTAAATGGAAAACTTAGTCTAAGAGGGCAAAGCAAATCTGAAATCTACTATTGACACTCATTCTCCTTCTTTTCAGCACTGAGCTGGTTTGTTAAGCTTTTGAATTGAAGTTAGGGATTACTTCAGCTTTAGCAATTTAGGCTCTGTTCTTTAGAAAAGCTTATGTAAAGACTCTGTTGAATGTAATGGTTGCTGAACAAATGTTTTGCATGGATGCAAGCAAATTGGTCCTTGTTTCTAAAGGTTAATGTTCAGTGCTACTCTTTTTATTGTGTTTCTGTAATACAAAAATTGTAGGCTTTAGTCTTTCTCAAATTACAGAAGTTTTGAATCCAGCAGATTCCAAATACTTCAAAATCTATTCTGCTGCAAGTGTTTCATTCTAGGCTTGGACTGTAATGTTTTATAAAGATGATTCAACAAAATTCCAGTGACAATCTAATGAGACATTTGTCTTGGAATGCAGCCTGAAACTCCATCCTTAATCAGTTGTGGTGTAGGAATGTTAGTGTGTATATAGAGGAAATTTTTGTTCTCCTGTTTGCATCTGAGTACCAGACAAGTTATGGAGAATTTAAATGTGATTGTCTGCCTGTTTAATTGTTGTGATGAGAGTTTCTGTTTGCAGTAGTTATTAATTGTCATTATTGACTCATTACCAGATCACAATGATTCTCCAAAGAGAAGGCCCAGCTAGCATAGTCTTGAATGAACAAACTTGATGGTTTTAAAATTCACTTGAAACTGTTATTGGCGATACTACAGACTGTCTTGCTTGTAACAACCAAAAAGCTTTTCTCAAAAGTATCACCTTTTTGTACTTCTTGACATTTTCAGTTGGCATGGCCTCCCAGGACAGTATCTCTGAATTTATAAAAACTTGTTTATATTCGGCTACATCAATGTGCATCTCTGACATTCCTCTTCCCTACTGTTGCGCTTTCTTTAGCAGATTTTATTTTCATATGTTTGGGTGTGGTGTTTCTGTTTTTTGCTTGTTTTTCAGTTTTATTTTTAGCAGGGACAATGCAAGAAACTTGCAAAAACTTGAACCAAATTGGGGATCAGTAGTTCTTGGTAGTCCTAAATTATATCGGAACTTAACAGGTTAGCCCTAAAATTCCCACTGAAGTATCCAGAATCTTAGGTGGACAGGGAAGCTTAGTACTGTAACCATACTTCTGTTTTTTTTTCTATAACTCTTTAAATGTCCTTAATAGATTTTTTTAGTGGGATTCATAGCCATCCGAACAGATAAAGAGGTTTCTGTGCTTAGCTTTGTCATTCACTGCTTGCTGCTTGTAGAGCTGCTCATATCAGTGTTTTCTTACCTGATTCAGTCAGCATGGCTTAGGTTAGCTGAAGAAACACAAAAACCTGACTGAAACAGGCTTGTGAGTATTTCATGACCATGCTTGCCAGCAGGCTGCTGCAGAGGAAGCAGCTTGAAAGACAGTGATGAGTTAAACTGGCACTGCTGTAACACGTGTGCCCTGCTTCTGAGGGTGTATTCTGTGTACGCATTTGAGGAAGTTATACTTGTGTGATTATAGTGGGTACTTAAGCTGGTGAATTTCTGAAGGTAAGTTCTTGCACGTACCTTCAAGAGTGGGCAGTGTCAGTGTATTGAGTATGGTGTAGGGTTTTGAATACTGCTGTCTGACCCTTCTTGTGGGAAGGCAAAGGAAAACTGAAGCGTGCTGGCTTTGATTTTTGTCAGCACCGAGGTATGTGAGTGGCTTGACACTGGGCTATGGCAGTATGAAACTGAGTGAAGTGTTTTCAGATGACCAAAGGAACTCGACAAAATGTAACCGTAATGTTCTTCAGCTTGATTTCTAGTTTTTTATTTTACTTGCACCTATTACACTTCCAAAAACCCAGGTGGTGCTGTTCTTTCGCATGTGCCATTTAGAGCTCTTGCATCACCTTTCTTGGTGCTGTGTTGCTATGTGTTTCAAACTCCATGGAACAATTAACTGTTCCAAAGCTCATGCTTTTGTATAGTGCCATCTTTAACTGAGATAATAGCACCTGGTCACAAGTGTTTTGGATCTAAAGTATGCTTTATGCCCCACTCTGAAAGAAAACACATGCAGATGTTGGGGTTTCAGTTAGCATTTGGTGTGAGCATTGAGCTCAGTGAGCATTTGGTGGAGTCAGCTGCTGCGTATGAGATGTCCAGTATGAACTTGTCAGGCACCGGTGTGGGATCATGTTGCTCTTCATAATGCTGAGAAGTGTCTGCAGTCACAAGAGGAAATGAAAGGCTGATAGGAAATAAAAAGCGGTTACTGCTTTTCATGTCTGCATCATAATTGTTATCAAGGCATTTGGTAAATACGCTGAGGAGTTGGTTATTGGAGTTAAAGTACATACAAATATGTAAAATCATAAAATTAATTTCCTGAAAACTATCCATTGCTCCCCTGGAGTTGTAAGTATTTGTCTCCTAGAAGCATTTGTACAGGAGTGGAAATGCAGGCTTTTCATGGAGAAAAGCAGCAGTGCGTACGTGACATTACCTTAGCATCAAATGAAACCTTTCTTGTGGTAGTTAGCTGCACAAAGCTTGGGCAGCCCCAAGTCTTAACCTCTGGCCGGCTGTGTTTGATCACTTCCTACCCGTTGGACTGTTGACTGAGCAAAAAAGCAAGCTTGCCCTCAATGGATAAATTCTGCTTACTAATTTTAAGGAGCAAGTGCCAGATAATCACAGTGTGGGCATACTTAGCTCAAATGCATCAAGAAGTGTATTTCTGTGCTTTGTTCCTGTGTACTGTAGCATGTCCTCTATGATATGACTTGAGAGCATTTAATAGCATTGTCAGGCCAAGTTACTTACTCTTCTGTGTAAATACAACTCAGTGTAATGAGTTTCTCTGAAACAATGGTTCTTGGTAGCGTGCTGCTTTCTTGATGTGTGTGACCATAATCAGTACAATCTGGATGTGTTTCCATTGTCATTTTTCCCCAGTTGTTTATGACACAGTGTACTTGGAGGGATTGTCAACTTGTTCTATAGCTGCACCACTTTTCTGTAAGGAATGAATACAGGTGCTATACACATACAGCCAGAGAAATACGGTATAAAACACTAGAATACATTTCCTTCCTCAATTTTGGTGATTTTTGCTTTAAAAAATTTGGAGAATAAATCGCCTTGGGAAAATGCTATTAGCAATGAGTAAGTGACAGATGCGGATGCTTGCTAAAATCTAACTCAATACATCCTCTCTATGGCATGCGTTATGTATTTTGTCTTTTTAATTCATACAACAGCTGACTTTTTTTTTGGTTGAGGCTCAAGATTATTGCAAACTGAGTAAAATCAGTGAAATATAAATGTGTATCCAGAGATGAAAAGGAAAAAAAAACAAAAAACAAAAAACCCAAAGCAGAAGAAATCTGTTTTGTTTTTTGAAAAGACATACATCATGTTCCTTTGGTATATCAGTTGGTTGATCACATCACATAAAGTGGCTAACAATGTTAAAAAGAAAAGAAATTAATGAGATGCAAATTGATAAGTCCTGGCACTAATGGAAACCTTTAACAGTGTCTGCCAAGGAGTGGGGTAAGTTCTTTATCTTTTTTTTTTTTCCTGATAGAAATGACTGAAGGCTTTGATTGAGAATACCTTTCTCTCACTGTTACAAGATACTGGATCTACTTCAGGGGAAAAAAAATCACCAGGTATTAAAGTGTTGAATCATACAGTATGTTCCTGAGGATATTTCAGTGTGATGCCAAAGTGTATTTAACATCTGCATAGCAAAAAATGTAGAGATAAATGTGTTCAGTTTCTAGGAAAATGAGAAGCAGGCATTTCTATCAAAGCAGTAGTGTACTTCTTGTGCCTCTAATCTCTGTGAATGTTTTTCTAGTCTTTAATCTATTTATTCACAGATCCAATATTTTAATTTATTAATCTCTAAACTCCTTGAAATAAAGATATTTCCTAAGTACTTTTTGGCTTCACTCCCTTTTTTCTTTCTTTACTTAGATTTTCCTAGTAGTTTAGAAAACAACAAAATCATGCCTATGAGATTCGGGGAGGGGAGAATGGTTCTAACAGACTAAATGTTTCTGATTTGTTTTGATTTGTCTGATCACCAAATCCACCTTAAATATAACAGGATTTTGTTGATGGGTTCAAAAGTAAAGCCAGAACTGAGGAGATAAACTGTATGGTTCAAGTATATAGTCAAGTTTTAGAATAAAGTAGACAGAATTGCTTTTAGACTTATTTCTGTATGCATTTCTGTTTTCGACTTTATGGTTCTCCAATCTGTCTCGGTCACTTGATTGCAAGTACTGTAAATTAGGATCATTCACTGGAGTGTAAAATTGATTAAATGTCAGCATGAGTAATCAAAACATCAAATTTTTGTCATTAGTTTTAAACATGTGAAATGTTACCATCCCATGTCAGGAGCAAAGACGTTCTGCCCTTCTTTTTACACGTTTCTTAGAAATACAATATATGACAAAATCTGCTGTCACGTGGCTGACCTGGCGAAGGTGTCAGTCTCAAGGGAACAGATATTTGGGGTAGCAAATGGCACTTGCCAACATCTTTATCCAGAGAGAAGGTGCTTGTGATGATCTGCTGCTGGGTAAGGGTTGGTGTTATAGATCTGCACGTGTGCTGTGGGAGACTCCTCAAATGGAACCAGCCATTGCATCTCATCTCTGTATTTTAATGATAGAGGTGTAGAGAATGGAAGCATAGCTGATATTTAGTGAGTTTTCACTGCTCGCAGTCTTCTGTTTTGTAGGCTGCTGACTTGAGGAATCTGAAGTAGTTCAGTTGTGTTTAGATTTCACTTGCATGACTGCGTAGGAAGTAGATTTTACTAATTGTTTTTAGTCAGAATGAAGAGGAATTTATTTTCTGTTGCTGTGACTGATGCAGTGATGTAACTTGGCATTGCATTTGTGCGTTTTTCTAAAAGAAATATAGAATTGTCTATTAGAAACACTTGAGTAGTATCTAATTGGATGTTTCATAAGAATTTTGCTTACTGGCAGATGGATGATATGACACATGTAATGTATATGCAGTATTGCTTACTGTAGGCATTAAAATCATGAGTCAGACCCTTAAAAGTCTTGACAGTGATTAAGAAAATGTGAAGATTAACTCCTGTTCTTTGAGCCCCTTGGGTAACGTGAGTCAGGCTTACAGCAGGAATTGCTCAAGACTTCAGAAAAGAAAGTTGAGCTTTTCTGCTAAACACGAGTTTTAGAGCTGGGGCTTTAGCGGAGGAAAAAAACACCAACCCACAACACAAAACCTTGCAAGACTGGCAATAAAACGATGATTTGGCAATGCTCTAATAGAACAGGATGCTATTAATCTGAAAATAATCAGAGACTGAATTTATTTGCGAACATCTGTGAGGGCATAACACAAGCCTCAGATAGCAAGGTTTTCTGGGTAGGGCAGTTGTATCTGTTAATCTACTAAACAGTTTGCCTTTGCCAAAGGCATAAATCTAAATTTGTGGATTCAATTTTTTTACTTGTTTGGAATGACTATTAATAAAATGAGAAATAAATTGCTTACCATAGTAACAGAATTGCCTGTGCATGATGATGAAGCTGCTGGAATTGTATCGGAAGAAAACAAGAAGCAAAATGTGGATTCCACTACGATGTGCAAGAGTAATATGTTGTTTATGTTGTTAAACTCACTTGGTGATTTATTTGTCTCTCTCTGGTTACAACATAAGAAACAACAGGTTGTCACTTTTGTCTTAGACCCAGACCTGTTAAAGATAGTTGGTATCTGAGGAGCAATTCAGGCTGGGGACAAGTCTGTGCAATCAGAAGGAAGTCTCTTTCCAAAGCACATGGCAACCTGCATGCTTGTAGATACCTAGGTTTCTCCAGGGAAGCTATTCAAATATTAGAAAGCTGAAATGAACTCTTTGCACCTGTGTCAAGTTTGCAAGGCCATTTGAGTGGTAGAACCTCTGCTGGAGGATGTCCATGTCCTGCCCATGGCAGTGTCAGCTACCCTGAAGGAAGAGTAACCGCTGCAATGAAAGCTAGAAGAAGTAGCAGACTGGGAATGCAGAAAGGGGTACTGAGCCTCAACTTTGCCATTGCTGCTTGGAGAGATTTTAGGGTGAAGAGCTTCACAAAGATATGAATACATGCACTTACGTGAGATGATCCCTCCTGTACTGTAATTCAAACTAACTTCAGGCATTCTAGAACTTTTACTTAAGGCTTTTGCTCTTCAATTTTTGTGAATGTATCGCCCTTGCTCTGAACTTGATGTAGGATACCACACTGCTACTGTACCTACTTATAACAAGAGCGTTCAGAAACCTCTGAAGTAAGGAAAGAGAAATAAGCTGAAAAAGTACACAGAACGTGTGAAGAGTAATGATTAGCTGTGGAAGGAGAGAACTGGCAAATAACAGGTTCACGTGCTCACAATACATGGTTTAAAGCAAGTAGCAGGTGAAATTCACCCTGCAGATTTGCTTGCTTCTCCTGCAGATTTAGTTTGTGATAGCTCGTGTCCTGGTAGGCGTAGGCAGTCAGTGAAACTTGTACTTTGAGATCTTGGAGCAAAGAATCTGTCTGCATGCTATCAGTTCTTGCTGGGGCACTGAGAAAGCTGATGATGCTTAGGGAGAAATCACTACTAGCGTTAGTGCCCTTCTCACTGTAGGACTCTTTATCTCCAGTTCCATACCAATCCAGACTTTTAAATGCTTGCATAAATCGTTGTTCTTTTCAGGAGCGTGTAACTCACAAACAGTAGAGGATACAACCTGGATTCAATTTTGCCGCTCTTCTCACCTTGTCCTGTTGCACTGGTGAGAAATCAGCCATGAATGAGCCATACTTCCATTAGCACTATGGGGATTGAAGTCAACTGTGTCATATAATCGCCAAATCTCAGTATGACTGAGGTAGGAAGAGACCCCTGGGTCCACCCAGCTCAACCAACCGCTCAACAGGGGCCACCCAGAGGCTGCCACCTATGAGGACTTTCACAGTCAGGGACACCTTGGGGCTGGGCAGCAGTGTGCAGACTGACTGATTATGATTATACTACCTTTGGGTATCCCTACCTAGCTCAGAGGGAAGCACCTATGGGGTGTTGGCTTATGGAGGCATCTTCTTTATACAATTACAAATATATTTATCCAATATAATGATCAGATTTAACAAGCTTATAGAGGTTGGAACGGATGTCTGGAGGTCATCTTGACTGAGGAGAATGCTTGTACAAGATGGCAGTGTGGTCTATACAGTGCTGTTGAAGGGTTTGAGGACAGCTGAGCTGTGGGCACCATGTGAGTTTAAAAGACTGGATGCAGCACAGTATTTTGCATGGCTTTCTTTAGGATTAGCAGTGTGTTGCCTTTCAGGCCATGCAAGAGGCTCTAATAATGGCTGCAGGACATCATGGAGAATTATTTCTGAATGTAGGTTTTTTTCATGTTTTCATTTCTGTTCTGAAGTCTGAGGCTTCATATTCTGATCGATTTGACATTGATTTTGACACTTGAGGTATGTTTGGGCTGAAAAAAAACCTTGAACCTTGTTTTGAAACAGACCTTAGTTTTTCTCTATAATTTTTTTTTTTTTTTTTTTTTTCATAAATGGCATTGAAGCCATTCTAGTCTTTAGCTATGTTAAAATATAAAATCAGTGATAATTTTAAAAAAATGCAGCTACGCTTACCAAATGAGATTAAATGAAGCTATAGTGTGCCTGGTGAACTTAGCCACGAAGAGGCTCAGTAGTCTTCTAAATAGATTTCTAAAAAGACTTGGAATCAGTCATGAGAGCTAAGGAATATCAGAATCTCAGTCTGTCTCCTTAAGGTTACCTTGAGCACATGTGAACTGGGAATGGATGAAATGAGTAATTGGGCTTCCCCCACTGGGAAGATACCAGGGAGTCTTGGGCATCAGTAATGTGCTTGGTGAAGTTCCCATAGTAGAGAAGTGATGGGAGTTAAGTTGTACAGGGGAGCATACAGAAATGCCGAGGAACTGCTCAGAAACATGGTAAGTGAAGATTTTGTGGTCATGTAACATATGCTTTCAAAACTGGGATGGGTGTATGCTTCTCTGTTCCTATTGATGAAATTATGAATTATTCAGAAGGGAAAAAGTTCACTTTCTGGAATTATACAGATAGCATTTGATTAATATTCAGAAGAAGAGTGTAGTTTCCCACATGGGATTTAGGATGAGGAGTAGAGGATTACAACTGAGTCACCATATGCTACTCAATCTCTGTGTGTAATTTGGTAGTTGTTTCTCTAAATAATTAATTAGATAATGCTCTCTGTTAAGTAATCAGTTTGGGGTTCACTCCAAGAGAACTAACGTGAAATCCATCAAACCAGAGAGGATTTTATTACGATAACCACGATTAAAGATTCAAACTCTAATTTAAGTATTCTTAATCATGGTATCCAAGTACAGAGAGAAGAACGTTTAGACTATGGCGAGGTCACAAAACACTCCTTTGGATGCCTCCTTCCTTGTTTGTTGGTTTTGTTTTTTTTTTTTTTAATTCCTCAGAGTGTAACAGGAAGAAAATTCACATCTTCCACTTAAAAAAAACGAATGTGACAAGTCTTGTGGAGCTATGAGTGGCAAACATGAAAGTAGAAGAGCGAATCAGTCAAAATATTTCCTAAAACTTTTCTCTTCCTCCCCCCCTCCCCCTTTTGACAACATCATTTCCTTGAATACAGGGTTATGTTAGGTATTTTTCCAGTCATTCTGTAACATTTATTGTGTGTTAGCTATAATGTTCAAGAGCAAAGTAAAATCAGCACCTTTGTCTCTGATAAATAGCTTGAAAAATGTAAGTACAGCTGCCTGAGTGTTTTGGCCATATAGGAACAGAAAGATGTGCATGCTGCATGGCCTTGAATACTGGGGTTAATGGGGGTCATCAGATGGTTAGAGAGGAGCCATTTCTGTACCACTGTGTCTTGGTAACATTGCATGAGGCACAGAGCTGTCTGAGCAGCGAGGAAGAGATGAGTTGATGTGGACAGTCAAGTGTTTTCTGTTCTTCCTGCTTCACAGTGGAAAATACACTTGAGTAATGAGTGCTCCAGAGAGAAAGGATGTATGTGAACATCATTATGTGCAGCATTACACCTAATTATGTGTCATTAGAAGTACTGGGATACTTCTTAAATTAATGGTTGTGGCTGCCTGGAAGCGTTAATATATATATATGTATATATTCTTGAAATTGTCCCTCATTTTTGAATTTTTTCATATTAAGGAAGCATTTGTAAGCAAACTAATATTGAGATTATTCTTTTTTCATCTTACATGGAAGAAGATATAAAAAATCATAATTAAAACTCCTGTTCTAATAATATAAATCCTCAACATATGTGTCTTGAGATGTGCAAGGCTAAGCATCATTGTAGTGCATCAGAAGTAAAACGTTGATGTGCTGCAGACATGCTGCATATCCCATCATCCATCAAGTATGTGTAGCAGGATGTATAGAAGTATACAATATATTTACTTCCTATACAGTAAATACTAATATAATTGTTGTGTAAGCAGTCATATATGACTATAACTAGACATGCTACAGGCTACGTAATTCTAAGGGAAGCCAGGCAGATTTCATTGCTCTATTTGATTCATTTGTAATTTCAATGGAAAAAACATAGCTAGATCTGCAAAATCTGGATGGGTTTTGCTGAGGGAATCCAACTTAAACCGTTTCTTTGAAGAAAACAAAATGATAAACCCAAGCAACAAAACATAAGAATATGTGTTTTAATGCAAAACAGGCTGAACAATGAGAAGCCAAAACATTTGAGTGGCAAAATAATAAGGTAGAGTTCATAGATTAGTGTTGATACTGATACTCGTTTCTCTGGAAGTGACCTAAAATAATACCGGAAGAAAACTTAGGCACCAATTGAATTCACAGATGGTATTGAGAGATTATAAAGAAAGCAGGGATGGTAGATGAACCACAAAATAAACCTTACAGTTTAGAGAAAAAAGAAACATTCAAGGACAATATGCAACTTCAATAACTATCAGGTTTTTGTTGTGGAGAAAGAGAATGCTAATAACATAAATGCGTTCACAGAAGTCCATAGACAGCGATTTCACTGGGAGGCAGGCACCATCTTACATAACAGTGCCTCACATGCTGTAACCAGGGGCAAATAGCTCAAATCATTTTTTAACAGCACACTTTGGTCTCACATGCTTTGTGCCTGAGGGAGAGGCATCCGTAACTATTTTGCTCCCCTCTGCATAGAAGCTTCAGCGTTTTGTTTTCATTCTCCCGTGGAAATAAAGCAAAACTTTGCATCTGTTGTTCCCAGTTTTGTCAGAGCTTGTATTTAAAGGAATCAGGCTTGGCTGCTGTTGTGTTTTGCCGATGACTGTTCCATTACTAAAAGCTCTAACAGAATCAGCATGCCTGTGAAACTTGTTGACTTTCCCTCCACCAGCAGTGTGATGGGTTGGTACGTGACTGAATTCATCTCCATCCACCCGCATGTGACACATGCTTTCGTGTATACATGACAGCCTCCTAAAGCAGATTGGGAAAACTGTTGTGTTTAACTGCATATGTTTGTTATCCTTGGATAAAGAACAAGCAAATAACTCTCTGCCAGATGAGCCAGTGGCCTAGAAGGAAACAACCAAATAGAACTTTGGCTATCAGCATGTTCTACCTGAAGAAGGAGACCAGCAGTTATATAAGGGATTTTTCTTACAAGCAGCCCTTCTTTGCTAGTCAGATAAAGAAAGATGCAGGTGAGCTGCGTGGACAGGAAGAGGTGAGACTTCAACAAAACCCTGGGGTCTCTGCAGGCACTGGGCATGTCCGAAAAGAGTAGTGGAAAAATTGAGGCAGTGATTCAGATGCTATTTTTTTTTTAAGTCGCTTTTTCATAAGTCTTAGTTTTCTTCACTGAAAGAGTAATATGATATTTTTAGAGAAATCTTGGTAGAGTTTTTGTGCTCCCATGTTTACAGATCCTAAACAATGTTAACATTAAACAATTGATGGTGTATCTACAAAGGCAGGTATCAGAAACTTGGAAAACATTTTGGTGGGAATGTAGAAGAAAGCTGCAAAGTGGAGCTGCTAATGCCCAGAGATTATGGTAATCTTACCAGGACTTTACTTGGTAAGGGCACACGTCACTGCAGGATAATGTCTCTCTACAGGCTGAAGGAATAGCTGCCATATGAAGTTGGACAGCTAATTAGGAAGGGTTTATTTTTTGTTTTAACTGACAAATGGTTGATGCGATGTTGTTGCAAGAATGATTATGTCTCTGTAAATAAGTCATTGGTCACCTGCAGGGCAGGGAAGGCAGCTTATGGAGGGGAAGGGCAGCCTAGTTGTTTGGTCTGGAGAGCCAGTGTTTTGAGTTTCCATTTCCTCTCATGTTTGTCACTGGTCTAAATTAATAAAGGATTAATGTTTCCTAAATGGGAATCATAGAATTACAGAATAGTTTGGATTGGAAAGAACCTCAAAGCCCACCCAGCCCCAACCCCTGCCCTGGGCAGGGCTGCTCCCCACCAGCTCAGCTGCCCAGGGCCTCATCCAACCTGGCCTTGAGTGCCTCCAGGCATGGGGCACCACAGCTTCTCTGGGCAGCTGTGCCAGCGCCTCACCACCCTCTGGATAAAGAATTTCTGTATAACATCTAACCTAAATCACAGAATGTCAGGGATTGGAAGGGTTCTTGGAAGATCATCTAGTCAAACCATCCTGCTGGAGCAGGAATGCTTAGATTAGGTCGCAGTCTCCCCTCTTTTAGTTTAAAGCAATTCCTCCTTGTCCTAGCACTGTGCAAAAAGTTGCTCCTCTCCCTATTTATAAGTTCCTTTCAAGTACTGGAAGTTGGCAGTGTGGTCTCCCTGGACTCTTCACTTCTCCATACTAAACAAGCTCTACTCCTTCAGTCTATCTCCATAGGAGAGGTTCTCCAGCCTTCTGATCATCTCTGTGACCCTCCTCTGGACTTACTCTAACAGCTCCACATCCTGCTGGTGCCGGGAGCCCCAGGTATGGCTGCAGTGCTGCAGGTGGGGCCCCATGAGGTCAGAGCAGAAGGGGGCAATCCCTTTCCATTCCTAGCTTGCTGCCCCTCTTCTGATGCAGCCCAGGATACAGATGGTCTTCTGGGCTGCAAATGGAGCCCAGTATGAGTAGTTCATAATCTTAAACCTAACTTTTTTACCCTTACTCCCTTGCTTCCTTTGCTAGTTGTTCAGGTGCGCAGACTTGATAACCAGAATTCATCAAATGCTTAGTGCCTTGATTCTATGCACCTGTAGAGAAGCTGTAGCACAGTGGCTACAACCAGACCTCTGTGCTTCTCATCAAGCGCCCTGCTGATGGATGTGGCCTGACAAAACTTTTCATCAGCCCTCGTGCAGCATTTGGGGCAGAGACTTCAAATGCTCTCCTTTTATGTGTGCTCTGCAAATGACTGCAGAAAGACTTGCTGTTAATCACTCTTTCAGCAGGTTGCAGTCGTGGGCTTTGTGTACTTGCTCATTCTGACTTATTTCTGCAAAGCGTGAGCTGCTGCATGGAGAGCCTTGTTCCTGCAAACCACTCATAAACATTTTGGAATACACTACAATTTTGAATTTGCTCTTTTCCATAACACACTGTAGCAAAAGTTTGTCCGCTGCCTGGCTGTAGGCAGTATGATTCTTCAGTATAATGACTGATCTGATATACTGTTAAAATCTTCATTTCTCCTCCAGTGATAGGACTTCTGGATCTGTTGGTCCGAACAGTTTCATATCCCTTTTGATCCTACAGTTGTGATAGACTTCATAATCGCTGTTTTGACAAAACAACTGCAATTTCTCTACTGCAGCTTCAGTTTTTATATTTTGTTTTTCTCTGCTGATCGTAGCAGGTCTGTCTGCTATAATTTCATGAGAGCATCTGAACTTGGCAGGACAACATAATTTCATAACATACAGTAATCTTCCCTTATAACAAAAGTACTTCATTCAAATTCTTAGTCTGGGAGGAAAAAAAAAAAATCTTATTTCAAGTAAAATAACAGGCTTTGCTCATATATTTTATTCAAGTTTTAAATCACTACTTAGGGGCTAGCTGAAATGCATAATTAAGCAAACCCTAGAAGGTTCCAATTATTTTACTGCAACTTTGAAATGTGCTTCAAGCTTTCTAAAATGTTTTCTCAACATATTGGCTTTTTCTTCTAAAATAGCAGTTGGGGGTAGTGAGCAGCGGACTCATAATAAATCTGAGTTAATCTATATTTTTCAGAGACATACTGCAATGCTGCATTCATGCCAACATGATCATCTTGCCATAATGACTGCATTGTGTTATTAGAGGGCTATTTTTTTTTTTTTAAATGAAGTCATTGCCTGTTTTTCAGTCTAAGTGCATAGCTGTTTTAATTGATCTTGGTCTAAAAGCTCTCTATATTTTTAGAGTTACAAAGACAAGCATCCTGATGTAGAGACATATGCTCCTCTTGTTTCAGAAGAATTCTCTCTTTCTTGCCAGAACTTCTTACAAATGTTTCAAGCTATCAGAATGGAAATATGAAAAGTTTGCAGAAGAAAATATGATCTGAGAATACAATCTCTCCTATTTCGACTTCGTTGTTCTCTTCTAGTAGCAAAAAAAGCTTTCCAGCACATTTCTAGTATCTCTTTCTTGGATTAAGCTCAGCCCCAGATGTCCTGTCAAAGTAGCGAGCTGGTGATAATTATCATGCTTGTTAATTGCCACCATTTACTGCTCCATAAATTACTGGTTTTATATTTTCTCTTCTTAAGCATCATTCACTGAAAATACAACCTAAAATTTCTTACCTCACGCCTGCAGAGTGCTGAGAGAAAACATGGAGTCAGCTCAGCTGAGGGATGGTTACTCATCCATCACAGAACTCCATCTAGGAGTTTGTCCTTTCTGCAGGGGAAATGTAGGAGGGAGGGAAGATTTTCAAATGTTTCAGATTGTGGCAGCATCTGAAAGCTCAGGTTCACAAAGGTGTTTCTCTTTAGTCTAGAAATTTCAGTATCTTTGTTTTATGTGCCACATGATTTCCAGCCCTGCTAAAGCGTTCTAATCATGGAATATTTTTGTATTTCTGGTTCTGAACTCCAAGGACGAGGTCTCCTAGAGGTATCAGATAAGTGAAAAAGAAGTAATTTTATCTTTGAAAAAGTATTTCTTTTGAAGCTCAAATATTTTCAAGCTTCGTTTTCAGTTTCAAACAGTACATTTGGGGCTTATAATCCTTGCTTGGTATCACAAATAAATGGAATGAGTCAGCTGAGTAAGCTAGAGCTATCTTGGATGCCAGTGCAGGAATGTTCCTAGAACAATGAAATAAGTACCCTGTTGTGTGCTGGATTTTTTTATTTAGTTGGATGGTTTGATTTTAGACAAATCTTAAGATTGCAGAAGATAAGTGGTCCAAATTTGTAAGGAATTTAAATGGGGCAGGATTCACTACTGGTTCTTCCTTGAATGACACTCCAGTGTGGGCCCTGCAAATGCAGGCATTATAAAGAGTGACTTACAGTTAGTTACCAAAGACTAGACAGAAGAATAAAAACTGACTGCAATTATGGAGTTCTACTTTCCAGTAACAGCGAATAGGAAACAGCGTAGGAAAAAGATAAACTCAAATTGTATTAGTTGACTATGCTTTAAGAGCATAAGATATTCAAGGAAAGAAAAAAGGATTTGGAAAATAGAGATAGATGGTCTGTTTGGTAAAAAGTCAGAATGAATCAAAACCTGAACTGGGAAGGGAGAAGGGAGCAGCTACTCAATGCCCACTTTGCCCTTTCTTTGAGTACGAGGGCAGTGGGTTTGAAATTGACCTTTCTTCCACTCTAAAATTGCCAGGTGTTACATTAATGTGTTGGTTTTTATTTTTATTTTTATTTGTTATTTAGTTTTCTCCTATAGTGTTCAAGAGAGACTTCTAAGCAAAGTTCTTGCCTTGTGATCTCTGGACTTTTGCATCTGCATGCTTTGCCTTTGTGAGTTTATGTAAAATGAAATGAAGCATTGGCTCAAGTTTAACTCAGTTGCAAGAAAGACAGTTATATTTGTAAGTTAAATTAAGCTAATGTATGCACTCTGACATGTCTCAAGGCAAGAGAAGCTCTTTGTTTTAGACATATTTACATAACCTCCTCTGCCTTTTGCATCTTGTTGTCATTCTTTCTTATTTATAGCTTTTCTGTTCCTGAGAACGCATGACTGGAAAACAAAAACGAGAAAGATTTTCACCATTATATTAAGCTGCCATCTCTGATTTTTAGATGAAGAGGACAGCTTTTTTTGGTTTTACTTTGTAGTCTCTGCTTGACTCTTTAGCACATTTCCAAAGCTTACCAAAAAAAGAGAAAACAGTTTCACCTGAGCAAGTTGTTGACTTGTATGCTCTGACATCTTCACAATTTTGCATTATGGCAGCGTAGATCCAGAGATCTAATGCTTGGTCACACGTCTTCTTACAGCTGGGTCACAGCATGAACTAGGAGACTTTACAACTCAGCAATGGGGTGAAAATCCAACCTCTGGCAATGTGAACTCTCCAGCAGTTTCCGCTGTCAGCACAGCTTGTGAAAGTGATAATGTAAAAGTGCAAAAATATCAAGACTGTGCTCAGGAGTGGCAGTTGCAGAAGCTTAGATTTTACTTGTAGGTCTTGAGAGGAAGTGAAGAAACTCAGTCCTATACTAACGAAATACAGCAGAGTTGGCATGGAGAAGTGATTCTTATAAGCACCTTTGGGAAAGCAAAAAATATCTCCATATAGGAATAGATTTCTGGAGGACGGGCAGGTTACACTGGCTGGCTTTTCCAGGCAAGAATGATGGCAAATAACTCATGAGTTATGGCTGCAAATACTAAATAAAAAATGCTACTGGCAGAGTCAGCTCAGGGCTGTGACAATGACCATTTTACAACTTCCATCATGGAAGGTTCCCAGCAGCTTTTCCACTGCTCTGACAGTAAGTGAATAGGCGGGCCCCTACAGTTGCCAAATACATTTGTTTATTTAAAATATGTTTGATTTCCTAGATCTGATTTTATCTGGCCTGCATGGTAACATCACTGTGAGATGAGTAACCTAGATCTTCCTACTCCTTGTTTGTATTTTGAGAGTGATACAAGGCCAATACGAGGGCTCAAGCAGGTTGGCAATACAGCCTCAGTCTATCAAAAAGTGAGTACCACCTTCACAAGTCTTAATGAGCAAATTGAGGGGATAAGAAGTTTGAGAAAATAAAGAACTTCCCACAAACGCCAGTAGGATTCCCATCACTCTTGAAATGGGCACAGGCCCATCAAAGAGGGATGAGACCCAGCTCTATTCACAATGAAGTTTGTAAATGACAGGGGGTACTAATTGCAGAGAAATGATGAGGCAAACCTCAAAAAACTGAAGACTGAAGGGAAATATATGCTGTAATTGGGGAGCCGCTGAATGTTTATTGCCAAAGAAGTAGTAAAATAAAAAATTATCAATGACAAAATCTAGTGCAAATAATTGCATTGATAAGAGACGAATCTTTTTCCCAACCCTTACAGAAACTCAGAGTAACTTATTAAATAACAGCAAGAAATATGTAATGATAGATTTCTAGAAACAACAAAAGAATCATGTTTTGATTTCAGGACGATGGCATTTGATGGGGTAAAACATTTTGCTTTAGAAAGTGTTATATTTTTTGAAGTTAATTTACACCATTTTCAAGAGCAGCAACTGTCTCTTCATGTTTTTTGTTTCAGAATATTTAAATGAGAGACCTGCACTGGCCCATTTGTCAGAAGTGCCGAGTCCCTTTTTTTAATAATCATCAGTCCTATGTAAAAGATATTGACATACTCATCTGAAAATAAAGATTCTCAAAATCACAACTTGCCTTCCAAAATATTAGTCTGAATTTACAAAGGAGCTCTGAAAACCATCCTCCAAATGGTAGAGATGCTATACACACTACGCTCCATTGAGGCAGGGCCAAGACCTGCGGAGTGAGCAGAAGTGGGAAGCTTCAATTTAGATAAATGAAGTACTTAAGTACAACAATGCCTACAACAATAATGTTATCTCGGAATGAGAGCTAACGCTTACAGTACAGTTTTTATGAAATATATGAATCATCTGTCTTTCGGGGAACCTGTTGTAGCTTCTCTTGTTTCTGTGCTAATATAGCGATTTAATTTCTGTTTCTTTCCCATCCTCTGGAGAGAAAAATAGTAGCAAACACCAGCATTTAATAACCTGGCCTTGCAAAGGCAATATATATACCTTCAAAAACATACAAATATGCTGGGAGCATGAGAAATTGCGGAGGGAAGAACAGCGTATTCCTTCAAGCCCACGGGCACCTGTGTGGAGTGGTGCTGTAGGGCCGAGATGCAGGGAGCCTGTGTGTGCCAGGGCTGGTGGCAGGTCGTTCTGAACCCAGCAGTAGATGCTGCTGAGATTAGTCACACAGCTTCCTTGCTCCATCCTTCAGAAAGATCCTTGGAATGCGTTTCGGCTATCAGGGGAGACAAACGTTTGGATGAGGTGCTTGCCTGGCGTACAGCAATCTGGGCAGAGTGGATACCTTCAGATTGCTACGGTTCAGCTCACAATTGCTTTTATTTGGAGACAGGATTACGGCCGCAAAGACAGTTTCTTGGCCCACTTCTCAGTAACACTGTGAGTTCTCCCTGAAAACCACACAGGCATATCTGGGGATGCTTCATTTCAGCTCTCACAGGGTGCCACTGGGCTGTCTGTATCATTTCATTGAGTTTTGTGAGGGATCTTTCTGCGTGTGTATCTTTCATATATGTGTTTCTTTTCTGGATGGCTGGAAATAGGCCATATGGTCACTTGGAGATTAAAACCCTTTTTACACACTATGATCTCTTGTTTCCCAGGAACGCTATAATAACTCATGGTATGTTTTGTTTCTATGAAACAATTTTTATAACGCCTTGTGCTTTGTTCAGACAGAACAAGGAAAACTTATCAATTATTTTAATTTCCTGCTTCTCATGTACCAGCATAACATTTAGCAAAGTATAACAAGTGTTGGCATTATCCAGGAACGCTTGGCAGTGCAAAATCACAACAGCGCTGAAATCTCAGCAATCTTTTCCCTGAGGAAAAGAAAAGAATAAATTTAAAATCAAATGAAGTGCACTGGTGCGAAGTGTAAGCGTGGGCAGAAACTAGTGGATAGAGCTCACTACAGCGTAACATTCTCTAGCAAGAACTGATTCAGGTTTTAGGAAACTCTGAATGTAATATGGGCATTTAGGATGTGACCCAAAAGCCTGTGGAGTCCGTATGTTGTCTCCTGTTGTCCTCAGGGGCTGCAGATGAGGGACACGCTGGTGATCTGGATCTAAATTCCATTTCACCTTTCTCATGTTTAATTCTCTCCTAAAACTCATCTCTTGTTCAAGAATCAGAATGACAAGAGCTGCAAGTGAGCCAGTGCTCTGTTCTGTTTCATTCCACATTGTATAGAAAACACATGGATGACCAGAAGGTCAGTTATACTCAATCTCAGACTTCAATCTCTGTGTTTCGCTGGTCTCTGGTTGGACTAATCAGAAAGTACAGTCTCCTTCTGTTGAGAACCACTTATAGTGTGACCAAAACTATGTTCTCAAAGCATGCATTTGAGACTGTCTCTGCCATTCCACTGCTTTTTTAGAGCAGATTTCATTTCACGTTGGCGAGGTGATGCAGTGTTCCTGACATCGGTGCTCAAATCCCTCATGCTGTCAAGAGTGAAAAATAATCCCTTTCCTGTGCCTTCTGCCATACACACAGATGTACGTACACATCCTGGAGCAAAATACTGAACATGCTGAAATCCTGCAGGGCTGCTAAGGTGGGAATGGGACAGTGTAGATATGTAATTTGCATCTCTCATGAGCAGGGTTGGGGAAATGTCGAATCTCCAGACAGGAGCAGGATTTATTGTAAGAAGAAAGAGAGAGAAGTTATAAACACAGCTTGTATTTTGGTATTTATACTGATGAATAAAGAATAGCATTAGCTAGATGTTTCCAAAATTACCAAGGGTGAGTGCTCTGCTTATTGTTTTGATATATTTCTCTTATTTCCTCAGACTGAAGCTCTATTAATTTTTCTCATAAATAACACCTCTTTTTTAATGCTCAAAGCTTCCAAGTGAGGCACGGCTCATTACTGATTCCCAAGAATGGTAATCCTCACACTGGTGAGGATTTGAGGTAGTGGGTACTCAAACCTTAAAACTGATTCTTGTCCTAAGAACTGTTCCATGGCAAAAAGTGATGCTTCTCCAATTATTACTTCTTCAAACTGCAGTTCATGCATACAGTTGATTTTGCATAAGTTGATTCCTAATTTCACACTCTCACTACAAGAGTAGATAACATGATTAGCCCAAGGTCATAAAATGAGTCAGTAATGGGTTGTGTTATCTGTTGGGATCTCTACCAAGTACTTAATCCATGGAACTATCACAGGCAAGATTCTCATACTGAATTGTTAGCAGGACTGCATTTGTAGGAATATGACAGAAAAGGACACAGTTGACTTAAAGGAAACTTGAGAACCCATCAGTTGAATCACATCATAAAGAAAAACTGGTAGCCTACCTCCTGCCAGCTACTTACTAAAAATATTCAACGTTGTTTATTAAAATGCAATCATGAAGTATTGCCTTCTGCTCCCTGCCTCCACACTAATAAGCAAGATATTTAGTAAATCAACCGCTTCCAACCAACGGGAGCCAGCTAATGAATATGAAACCCTTTTTGCTGCACTATGAAGGATTGCCCAAAACAGTGAATGTATCTAGAGAACAATAGAACATAGCTGTTTCTATCAGCATTTCATTTGCATGGGCACAGTTGGCAATTATTTAGAAATTGTTGACATTTTAGAAACTTATTTGTATTGCGGTATACTAAATATTGCAGTTTTTTTTTAAAGTGTGTGACTTAATTTGCTGTGTGCTTTAGAACAGAATTCATTCTCTATGACAAGGCTAATGCCTTCTTCAGAAATGTCTGGGTAGACCAAGGGTACAAAAGAAAGTGCAAAATGATCCTACTGAAAGTGTGGGATTGTCAGAGGAGTGAAATCTGGTCCGGTTCCATTTGCTGTTTTTTATCATGTAAACTTTCAAACCTGAGGCTCAGCTTTATGATTTTCTTTACTGAAGTAATTAACAAAAGCAGGTATTCAACCAGGCCTTTAAGTTATAGGCTGCTTGGTGGAGCACAGCGCAGGAGGCAAATAAGCAGGTGAGGGGTCTAAAGCACAAATCTTATGAGGAGCAGCTGAGGGAACTGGGACTGTTTAGTCTGGACAAAAGGAGGCTCAGTTGAGACCTTATTGCTCTCTATGACCTGACTGGAGGTTGTGGTGAGGTGGGGGTCAGCTTCTTCTCTCATATATCTAGTGATAGGACTAGAGGGAATGGCCTCAAGTTGCACCAGGGGAGATTCAGGTTGGATGTTGGGAAAAAATTCTCCAAGAGAGTGGTTAGGCACTGGAATGAGCTGCCCAGGAGTGTGCTGGAGCCATCATCCCTGGAGGTGTTCAAGGAATGCTTAGATGATGCACTGAGAGACAAAGTTTAGCGGAAGATATTGATGATAGGTGGACAGTTGGGCTGGATGGTCTTGAAGGTCTTTTCCAACATTGGTGATTCTAAGATTCTATGAAAAGTCAGGAACTGTGTGAGTGGAGCCAAGAACTGGACTCTATAACCCTTGTGGGTCCCTTCCAACTTGAGATATTCTGTGATTCTGTTCTACTTCTGCTCTTTGTTCCAGGCATGCTCTATCCATTCTAAGGCAGCTGTTACTTGGCAGCTTTTCTCTCAGGCTAGTTCAGCCCCAGACATTTAAGCTCCAAGTTGAAATTGGGAACCCTTGTCCAACCAGGCTTACTAAGTGACCCATCATACGAAAAGGCAAAATTGTTTCAGAAAGACCCTGTGCCTACCTTTTCCCATTAATATGACATTGCTGCAAGGGCAGTTCTAAATACGGCAGAGGACTTGGCAAGGAGTTCCCTACAAACATTAAGCAGGGAGCTTCTTGGGCCAGCATAATGGATTGTGCAGGAGGAAACTTTCATTGACCCAGCTCCCAGGTTTCCCAGGAGCTCCTGTCTAACTTGCACCTGAATCCAAAGATTACAGAAAGAAATGAGGCTTCAGCATCAGTTTGGATCTGAAAGGTTATAAAGCTTACAATACTGTATAAATGAAAATTCAAAGAAATATCCACAGGCATTAACCTGCTCTCTGTCTTCCTCTACAGACTCAGGGAGAATAGGAACTGCCTTATTCACATGGCTGATGTGAGAACATGTCTGCTCTCAGCGTTTTACCTTCTGTCTGAACTAGAATTCCAGGTTTGTTTTTTTTTATTTAATGTCCACTCTTCAGCTAAAGTTACTGTGCAGGGCAGTAGTACCATAATTATTACACACTCTTTCTCTTTCATTAGTTTTCATGGATGGTGGCTTTATACAATTATTGCATCTGGGTCAGTCACTCCATGAGCTTGAGGATGAGGTATGTTAAAGTACAGAACTGCAAATCAGATAAATGGATCAGATGTAGACAGTGTTGGGCAGCCAACTCAGATACACAAATTTATTCTCTACAATCTGAAGTTAGGTGAGATGAAACCTATTTTTCATTTCATTTCATTTGCTGTGACCACAGTTACATTTTTTTCACTGTCCCTTGCTGTATATGTTCCTTCTGCTACTTCTCCCCTTTCCGTATCTCCACCACCCACTCAGCTGCTTCTCTCTCTTGCACTTTGTAATTTATAGAGCAGAGAAACTTGAATTCCAGTTTTAGCACTATGCCAAACACAGAGGGACGCTGGCCTACAAGCTTCTCCAATACAAATTACTGTAATGAGCTTCATTAACAGTATCTTCCCAACAGGACAATATTTAAACACATTTGTGAAAGTAGGGATATGGTTATGTTCCACTGAAGACAACATTACCCAATTATGTGCTTAGACTGTAGTATGTGCTTTTTTACCTAGTCACAGATTGTAACTTACTTGTCTGAAACAGTTGGTGTGAAACTGCATCAGCCCTGTGATTGCATGTTGTAATCAGAAAAATTACTGTCTGAATGCTATTGATGTTTCCTTGGCACTCCATCACTGCACTGTGATTGCCCATAATCATTCCTTGCATTTCTATTGCATTTCATTCCAGATCTCCACATATTTACAAATGGCACCAGAGGTAGTGAGAAGCCAAGTGTTGTGGTGGCTGATTGATTAGCTGTCTACTTAATAACACCTACCCCTTTCATAAAATCTTGGCTTTCACATTAAGGCTCAAGTCTGACTTGGGAGCAGGTTTCAGATTCATTATGTTGTTGACAGATGCTGTTGCTGTTGTTCAATTTGGAAAATAGGGGTATGTTAATTTGAGTGCCTATGTTTAATGTACAGTACTCGGATTTGCAGCCCTCTGCATAACATGGGTTACCTGTTATCCTTGGGTATGACACAGCTGAGCCAAAAAGAAAAGTTCATCCAACACAGGATGCAAAGTAGTAACGGAGCCTTTTGTACAAATTGGTTTTGTCAGCTGTTATTGTTTCCAAATTACTTCCATTTTTAAGCAACGTAGCTGTTATTGATTGTGCTGTTTCCAAGACTCAATGAGATCTTATAGCCCAATCAAACAGTGTTCCCCTGCAGCATCTCTCTGAATTTCAATGCAAAGAGCCACACTTATTGTACAGGACAAAGTTGTGTTGTTAGGTTCTTTCTTTTCCAAACTGTCAAAAAATTTAGCAGTCCTCTCCAGGTTGGTGCTGCCTGTTGCTTGACTAGAGAGGCAAACTGTCCTGCGTGCAGCAGGAACAGAAGAGCAAAGAGTTTGTCTGAAAGGCTTCTTCTGCCCCATGGTGATGGGCTGTGGAAAGGGAGACGGTGTGTGTAGGCCTACCCTTAAAATTTAATACTTTGTATGATTTATCCTGACGAAAATATGTTTGATGTGCTGTAAATATCCACTCTGCTACAGGAAGGATAGGTGCATTTTTAAGGACAGAAACAGTTTGGGAAGTTGTGAGTTAAACAGTTCTATCCTTCATCTATTTATTACCAGCACTGTCAGATGCAATGTGTTTTCAGTTTGCTCAACACTTCCATCCTAATTTGTCTGCCATTCACACATGTAGATGGTACAAAAAGAGAGAAAGCTTCTTAATAAGTATTCCTTATGTATAGGTTTTAAAAGATCTGTTCTCATAAGGAAAGGTTAAAAATAAGTGCCAATAAAAGTACAGCAATCATACAGCTGTTCTTTGAAAAAAAAAATCTTATGAATTTCTTTTATAATTTGGACTAAAAGGAAAATAAAGCTTTTGATAGATTAATTAGGAGATGAAATGTGTTTATTACCTCCTTTTTTACATGTCTTTATTTTCTATTAATCACACAGACTTGTTCTGCTCATCTTGTCTTTGAGGTCATTTCATCACAAACCAACAAACAGCTTGAAAGAACCTGTGATGCTGATAAAACAGTTCTACAAAAACTTTGTTTAGGCTTCCAGCTCAAGCACAACCTTTGGCATGGAGGAGGGAACGGCTAAGAGGAAAATGGAGAGCTGCTTTCCACCTGCTGACTTCTACTCACCTTCCTACTGCCTCACTCATGCAAGCCACTGAGAGTAGACAAGGATGGCTACAAACGAACAAAGCAGCCAAATCTGTCCTTGGTGTGGAAACTGTTATGAAAACGATTGTTATGTTGTTAATGGATTAATCTCTTCATTCACTTGATGTCAGCCTCCCTGAAGGGAGCTTGAGATGAGGAGGGATTGGTCTCTTCTCCCAGGCAACAAACAGGATCTGATGAAATGGCCACAAGTTGTACCACAGGAGGTTTGGATTAGACATAAGGAAAAATTTTTCTCTCAGGCACTGGAATGGCCTGCCCAGGGAGGTGGTGGAGTCGCTGTCCCTGACAGTGCTCAAGAGGCGTCTGGATGAGGAGCTGCGAGATATGGTAGATTGTGGTAGGAGTGGTAATGGGATGACGGTGGGACTAGATGATCTTGTAGGACCCTTCCACCCTTGTGATTCTAGGATTCTATAATTCTATGATGGTGGTCTTCTTGTTTGATCAGATGTGGTGGAGCAGCACTGTCCTTGTTCTGCTGAGTGCAGCTGCCCTGCTGCACTGGAACCCCAGAGCCGATTGCGTCACAAAAACGTGCTGTGTTTGAGGGCCTGGAGGCATTCAAGGCCAGGCTGGATGTGGCTCCACCCTCGGAATGAAAAACTTCCTCCTCATATCTAACATACACCTCCTTTGTCTTAGTTGAAAACCATCCCCCCTTGTCCTATCATATCCACCCTTGTAAAATGTTGTTCCCTCTCCTGTTTGTATGCTCCATTCCAGAGCTGGAAGGGCACAGTGAGGTCTCTTCAGAGCCTTCTCTTCTCCAGCTAAACAAGCCCAGTCTCCTCCACCTTTCCTCGTAGGACATGTGTTCCAGTCCTCTGATCATCTTAGCGGCCCTCCTCTGGACCTGATATAAGAGCTCTGCATATTTCTTGTGCTGGGGCCTCCAGGCCTGGATGCAGTACTCCAGACGGGGCCTCACAAGAGCTGAGTAGAGGAGGACTACCATCTCTCTTTCCTTGCTGGCCTCCCCTGTTTTAATGCAGCCCAGGATATAGTTGCTTACGGGCTTCAAGCACATGACACTTGCTCATATCCAACTTCTCATCCACCAGGACTCCCAGAATATTCACAAACATTTATGCGATCCCCCCTCAGCCCTCCTTTCCCCAGGATGAACAGCCTCAGGTCCCACCATGTCTCATGTGTGATTGCAATGACATCACCCCCCTGTAAGCACGCACACATCTCTAGTTCTGCCTGTTTATTCCCCACGCAGCGTGCATTGCTATACAGGCACTGTAGGGAAGCAGAGGGTGCAGGAATCTCTAGAGGGATGCAGGAAGGTTTAAGCCAGGCTCTTGGCAATGTTGTCTGCCCTGAGGAGTCCTCACAAGATCCTAATGGACAACTGGAGGTTTCTCTCCACAGTTTACTTAGAAGACATCATTCCCAGGCCCTTCTCTGTTGCAAGTGACATGTGGAATCAAAGTCTATCACCACAGAGCAGCCGTAAAGCAGGCATGTTCACTCAGAGCTGCGCACCTATGCTGGATGCAGGGGGGTATTGCCTCCTAGCCTGCGTACGGGAGGTCAAGAAAGGCACATGCTTAGAGAGCAAGCTGCTCACATATGCATTGCATGTCCAAGAAAAGGTTGTTTTATTGCCGTGAGTCCCCAGAATGATTGACATTTTTCCCCGCCCTGAGTCTCAGTTCCTTTATGCATGTGAGGCATTTCTCCCTGGTCATCTGGTGGTCTTTCTGATGAAGGCCGTTGTCTTCCTGGCTGTGTACTCTTTGACCTGGGTGGAGTTGGAGGATGCTTGCCTGGCTCTGAACGGTCCTCTTATCAGCATCAACTTCATCCACCAATCCGCTGCTTTTTTGTTAATTTGTGGTTTACTGCCCAGCCTGCTGCCTTGCATTCCAGAGATGGGATAGCTAACAGTGTTATTTGGAGAAACAGGAGACTCGCTGTCCGCACTAACTCTCTAGGTCTGTATAAAAGCATCTGTTATCGGCAGCGAAAACCTGGCTTAGAAAGGTCAGATCTGTAGCTGCCAATTCAGCACCTCATGAAGGCATACAACTTCTAACCTAACTTATTTTCCTCATTTCACAAGGAACTCCATTCCATTCCTCCATCAAATGTGGTTTAATCAATCTAGCCAGCTTGCTTTCCAGAACACTTTGGCCCCAACTGCTCAGTTGCGTTCCATCTCATGCCCACACACCTGTCCAAGATCAAGGTACACAAAACCTTGATCCCAACACCATCCCATTAATCAGCCAATAATTTACCACCTCTATTCTCCTCCTTCCTTCTGGGACTCAGCCTCCAGTCAGAAGGACAGAGGAGAACACTCCTGGTGCTCCCAATCCCTTTAGTGTCTTTCCATGGGATGCAAAGTCACTTTCTGATATTCTGCCATTTCCTCATGGCAGCCTCCCATGACCCTACTTGAATGACAATAAGCAGATGGTGGTGTTCTTGTTTGATCAGATGCGGTGGAGTCTCCTTAACATCTCTGACACGTGCCCCCAGTAGACAGCAAAGCTCTCTGGAGAGGTTGTCAGGGCAGCAGATGGGGGCCTCAGTGCCTCCCGGCATGGAGTCCCCAGTCACTAAGACAATGCCGGGCAACGGTGCCCAGCAGCTGCTCCCTGGCAGGGGCTCTCCATCACCTGCTGAGGTGATTCCCTGCATCAGCATGGAACTGGAACCCCAGAGCCGATTGCATCACACAAACGTGCTGTGTTTGAGGGCCTGCAGGGTTGCCCTGGGGACCTGTCTGGCCCCCAACCCGGGGCGCGTCATTCATTCTCTGTGAGGTGACACTGCAGTGTGGTGTCACAGTGGCTGCCTCATCCACCCTTGTGTCAGGGGTGGGAGCGGTGGCTCAGTCCGCTTGTGGGACCCGCAGGAAGTGGAACCAGAGAGAGCTTTGCGTCTATCTGGAGGCATCCTGCTATCATGGAGAGGCTGAGAGCCCTTCGAGGTGAGTCCCTCCACCTCTCTGGACACCACGACGCTGCCCAAGCACACGTGTGCTTCCAATGTCTGTTTAGGACGTGCCAGCAGCACTGTCCTTGCTCTGCCGAGTGCAGCTGCCCACCATGGTTTCCCCAGTACCCCAGCAAGGGGAAAGCTCCCTCCCCTGTCCCCGCCAACCACACGCAGCCTCGTGCTGTGGAGCTGGAGGAGCGTTTTCCCCCCACAGCTGGCCGGGTGCTCGGTCCTGGCTCCAAGCAACACCTGCAGCAGCTGCTCTGCTCTTTCCTTCCAGGTCTCTTTGCTTGTGTGGGCTGCGTGCCCAGGCGTACGCGTCGCAGGGAGAGAAGCAGGGTGTCAAGCCCTGTCCCTACCTGCGCCGCGACCTTACTGCTTCAGCACCTGCAAGATCAGGAGGTGAGTTGGGCACATCCAACCAGCAACCCTTGCCCTCCTGGCCCAGGGCCACGGTGCCATGGGTGCCAGGCCCGGCAGCACATCCACAGAGCGATGGGTGGCAGCGGGCAAAGCGAGCGTGACTGATCCTTGTCCCCAGGGTGACCGAGCGCAGGCGTACTGTGAGCTGGAGAGCGCCCTGTGCCAAGACAGCAGCCGCCCGCCGTGCGGAGTGGTGAACCGGCTGCTGGCAGAGGTGTCCCGGGACCTGACGGCAGCCCAGGTGAGGGCTCACTCCCAAAGGCAAAGGGAACCGCCTGCCCACGCTGGTGTTCTGCTGGCGGATGGTGGGGGCTTAGCTCTTCCAAGGGCCTCAGGCAGTCTCCTGGGCCGCGTGTCACCAGTGCCTCTCTTCCAGGGCGTGACCAGCAATGTCAAGACAGCTGCCAGCAATGTCCTGGTGGCTCTGGCTCGGACGCACTTCACCTTGGTGATGGCTGAGCTCCAGAGCCACCTGAAGGCCACGGGGGACATGTCCAAGGAGTTTGTGCTCATCACCCTGAGCAAACTCTTCAGCACCTATGGTAGAGTACCCTCAACCTCCTGACATCTAGAACAACCGGGAAAGGGGTCTCTGCCCTCCGCGTGTGATCTGCATTGAGCTGGGGGATGCAGGGCTGCTCTCCACCTACCTTGCTGCCGGGGCTCTGACTGTGGCCCTCTCCTTCCTCTCTGCAGCTCCACAGTGCATCCCCTTTGTGTGGCTGATGCTGGCAGGCCTGCGCAGTGTGGTGGGCCAGGTGAAGAGTGGCCAGATCCTGCGCATCGCTTGTGCTGGTGAGTGCCGGCCCCAGAGCAGGGGGCCTTGGGACAGCCTCTGCACTTCACCTTGCTGCAGACTCTCACAGGCTCCCTTCTCTCTCACTCTCTTTTTTTTTTTTTTTTTTTTTTAATTATACTTCTTTAATATTTATTTTGTTAAGTTTTTTCAGTTGTGAAACAGTGGTTTCAACAACCTTGCACTGGTGCAGTGCATCATCGACTTCAGCTCTGCCTTCCAGGCTGTGGGTGACTCCGCCTGCTTTAACCGCTCGAGCAAGCTGCTGGAGATCCTGATGGTGAGTGCCTAGAGACAGGGCTGTCTGCAGAGGAGTTCTGGGCTGTGCCACAAGGCTCGCTTCCCTGGGGGCTTACGGGTCTCCAGCAGCCACATGTCTCCAGCTGGTGGAGATCTTGGGTGCTGGCAGGCAGCAGGCTAGGTGCACCAGCTGTCAAGCTGCTGCATCCTGCAGTTCTTCCATGGGAAACATGGGAGTGATGGGGCCGGTGTGTGGTGGTTGTGTCTTTCTCTGGGCTGGGTGGAACAGCTCTCGTGTGCCCCTTGCCCACTTTGACAGTGTGTCTCTGGGACTTGTAGGACCTGATGAAGAGGTATTACTCCGGCATCCCTGTCTCCCCAGTGCCTCTCAAGGTGGTTCCGGCCCTGGAGCAGTTGAGGTAAGGTCTCGGTTGCATTTGTGACAGTCATAATTCATGGCTAACCAACAGTAAATAAATGTTGTCTCATCTGGCTCCATGCCACTTTGTTTGCTCTCTATTCTTTGGGTATTGAAGAAATAGTCTCTAGATATTATGCTTACACAGGCATTAGTCAGTTTTTCAAGAGAAGCAAATTCCCAGTGCAGTAGATAGGACAGGACAAAAATGTCCCCTATCTATCTATCTATCTATCTATCTATCTATCTATCTATCTATCTATCTTTCTATCTATCACACATGGCAAGGAAATAATAAATGAGTGAGTCAGAACATAAAGGCTTAAGGCTATACTACGATCGGCCTCAGATCAAAGTCTAGCTTCTGAGCACCTGCTTAGCCACCTAAGTCACAGTTAGTGACTTCACTCCAGAGGTGTCAACAGAGTTTGGGCATTCAAGTTAAGCATCAGTGTTCCCTATACAGCCTGTAGAAAGCAGGGGAGTCAGAATATCAGTCAGAATAGGAAGGGGAAGGGAGAGGGGAAGGGGAAGGGAGAGAGGAAGGGGAAGGGGAAGGGAAAGAGGTAGGGGAAGGGGAAGGGGACGAGGAAGGGGAAGGGAAGAGGGAAGGGTAAGGGAAACGGAAAGGGAGAGGGAGAGGGAGAGGGAAAGGGAAAGGGAAAGGGAAAGGGAAAGGGAAAGGGAAAGGGAAAGGGAAAGGGGAAGGGGAAGGGGAAGGGAAGGGGAAGGGACCCCCTGTGAGCCGCAAAATGAGCTGGTGAGGAAGAAGATCAGTGTGGATGAATAGGGGGGCTATTCTTGAGGCTCCGGGAGAAAAAAGAGAATCTACCTCCTGTTGAAGAAGGGAGGGGCAACTCAGACAGAATACAGAGAAGTTGTTAAGATGTGTAGAGAGAAAATCAGAAAGGCATAAGATCAGCTTGAGCTCAACCTCGCTGCTAGGGTAAAAAGGAACAAGAAACTCTTCAACAGATTCATCAACAGTAAGAGGAGGACTAAGGAGAATCTCCATTCTTTACTGGATGAGGCTGGGAATATGACCACTGAGAATAAGAAAAAGGCAGAGGTTCTGAATGCCTTCTTTACGTCTGTCTTTAAAGATCAGACCAGTTATCCTCAAGGTACTCCACTCTCTGACCTGGTAGTCTCATCTGGGGTGCAGACTATACCCTCCACAATTGAGGAGGACACAGTCAGAGACCTACTCCTTCAGCTGGACTGTCACAAGTCCATGGGGCCGGATGTGATTCACTTGAGAGTGATGAGGGAACTGGCAGAGGTGATAGCCGAGCCGCTCGCCATTATCTGTCAATGCTCCTTGCTGACTGGTGAGGTCCCAGAAGACTGGAGACTTGCCAATGTGACTCCATCTACAAGAAGGGTTGTAAGGAGGATCCAGGGAACTACAGGCCTGTTAGCCTGACCTCAGTGCCAGGGAAGGTTATGGAGCAGGTTGTCTTGAGGAAGATCATGTGGCATGTGCAGGACAACCAGGTGATCAGTCTAGCCAGCATGGGTTCACAAAGGGCACCTGATCACAAAGACCAAGCTGATCTAGTGACCCGTCTGGTAGATGAGGGAAAGGCTGTTCATGTAGTCTACCTAGACTTCAGCAAAGCCTTTGACAAAGACTCTTCTCTCGTGGTGACAGGACTAGAGGGAATGGCTTCAAGCTGCGCCAGAGGAGATTTAAGCTGGATGTTAGGAAATACTACTTTTCTGAAAGAGTGGTCAGGCACTAGAATGCACTGCCAACGGAGATGGTGGAGTCACCGACCCTGGAAGTGTTCAAGGGATGTCTGGATTTTGTGTTGAGGGATATGGTTTAGTGAGAACCATAGGTGATATGTGGGTGGTTGGACTGGGTGATCTTGTAGGTCTTTTCCAACATTGGTGTTTTTCTGTGATTTCTGTGATTTCTGTGATTTCTGTGGAATGGCCTGCCCAGGGAGGTGGTGCAGTCACAGTCCAAGTGTTCAAGAGACATCTGGATGAAGAGATACAAGATATGGTTTAGTGCTTGTGGTAGCAATGGTAATGGGTAGACGGTAGGACTAGATGATCTTGTAGGTCCTTTCCAACCTTGTGATTCTATGATTCTATTATATGTGTGACAGAACTATTGTATCAATTACTATATACAGTTATATGTGAAAAAGCAAGGCCTGATAACTTTGGAATGACCACCTCATTCTCAAAAAAATGACATTTATGATGTGTATAAAGACTTATGTATGTATAAAGAGGTTATTATATGTTAATAGACACTGCAGTGTAATCTCATCCGTTGCTGTCTTGTTACCATCCAGCATGGGAGGGGTCTCTGTTTTTTGGAGATTAGAAAAGAAACACAATTTAATGAGGCAATGTCTTGCCAAGAGACCACTGGTTTGCAAAATAGGCACTGTTAGATTTCCTAGCAGTCCTTCAGAATGAAATCGAGCTGTGCTTTTCTTAGAATCATAGAATTACAGAACGGTTTGTGTTGGAAGGGATCTCAAAGCTCACTCAGTCCCAACCCCTGCTGTGGGCAGGGCTGCCCCCCACCAGCTCAGGCTGCCCAGGGCCCCATCTAACCTGGCCTTGAGCACCTCCAGGGATGGGGCACCACAGCTTCTTTGGGCATTTCTTGGTGGGTTGTTCTGAGCCAACAGCAGGGCACATGTGCTGTCCAGCTGCAGGTCCTTTCTCTTTCTTCTGATCTCACAGGGTTTCAGAGACACCATGATGTCCATGTGGATTATCCTCTCTGCTTTGGCATACAGGACTCAGAAAAGATGGATTTCTCTTGCAAATCTTCTCCTCCAGTACAGCCATGTTACAGACTCAGTGCCCACATGAAGGACAGATCTGCTTGGAGGGGAAGGAAAAAGCCACACTCCTGGAGCTGTGGATAACCAGGGGCTTTTACTATCAGCTTGTGCTCACCAACACAAATGCATGCTGGCATGACTGAGGGAGAATTCAAATGTAACACAGACATGTCTGATGTGCTGTTGTTCTTTCAGTGATAGTTGTAGTTTCAGTGACAGGGGTCAACTACATTTTCCTTTTCCTCCTCCCCAGCTAACAAGAGTCAAACTCTGGGAGAGGAATGAAGAGTAGTAGTGAGACTTGATATAATTTCACTGATATTGTTCAGAGAAAGAAGTGAAAGCTCAGCTTCATTACAGCTGTGTGTAGAATTTGATGGGAGCTCAAGTGCAGCTATGTCAGAAAAAGAAACAATGCTACCCTTGATAGTTCCTTGATTTTTAGCTTTTCTGAATTCGGTTTCTCTTACCAGAGACAGTGAGGAGCTCAGAAAATATTCCAAGAGTGAGAACTTCTTTGCTTTGAGGACACAATTTGCTCAGGGACATGATTTAGCGAAGCGTTGTTACTGTTAGGATAGTATGGTTAGGTTGCAGTTGGACTTGACGATCTTTAAGTTCTTTTCCAACCTGAGAAGTTCTATGATTCCATGATTCATTCTATGGAAATTAAGTGATACAAATAATCACAATTTGATATATGTTTCTGACAAAAAGGTAAAATACAGTTCTGTCCATAGGATCCTGTTCTCCTTGCTATTGCTCAGTACTGGAGAACTCATTGCATATCTCTGTGTCATTTATCTTTCCAGCTCCTATCTCTCTAGATTTCTCTTTTGTAGTTATTGACTATCTCTTACAGTTTTATAGTACCAAGAGGAGCCTCAAGTCCAGCGTTGCAATTCAAACACTGAAAGAAAAAAAAACTCATGAAACCATGACCAATTTCCTCGTTTCTGACTTAGTTTCTCCTTACTGATGGGATTAAAGGGATTAAAGAGGTTAGAAATGCAATCCTGTGCAATGTAGGATCTGCAAGGGAGTCCTCTGGATGGATGTTAGGATTTCCCATTTTTTTGGTAACTCTGTGCTCACAGCCAGTAGGTAGGTACCCGATGAAAAGATGGCATCCAGAGAAGCCCGTCGGTTAGTGAGACTGACAATTCCCATAGTAGCTGTAGGAGGCACTGTGTGCCCAGAAATACCTGGCGTGCATCTGTCCTTACTGCCTCCACCCCCCAGCAGCGGCGGGGCTTCGGCTTGCAGGCTGTGTATTGGACCTTCGCTGGTTCCCCCAGTGAATATTGCACATCAGTTCTGAGCATAGCATGCACCGCCTCTTAAAACACTTTTTCATCTCGTGTGAAGTGAAAAAAGTTATTGCATCTTCCCCCTCTTAAAAATCTGAACACTATACAGCTTCTTTTCTAAAGCTCCTTATGCTGATTAAAATGCATTTTTGAAGGTTACCTGTGAATGAAAACCTCATTAAGTTCACGGTGACCTTCTGGATCCTGAACATCCTCTGAGAAGCCTTGAACTGCATGCAGATAATTATGTTAGGAATGTTTCTCATTTGATTTCTGTTCTAGAAAGGAGAAATGGAAAACTAATTTGACTAATTACAAAGATATTTTCTTCTTTATCTGTGGGAAAAGATTAGGCTTATTTCTATGCTTTTTCTACCTTGCTACATTGTATGAGAACGAAAGTATACAGTTATGCTGATATACTTGATACACTTTGTCTTTTCTCTCCCTTTTTCTTTCATAAACTTTTTTTTCCCCCCACAAACG
Source organism: Lagopus leucura (assembly GCF_019238085.1). Lineage (NCBI taxonomy): Eukaryota > Metazoa > Chordata > Aves > Galliformes > Phasianidae > Lagopus > Lagopus leucura. The sequence goes on from NW_024962262.1 coordinate 56,136,723, forward strand.
ACAACGGAAACACAGATGAGAGAGAAGATAATGGATATTGAAAGCGCACATAATTTCAGTTTTGTTCTTCTCAAGACTGCATGCACACACACAAATTATATTTTCCTTAAGACTGAAAACAAATCTCCAGCCTATAAAGATTTATTTATTACTTGCTTGCCATTCCTGTCTCATTTCCTAATGGTTGAATATTTCATAATATTTAATTAAAAAAAAAAAAAAAGTAAATAATGTGTAAAATCAGATATGCAATGTTTACGACTTTTTTATTTCTCCTATGTCTCTAGGAGATCACTGAGGTTAGGAAAGACTCGATGGATGACTCCACCAGTGCACCTAGGCTGCATTTCCCGTGGGCAATGAGTGAGCGAAGTCCAACAGCACATTGGATTTCTTCCATTGCCTTTGGTCCCTTGCTTGTGCTCTATTTCTTCTGAAAATAAGACCTCTCTTTTATTTCTCTGTTTGTGCTTTTAATGAACATAAAAGCAGGGAAAAAAGAGTGAATGGCAGGTGTCTTAAGCGTGTAGTGAGTTGCGTGCTCATGTCTCAGTCTGAAGGTGAAGGTCTGTAAATAGAGCCTTACGACTGACTGCCACTACGTGGTGAGCAATGCATGGCACTGACAGCTTCCCCCTGGTTGGGAAAGGGTAGAATCAGACTACAGAAAGAAATTCTTCTGCAGGAGCTGTATAGGGGTTTGCAGAGGACCCTGAGTAGGAGAGTGGCTGAGCAACACAGAATTTGCCCTTAGCTGGTCTTCAAGGCTTTTTATTCTTGTGAGCTATAGGAAGGGGAGAGCATACAAGGGCATGCTCAGGGCAAGTGAAGCGTTTTAAAAGCTTTCAGATTGGATGTGTTTCTTTTTTCAGTGTTCCAAAAGTAAAAGGAAGAATGAACTGGATTTCTCTGATGAATGTTCTTAAAGGCTCACTATAACAGGCAAGCTGTCTGGTTTGTACTTTTCCTTTTCCTTCCTTTCCTTAACTATCATCTCTCTTTTCTTTAGCTATCAGCTGGGTTTCAGATAATGAGGTTTGCATGCAGTTCCTTAAGCATGTGTGTGGCTCATCATTGCACGCAGCCTGTCTTTGTTGTACACCACACTCCCGCTTATAAACACAGCTGCAGAAGATGTTTCCAAAGAGTGCTGATCTGCAAAGATGTGAGGTTGTAAAGAATCACTTCATAGATCACATTGTAAAGGAGGAGTACAGACCCAGCTAGTTCCACAAAAGCCTGAATATCCTTATGACTCTGTTCATATGAGCAGTCCCATGAGTTTCCATGGAATCACTCTTGGATGCCAAATTAAGAATATGAATGCATCTCCCTGAGCTGTGCTTAACTTTCCTTGATTTTCATGACCATTTTATGAAAATTACTGCAACTCAACCATATTCTAAAGCAAGGGGGTATTTTCAGTAAGGTGAAGTAAGGTAAATTTCTTCCCTTCTCTTGTGACTATCTTCCCATAAACCATCTGAAGGAGATCACCTGCACCTGTGGGCAGCAATAGTGAGAGGGATGAAGCCATTTCTGCTGCTACTATTAGAGTTAATGGGGGACCTGATTGGGCAGGAACCATCCCAGGAGGGGACATACAAGGGTAAAGTATTCCCTATATCAGTGTTTCCTGTCTCTGGGATAGAGAACATTATTATGCTTCTGGCCTGACATTTATGTAAAATAAGTCTCAAAGGAGAAAGAGCAGCTCAATGTTTGCTTCCCAATATTGCAGCCTTACCTGCAGTAAATTGCTGAAAGACACAGAGCCCTTGTCAGTGAGGGGTGTCCTCAGCAATGGAGAGAAGGTTGAGTTTCTTCTTGGGTTTCCTAAAAAATACAGGCAAGAGTGGATGTATTAACCAGTCTCAGGTTCACCACTCATCTGCTAAAGACTGTAAATAACAATGCAGTATGTGTCTTATTCAAGGAAGTGCTCCTAAATCCCCACCAGCAGCTGTTTTGGGTGCACAAAACAGGCAGCAATAACAAGTCTGGAAGAGTGTCTTAGCAGGGGTACATCTGCTCTCCCACTGGCCACCTACAAAATCATCTGTGTCCTTATAGGATGGGAAACAGCTGCATGGACTCCAGCTGCACCAAGATTTCCACCAGGAATTAGCCATGAAGTAAAATACATTCAGAGCTTTTGTTAAGTGATACGAACACTGGACACGATATTCACAGTGTCATAGAATGTCCTGGGTTGAAAAGGATCTCAAAGATCATCTGGTTTCAACCCCCCTGCTGTGGGTAGGGTTGCCAACCACCAGACCAGGCTGTCCAGAGCCACATATTGCTGGTGATTTTGCTGGTGCTAATTGCTGATGATATTGCTGGTGCTGCAGACCGTAAGTAGTGCTCCAGGGTTTGGTTTGTCTCATCCCTGGTGTTGCCAGTGCTCCCCCTGCCTCAGCATAGTGTGAGGAGCAGAGCTTGGGGGTGGGTGTGGAGTTGCGTGGTATGTTAGGTGCCTTAAAAATAGCTGCAATGTTTTATTCCCTTTCTGCTTCTGTTTGATACTATTTCTGTGAAGGTAAATCTGGGAGTATAATATTGCTGTAAATAATTGAAGAGCCACAGTCCCTTAAAGTGTTTTCCATAATGTACTCACAACCATTTTGATTTTCAATACGAAATTTGTCAAAACGGCTGCAGTGTCTTTATTTTTGTTGTGGGAAGAAGGGAGAACATCAAGCACAGTCCAGTTGGAGAGGAAAATGGAAATACCATCAGATTAAAAGGGTATTGTCCGCGATCTGCACCGCTAGTAGTACCTTTGGATCCTAGCTCTGGACACGGAGAATAGACAGGAGGAAGAGATAGCTATATTTTGAGTTTCTGTCTGTGTTTTGGGGCTGGGAATAAGAACTGTTTCCAAGGTGCTTTATGGTAGGCCAGGGTGTGATGTGTTAGGATTATAGAATCACTAAGGTTAGAAACAATTCTAAGATCACCTAGTCCAACTGCCATCCCATCACACCATGCCCACTGACCACATCCCTCAGTGCCACATCTACCCTTTCCGTGAACACCTCCAGGGACGGTGACTCCACCACCTCCCTGGGCAGCCTGTGCCACTGCCTCACCACTCATTCTGAGAGGAAATTCTTCCTGACATCCAGTATAGAACTTCACTGATTCTGAGCTCTGCAACACCTTTGCCAAACAGCAGCACCCCAGTGCTGACCCTGCTTCATCTCATCATTACTGCCTGTGCTGTGGCTGCACTCAACAGCCTTGGTCAGGAGCCAGAGGCTTGCAGCGCCAAATGGTGATCCACCCAAAATGAAAAATAGAAAGTCCCTTTTCTAACCTGTGCAGACACTACTGTAGGCCAGTTCCCTGAGAAATATCATGGCAATTTCCAGTGCAACCCACATAAAAACAAATGTGAAGCATCTGGGCACCTCACTGGTGAAATTCTGTCCCTGAACTCAGGCTGTGGCCAGGAGGTGGATGCTGTCAGCACCATCTTCCAGTGTCAGTCTCCTTCCAGTCTCTACTGTCCCTCTACTTTTTTCTGCCTAGAATGCCATGTAATCCTATCTTGTTGTGATGCACATGGATTAGTTTTGGTGGTCCAAACAGGAGTTCTTGGTGCCAAATCTCAGCTTTGCCTATCAGAGCAATATCTGTGTGATGGTGCTGGCACTCCAGTATCCTGCATGTTTTTCTCCTTCACCTGATACCCAAGGATGATCTCCAGTCCCAGGGGGTACCAAACCTGCTGCAGGTTTCTAAAAGCCTCCTCTGACAAAGGGTGATTTTTGTGTGCAAAATGTATCCTGCATTTTCAACTAAGGAAAATCTCCAGCTTCTTTAAATTCCGTTTGTGCTAGAGGAGAGGTGTGAAATACATTAAGCAGATGAAAGAAGCCAAACCAGTGTAGGGATAGACTGTTCAGGGGACTTAAATTCTGAGTATAAATTATTTTAAACACTGCATTTGAATTTACAATGTCTCTTTAAATCATTCAGTTTTGTCCATAATTGGAGGTAAGAATTGCAAAGACATTCAGCCTTTGGCCCATTCCTGTGTGCTTAGAGCCTCATTTTCTTTTATTTATTTATTTACTGCTGGTGAAGTATCTCACAGTTTTCCCTTCCTCCCTGGTAGTGCTTATGTTTAAATTTCCCCTTAGGTGGACTTCAAACACTTGGAATGTGAGTTCATCGTAAGCTCCCGCAAGCAAGGAGCCTCTCCTTGTTTCTATATAAGTATTATATTATTAGCCTCTGCCAGACCGAGATATATGAGGCAATGTATGCATTTTATTTACTACGTTGTGTAAGATCATCCTGCTGACATCCCGGCTCAGTTCAATGCAGAGCGGAAGACTGCTGCTGCTTTCTGCATTTTTCCCTAGCCAGGGGAATGGGTATAGGCACACAGCCACACTCACTTTGTCATCTTTCTCACCCCTGCGGTAAATTGGCCTGACTTTTTTCCTTTTCAAGGCTTTTTTCCTTATCAAACCTAGGCGTTAGGCTCAGTATCCAAGGCTCCACTTACTGTCATGAAGAAATCTTCCAAGTGCTTCAGAAAGTGCTAAATCCCACATCTCAGGTGGCTGGTTGGAGGTTCCCCCAGTCTTGTGGGTTTTGAAACAGGTTTAATATATTTTTAAGTGCTTCAGCACTCTGTCTTAAGTGTGATGGACAATCTCTAAGCCTGGATGTTGGGCAAAATATCAATAAAAAGCACTGCTTCTTTTGAAAAGAAAACCTCACGTGGCTTCCCATAGAGCCGTTGTAGTTGTAAATCACTTGGGGCACATGACCTCGTAGACGTATCTTATTTCCAACTTGCAAAATGATGAAACGTGATTGGGCTCCAGACACCCGCTGCCACTCTCCCTCTCTCTCCCATACATGCTTTCCGTGGCTGCTCTGAGCCTGGCTGGCTCCATCCTCACCCGGCTGAAGGGCACTGGGTGCAGAGCAGCTCCATGCACTCCCTGCTCCCAGGGAGGGGAGGGTTGGTGATTTATTCCTGCCCCTGTCATGGAGAGAGACTTTGGCAGTGGGAGAAGGCAAGCCCTTTGCATTCCCTGGGACATTGATGGAGTCACAGATGAAGAAGAAGAGGAGCAGCTCTGCCAGTGAGTAGTGACTTTTAATTTGTTAGCTGCTGTTGGTGCTTGTAGTGAAGTTTTCAGAGCAACTGGAAGAAGCAAGTTAAAATAGACGCAGTTCTTGAAGGAGCAGACAGAGAAACCAGCTCCAGGCTAACTCAGTTGCTAGTACATGTTCAGTTTTTTGAAGGGCTGTGGGAAAGTCTTTCTTCTCTTAAAAGGTCAAAAGTCCCTTCTGGTATTAGAGGGTATAGAGCACTTTTTTCTGCTTAGGTACTATATCTTGTGAAGCCGAAGACTAGAGTATCCATCTGCTAAAGCTGCTAAAATTGCAGCAAAGAGAATGGTTTTGGAGGGGTGAGGGGAGGTTGGCACAAGGTGAAAGATGTTGATAGCACTTCAGATTAATACAGTGACAAAGTCAAATTTTGCTTCAGTTTCAATCTTTGAGAAGATGAGCAATCCTGGCTGAACTTCAATACTAATTGGGGGTGTCTCTTTTGATTATCATACACACACCAGACTCCTGCAAAAACTTTATAACTGCTTAACAATACACAAACATATTCAGATGTCCTTTGCAATCAATATGGGTACATTAATGATCAGATTTTTTAAATGGAAGGGACAGTTTTCAAATTCAGCAACAGTCAGGTGAAATCTTGTATTTCAGAGGTTCAGTGACCTCCAATTTCCTTTGGCCTGTCCAGGCTTCCCTTATTCCAGGTGGGAACAGGAAATCTGGAATGGCTCCACCCACTCTTTATTCCCCCCAGCTTTGTAAATTAAATTTTATGGAGAGGAAGTTCTGGGCTTGGAGAAGGAAGTGGAGGACCTCTCTGCATGGAGGATGGTGTCTTGGTTCAGGTGCTGCTGTACAGTTGGCCAAAGTCTTGGCCTTTCAGCTGTGACTTTTCGTATTAACTGCACAACAGTTTTACTGTTTCTTTTGTGCCAGAAGTCAAGGAACTACGGAGAATTAAATGATTTTCTTTTATCCAGTGTTCACCTCTGAGACAAGATCTTGTGCTCAGTCTTGACAGATGCACTTGGACAAGTGCCTCTGCCTCTTTGCTTGTAAGGCATTCTAGCCTCTCCTGGTTTTGGAAAAATAACAGAGCATGTCCACCAGGACTAACAGAGACCAACCAAGTCTCTGTAAAGTGCTGTAAATCCTAGCAGCTTGATGAGGGCTTCCCATGACCAGGTACCTCAGGAAATGCAAGGGCACTAGTCATCTTTCCTATCACACAGCCCTGTAAGACAGACCTATATGTCAGGATACGTCCCAGTTCAGATCTGGGATAATTTAATCTACTCATCAGCCCCTCTGGCAAGGCTGGTGGGAGTGGAAGTCTTGTGGGTTGCCCCACAGGCCCAGGGTCACTCTTTGCTGGTGAGAAACACATAGGGAAAAATAATCAGTATTTGGAAAAGAGAAATTATTTTTACTACCATACAAGCTGTTCTTTTCATTTACCAGGGGAAAGAATGGGAAAAGGAATGAGATAGCAGAAAAAATGTCATCTTCTCGCAAGCATAAATATGCTTCTCCTGCCACTAGTAAGAACAAAATACGAACCTTTAAAAGATGTTAATTGTATAAAGAAAGACAACAAATAAGGGAAGCATGGATAACATGCTCTTTAACAGTGAACAGTGTCTCCTCCTTATCTTCATAGACTCTGTCTAGATTGTTGTTATCAGTTTAATCACAGCTAAAATAAATCTTGAAGTGCTCATTTATACTTGCACCACATATGGCATGCTTCCAATCTCCCTCCATGAGAAAACACATGAGGTCCATTCAAATGGTTACTAACGGATGAAAATACTAAGCCCTAATGAGAAATCTAATAAGCCATTGGTACAAGTGCGATTTTCTTTTGCAATCACGTGGATACCCTACCAAAGGAGGTCAGTGTTGCTGATGATCAGGAAGGACAGGCATGGGAAGTGAAGGCACGTAGGATTCAGTAGCTCTTTTATGGACGTTTATTTCACATAACAGAATGCCATCACATATATTTTCTTTTGACTTCTGATTTGCAATTCCTACACTTTTCAGGACAAATGATCTTAACATGCTGTAGTTACATGAATATTTCACTTTATTTTGTTTGGGCTTCTATTTTTTAAAGAAACTGGAAACAGTATTTTTAAATGAATTGATCTAAAGCTCATGGAAGTCACTGTTGGTAAAATAAACTCTGGCAGTGATTTGGAACCTGTCTTGTTCTTTCCCTGTTGGTTATAGTGTATTATTAATTTCATATGGGAAATAGTAACATCGGAGCTGACTGACCATCACTTCAGGAGGTATGCACGATTTGTTGCTGCCTGTGAAACCTTTGGCTCAGTAACCAAGATACATGCTCCACTTGCAGTGGAGTTCCAGCAGATGTTTTAGATGGATTTCAGAGTGGTGATTGGATGGTTCAGTGAGCAGTGGAGCCAGTCTCATGCTTTGATTCCCTACAGATTTGTGTTTTGAAGTTGAGCCACTATGCGGACACTGGTTCAGCTTCATGGCAGTCATTTCTCCGCTTCACTTCCTCTTTCCATGAATCATGCTCAAACCAAACACACTTGGTTTGCCTGATGCTTTGTCAAACTTCCTTGAAATTGGTCAGCAGCTCCAAAAGCACTTAGAAAGGAATGATGGGTACATATACAGATAGCAGTGGTAGACGAACTTCATTAGGAACACAAAACAGATACGTCCAGATACCTCTAAACCAGATTACTTTAAGTTTCATCATTTTTTGTTGGCCATAAGAAGTGTTACTTACTTTCTATTCCTATTGAATTTCACATAAAATCAGTGACACCCTGCCTCTTTCAAGCTCTAGTGAGGGCTTTGAACCTGGCTATTTCTTTCTGCAGAATTTAGGCAGGTTCTCTAAGAGGTATAAACATGTAGGAGAATCCTGATTAAATGCCTCAGAACTGTAATGATCCCAGCTGTATTTACAAGATATACAGGTTGCACTTACTAATCAGAAGTTCCTAGAGCTCATTTGAACATTTTATATCTCACTTTGGACAAATGCTATAAAATGCTTATAGAAAGAAGAGCTGCATCTTGGGATGTACCATCATAACAAGAAGGGACTTGTGACCTTTGCTGGAGGATTAGTACTTTTCTATCTGAGAAAATGGAATGATCAGTCCTAAAGCTCTGCATTCCCTTTCCCTCACGTACTGGCAATAATTAGCAGCTGAACAGCTAGCTTGGAGCAGTTAGCTGTGTGACTGCAAGGCATTGCAGGTGCAGGTGCCCAAGGCTTATGGGCAACAGGAGGTTGGGAGAGTAGGATGGGAGAGAAGGGTCTCATGGCAAGGTGGCTCATGGCCTACCAAAGGCCAAGGGGCTGTCCTGTGGAGGAAGGAAGACTGGGCTGTATGAAATGTATGTGCTCACAGAAGCGTGTGGGAGATTTTAGCCGGGCTGTGCTGATAACTGGAGGGAAAAAGGCTGAGAGACAGCATGGAGTATTTAGTGTTCTGATTTGCAGTATGCCACTCCACAGTTTCTGCTCTTCCAAAGCTGAAGGTCACCTTAGATTCAGGCTTGTTTTAGATTTGGGTCAATACAGGAATTGTCTCATCTTTCCTTAAAGCATCCTTAAAGTGGTTGCATTAGTCGGCTGGGGTTTTGTCTGAAAGCTGCACTTTGCTATGAGCCCTAACGTATGCCGCAGAATTATCGAGCCTTGCTTGGGTATTACAGGAGTGATGGTTACTCAGAAACTTGTGGCATTTGGGCTTCGGTACCGCAGCTGCTGTGATGATGCCCACTTCAATTGCATGCAGCAATGCCTGCTTTTTTAATGAAGAAAATTTCAAGGCAGGCACAGTGCAGTGGGAAGATGCCAGTAACACGGCCTGCCAGCCTTTCCTATGGCCAGGTAGGTTGCTATGGTTTTTAGGACTAAGATGAAACAGGGAAGGAGGAACAGCTTTAAGGCCAGAAACACTGATTGTTTACAATGTCACAGCAAAAATAGCTATATACAAGCTGTGATACTAATGACTTCTTCTTTTAGGACAAAGTTTGATATTATAGCATTTCAGAAAATAAATGCATGAGATGTCTCCTGGTAGCTTCTATCACAAATGTGTTTGAACAAGAGATTACTTCGCTCTTTTAGCAGGAGAAAAAGAATTCTAATCAATTTTACCTGACAGCAAGCGAACTGTTACTTCCGATTCCACCGAGAAGATTTTGATTAACTAAAAATTGTCCTTTTATTAAGCAAATTAGAGACATTCAAGCAGCACATGAGACATTTGTAAAGCCACCATTAGAAGCAACTTGTGGAATGGTTTTACAATAGGAAGTCGATTTCCCAGGAAGAGGAGACTATTTTAGTTCCAGTGGGCTTGGACATAGTCAGAGGATGAGCATCACAAAGCAGAGCAAAGCTAAATGGCTGTAATGCTCAGGATGTTCCTATTTACTCGTTTCCTGTATGAAAAATCTGGTTCTTGTACGTTAACACTCAGGAATGTTAAAATATGAGTTAAGAATAAATAAGCTGAACTGCATTTAGTCACCGTGCCAGCACTCTCAATAAGAGTTGACCTTAACTCAATTAAGCAGAAATTATTTTCAAAGTGATATAAACTAAGTGGTGTAGTGGAGGCAGCAAGCTCTTAGATCGCAAATTATTATGTATGAGGGATCTGCAGTAATTGTCGATGATTGTTAATATACAGCGACTGTGAAATCATTCAAGCTAGCACAGCACTAGGGCAGAGAGCACACACTGATGTTTATGCAGGAGCTGATGTGCAGTAACATCTTACCTCAAGATTTGGAGACTGAGCAATGAATCACTCTTAAGACCTTTTCAGTTCTATATGAGAGCACCTATGTGAGAATATAATGAGGCTTTACCTGCACCACCTGAGAAGTAGATTGGGATTAACTCTGCTGATTGCTGTCTGTGAACAAGTTGAGGGGAGCCAGCAGGGTTTTAGAAGCAGCAAAGGGCCAGCTGAAATCTTTTATGTTGATTGCGTGGGGGACATGCTGCAATGCAGGGAATTGGAGGCCCCGTGGAGAGGAATGGCAGATGTGACCAAGCAAGGAAGGCTGTCCAGATGAAGAAACAGCTCTGGGAAATGCCTTGGCTGTTGAGCTCATGGGTTTAAGGCAGTAGGGGTTGTCAGCACTGGTGCAAGCTGGAAGCTTCTAGCACCTGCCAAGGTACAAATCCCAGACACTGACATTCTCCATTTTATTGCAGTGGAGGTGGCACGTTGTCCAGCTCTAACCCTAGTCTGGCAATACAGCTTTAAGCTGTATATTACCTTTTCCATCAGCAATGCAAAGGGCCTTGAAAACTTGTCTGAATTTCCCACTGGCTCCTTGGCACAGCTCCACTTTTCCTGGTTTCATTTGTCACTTCTGTGCTTCCTCATAATGAGCATTTACAGAACAACAGTGAAATTTGGGGAAGAGTAAAGGTAAATTTATTAAGGCTAGCAAGTGTTGAGAAAGCTCATGTATATTGTGTCTATAATGTTGACATTAAAACCATGTCAGAAACAATATTTTAGGGTTTGCATTCAACTTACAACTTGCATTTCTCTGTTGCTTTGCAATAGGGCTAAGAGCTGCTGTGGCGACTGCCAGTGACAGCAATTGCATTCTGACCTTTTAAGGCTTGCTTTCAGAGTAAAGATTTTTATCCAGTGTTACAGATAATTGCTGACCGGGTTTAATACAATCCTCCCAGTGCATTGGAACTGCCGGGTTTGTGCTCTCTGTGACTTAATAGATCAAGTATCTCAGCAGCAGGGGAAGAAAACTATTGTAACAGGATCTTTGCCATTTGGTGAATTTCAAATTTCCTACCAAGATGCTTCATATCTTCTGTATATCTCTACTCTCTTGTCTTGCAGATGACATTATGCTCTGCTTTAGGGTACTGCCATATGAGAGGTGTGAACAAACTTCAAGATTTTTTCAAGGTTTAGCTCCAATGAGATTCTAATTTAATTTTATCTCCCACCGGTTGACGGGAGAAGAGAGCAAAAGGAGATAGATGAATTCCACGTTTTGGCCCTTCACAGCATGCCCTGTCTCGGCAGCTGTGTACTGCATGTGGCCCAAGAGATGTTTCTTATGATGGAAGGAACAGGATTCCTGTAAAAGGCATGACACATTAATCTGTGTCTCCTTCAGGGCATCTGGAATATATGCTTAAATACTTTCCAGTCCTAAGCTGGGAGCCTATTCCTTTCCTGACACACCTTCCTCTGGACATGTCCCACCAGCTTAGCTCAAAGTTGACTGCAGTCATTGTCTCAAGCAATCTAATTCTGATAAAATACATCAGCTCATCAGTTGCCATTGATCTCACATAGGTTGTGTGGTTCCTCTTTGTTACTGGCCAAAACCACAAGTGCTGTTGTACATGGTTTGGTCACTAATGTGCCTGACTTCAGTTGTGTGCAATGTGTTAGATTGGATGTGTTACACTTGTCCACTCCTGGCAAAACTGTTGGGTATAAAATAAGAGCATCGTCAATTCAGCTCTGTACAAACCAAGCACTTCACAAGGGTACTGTCTAGAGAGACAATTTGAAATGTAGAGCTGTGTCTTATATGTTTACTACTTTTTATTATAGATGACACTAGCATTAATACAGTGGTAATAAACAATTATAAATAGCTGGATCATTGTCCCTGGGGAAATGCCATGGAATATGTATCCCTGTCAGCCCAAGAAGTGTTTGATAAGGCAGGATTTGTACAGTACCTGGTGCATTTTGTGGCTACTGAGCAGGACATATAGACACTGGCTTCTGACAGCATCTTGTTTCCTCTGGGGCTGCAACTTAAGGAACCTGCCTGCCAACACATGCACAGATATATTCATATACACAAATGTATGCACATTCCCACATGCACATGAGTGTGTGCTTATATCTTCACACTTTCCCTTCTACACCAGACAGCTGATTTTAGGAGATAAAAAAAAGGTGTGCAGTAGAGTAGTCTTTTCTGGTGCTTATGCCAGGATGAGTTTTGCTGTGTGCTGAACTGGAACAAGGTAAGAAAGCCCTCTACAACAAAGGGCAGCAAAAGTCACCTGGAGAAAATGATGTGGTTATGCTAGTATCTCTGAGTGAGTTTGTATGAAATATAAAACAGGCCTTCAGTGAATGATCCCAGTGATTCTGAAATTCAAGCCAATTCTGGAAAATCTCAGCTTTGTTACTTCGGGTTTTGCATCCTCTGAGCACTGGTTGAGACGGGCTGAATGGGAACAGCTGATCTGCAGAGATAGTGCAGGGATACTCTACAGCTTAGTGCGATGAAAGAACAACGAACCCTCATCCTGCTGTTTATCTTTTGAATAAAGATATCTGTGCTTGTCTTATGGTTAATGGCAGTTTGTTTCCCACACAAAGTAACTGACACACCAAATCTGTGCCAGAATTACCACTTCAGGGCATTCTGTCAGCATGGACTTTCTCAGCTGCTTAGTTCTTGGTCGTGGTTGATGGGAGAGATGACACTTTACCATACACACTGCTGCTTTATGTAGTGAGAATTTGTGTGCTGGGTTCTGGATGAGACTCCTGAGCTGAATCATGGGGTCATGAACAGTAACAGCTCCTCATTGTAATTCCCGCTCTCAGCATCAGGGGAATGGCTTTTTATCAACAATCTGAAAGTCTTTATAGCCCATTCCCTATTGGTTCCCAAAAATGCTATTAATACACCCTATAGTGCAATTTCCTCATTAAACAGAGAACTAAATATTTTTCCACACCTCTGCTTGATAGAATGTTGTATAAACACAGTGGGAAGTCTCATCTCTTAAATTTTCTAATGCAAGAAACCTGTCATTTTGTGAAACACTGAAATTGAGCTCTGACCATTAGATATAACAATTATTATGCTTTTATTTTGCAATCCTGGCACCTACCCTTTCCATGTGTTGTCTAAAAGAGCATTAAGTAGATGCATGGGAGTTATAAAAGTAATCAACTAGCATTGGAAGCAAACATTTTAGCAGCACACCCCCACAGTTTTCAGAGGCTGAACTTTTGTTTCAGCTGTGATGTTACACAATCTTATTTCCATGGCAAGCGTACAGATACACACTTGTCAAAATTCATGGTTTATTTAGCAAAACTGTTGAGGCACATATGTGCCATGTGCATTCTCTCGTTCTTTACAGATATGCTTTTTAAAACAGCAATTTCCTGCTGCAATTAAGTCTGTTGCTCGGACTTCAATAGACGTATTTAGCATTGAAAGGGAATCTGGCTTAGATCCCTATAACTAAAATGGGCACTGGTCAAAAAAAACCCCAAACACACATATTCTTCTCCTAGTAGAGCCTTTTAAACACTCTCTGCTTTATTTGGTATTTCGTTTTCCCATTCTGCTATTTATCCTATGCAACTCCTTCTCTGAAGAAAATTCTACAGGCAACTTGTTCTTGGTCATGCCTTAATTTTCTGAGCACTGTCTGCTCATGTCTCAGTGATCTATTAACTATTACAACACCTCTTTTGTACAACTCAGAGTAAACACGTGGGCAGTCTATAGATCAGTGAAGAATATATCTGTAGCTTCCAGCCCATAGAGTGAGAGATGGGGTTTATGGAGCCCTTTTCCTATGTTTCAAATAGAGGTGTTGCCTCCTTGTTAGACTTGGAGTAAACAGCAAGCACAGTGGAAACAGGACGCTCAGATCATGGTCTCCACCTCAGTAGATCTGGTCAAAACTTCATAGAATTCTAATTTTTTTTTCAGAAACTATATTCATATATTTGGAAACTACATACATACGTATATGTATATGTATATGCATATGTATATACTTGGAGATGCATTCAGTGTGAAGAAAAATCCCCTTTCTGTCTTTGAGCACCCTTGTTTCTTTTTCCTCCACCCAGCTCATTATTGATGACTCCAGGCTCTTTGATCTGGTCCCAATCAAAACCCATTTTTGCCATGGTACTGAAGCCACTCTTACTGGAAGAGGAGAGAGAGTTAACATATAGAGAGGGTTACACTTCGCCTGAGTAAAGGATCACTCGGGTGACAGCAGAGATGGGAGAGGGCAGCTGGAATCTTGAAGAGCAGGATGTAGGTGCTTTGATTTTTTTTTTTTGCTCTAAATCTCCCTAGCCTTCCTCTTCACTGTTCTTCTTCCTTTGTCCTTAGTAGCAAACTGCTTGTCTTCACAAGAAGGTGTAGAAACATCTTACCTCATGGTGAAATGATGAGTGACCTCAGAAGCCATCTGGCCACCAGCTCAGAGTGCTGAGGTTTGGCTTCTGGGCTAGGAAGTGAGTGAGCAGATACTTTATTTTATGGACTAATATAGAGAAAAACTGAATTGTCTGAATTTAGCTCACAACATTTTCTTCACCACAGGTAACAATCAAGGTCAGATATATTTTAAAGCAGTCTATTTTTGGGTCAACAGTTCTCACTGTAGTATCTCCAAACCTTCCATATGCTCTTAGTAGCAATGTACATAGCAATCTTCAAGCAACCTTAATTTTTCATCCTCTTCAAGGTTTACACAATGTTTGAGAGTTGTTTCCCAGTTTGTTTGTTTTGCTTTGGTTTTGGAGAGAGGGAAGGAGGAAACTAAACATTAGTAAAAGATTGGACAGTGAAAGAAATGTGAAGTTGTAAAAGATGCCTAAGACAGAAATACTTCCTAAATGGGCTAGTTGTTACAGCACTATAGTAATTTAGTTGCTTTGTGAGACCATTTAACTGAATCCTTCAGCTGAAATTGCTGTGTCCCCACTCATCTGTACCATTGTTCAAGGTAAGTGTAGCTGTTGATGAAGTTTCATCTTTGACACAGCTGGAATCTGATCTACTCACTAATAGTACATACTGGAGGATAAGCAGAAGCCAAGCTGGATAGAAACCAGAAACATCTGCCAAGTAAAGTTTCCTAGTTTGACTCAGAATAAATCAAAGGGCCTTCTTAGATAGCTGTCAGAGTTTTGAAATTAGACATATCCTTTCCGTAAAATGAATATAGATCATTTCATAGCTTTTCTCTTCCTGTAGGAAGTATGACAGCAGCTCTGAAGACATGATAACAGTAGTTGCATTCTCCCATCACCATTCTCTAGGGGAACAGGCACATTTATTTTTCTGTTCCACCTGTGCCAACATCCTCACCTTCTTGAAGTGTTACCTACAGGAATGCATAGATCTAACATGGTTCCATCTCTCTGGCTTACCTACAGTTTTCAGTTTTGCTCACCTAGATCAGATGTCCAAAATCTTATAACTACATGAACACCATAAGACTTAGGCAAAACTTGCTTGGATCCAAAATACTGTCTAATTTCTTCTTGAATTGATTTAATTTATTCCGCCCCTTGCTAAATTTGGGAAAAAATGCATGTATTCTACAACCACTGTTATTAAGTAGCTCAAAGATATGCCTTCTGACTGTGTTTGCTTAAATACCAGACTTTTTCACATGTGAATTAGCAGAAAGTTACAAGTGTTAGCCCTGAATTTTCGTTGCTCTTCTCTACATGTAGGACAAATGACTGTATAGAGAGATAATGGTCTTACTCCACATTGTTTTAAACACATGTGAATTAATTCCTGGAAGAATGCTCCCAGTTTGTGAGCAAATTTCAATAATAAAAACCTCTTTCCAGATAATGTATTGTTTTCCCTCACTTAAAAATGTATCAGAATTTCCTTTATTCCTGTCACATGCAGAGTAACTGGAAATACATGCTGAAGTTTTAGCATTGAAATATGTAAATTAGAAAGTCTGAATAGAACAGGGTAGAGTAGAGTAGAGTGGAGTAGAGCAGAGCAGAGCAGAGCAGAGTACAGTAGAGTAGAGTAGAGCAGAGTAGAATAGAATAGAATAGAATAGAATAGAATAGAATAGAATAGAATAGAACAGAACAGAACAGAACAGAACAGAACAGTTGGAAGGGACCTTAAAGATCATGAAGTCCAACTGCCTGACCACTTCAGGGCTAACCAAAAATTTAAGTGTGTTATTGGGAGCATTGCCTACCCTCAAACACTGGGTAGGCTTCCTAGAGAGGTGCTGATGCCCCCATGCCTGTTGGTATTCACCAGATATTTGGCATTTCAATGTTGACATTGTTGTGAGTGACAAACCTCCATTACTGTACTGAGATTGGCCACATTTTCAGTTTTTGTGACAAATGATTCCTTATATCCTACTGGTCATCAAAACACAAACAATCATCTCTTCAGTTATAAAAGACTTTTGTCTCCAAGGCACTTAACATTTTCATACCTAAAAACAAGACAGGGAACTATAGCGCAGAAACACTATGGAAGAAGTCTGAAATGCGAAAGCATGAGCAAACGCATACTAAATAATAACTGGATACATGCTTAAATTAAAGCAATTAGCAAAAACAATAAATGCATTCCTTATTTCTCACTTTTTTATATCCTTTTCTCAGAGCAGTCATTTCTTTGTGTTAGAAGGACACAAGCAGGTAGGTAAAACAATGAAAAAGATGATGGAATCATCAGCAATCTGTTATTGTTTATGAAAGCATGTAAGTAGAAGTGCTAGGATGTTGAACTGAATGTAGATAATAGAGTTAACAGTTACCAACAGTTGAGATATTTTAAATCAACTGCTGTAACTCCAGTTTCAACTAACATAACTTTTTATGGGTGAAAATATCCATTGGTATATAAACAGCAGGTAACATCAATGAATCTTCTACAATAATACTGAATGTGTAAACATACCCACTGATCATACTCCCATATAACTGCAAAATCTGGCTTAGGATGTATGGGTGTATATTACATGAACCTAGAAGAAATGTTTGTTAGATGACCTTTTATTTTCATAAATAGGCTGGCTTTTTCTTATTCTTCTGTATGGTATTATAGGCCCCCTCCCCCTCTCTCCCTTCCACCCTGCCCCCCTTGAAAATTCCTTTTTTCCATAAAGTTTTGGAAAAATGAGTTTCCTTAGTCTGCTATCCATACAACAAATAGTTAATTGCCTCTCAAGATTGTTTTTTGTGTTCTCCTAGGTAAGAAATCAGAGGAAGGAGTTAAAAAAACCCCACAGAAGTGTCATAAGAAGAAATAAATTTTGCAGTTGTTCCACAGGAACATAGTATCCTCCCAGTGGAAGTCATTAGGCTTTTTTCTCCATATACAATAAAGGACTACTGTGACTCATTCCTGAATTGCAAATGAATTCTGGAAATCTTTCAGAGCCGTGGTAAGGAACATTATAAAAACCAACAGTTCAGGACATCGTTCCAACCTGCAATACCTTAGCCAGGAGATTATACAGGTCAGTTGCAGAATAATCCTTGTCTCATGGTCGTTGAAGTTCAGGTCAAGTGTATTGCCAAGAAATTAATTTTTACTGGAAATTTAAGTGCCAATAAACAAAAATCAGAAGAAACTATGACCACTTATCTCTGAATAAAACTAATCATATATTGGTTTTTTTGTTTTAAAATATTGGTGACCTGGAATCATCACAGGTGAATTAACAAAATAATTTCCTTGGTTTATTTTTGTTAAAGCGCCCGTTGTTTTTTTTGTTTTGTTTTCTGCTCTGTGGGATGGAAAATAGCACCATGTCAGTCCTTCTGGCATAATTACAGTACTATATTATTACCTCACTAGAAACAGGAGATCTTTTTCAAAGACAATTGTCAAATATTTTCTTTTCCAGCCTAATCTTACTTAGCCTCTACTATTCATAGCAACTATTTCTTCTGATGTGATTCCCCCCTTCCCCCCCTCCCCCCCACCCCCCCACCCCTTTCTTTTTTCCTACCACAATTTGCTAGCCTGAAAACAGTGACTGCATGTACCATAGTTTAATCTTACATGGAATCATAGAATCATAAAGGTTGGAAAAGACCTCTAAGATCACCTAGTCCAACTAACAGCCCATCTCTGCCTTGACCTCCGACCACATCCCTCAGTGCTATATCCTCATGTTTCTTGAACACCTCTAGGGATGACTCCTTCACCTCCCTTGGGCAGCATCTGCCACTGCCTCACTGCTCTTTCTGTGAAGAAAGTTTTCCTAATATTCAACCTGAACCTCCCCTGTACAGCTAAAGGCCATTGCTTCTAAGGCTGCTGTCACTAAGTACCCAGGAGAGGCCAACACCCACTGATAGATAACAAAACTTCAGATTTCTTAAATAGATCAGTTTTCAGAAATCGTTGAAGATCTGGACCAAAGTTGGTTTCCATTTTCTTGTCAAAGCAAAGCTTGAAAATTGACCTAAGTGGAGAGAGTAGAAAGAATACAAAGTGCTATTGCTGCAGGAGGACAAAAATCTGCTTCTATCTCTCTGCCAAGCATATCTAGAGATATCCCTGTGTGTATCTTAGAGGGCGTGCCTCGCCAGTGGCCTGAAAGTAATCACTTTGCAAGGCAGGTGTCAGGTCAAGCTGAAAGTGTTGCAGAGGGATCACAGGACAATGTAGCCTGATGTTTTTATTCCTTTTTGTTGCTTTAGAAAGTTACTTCAATCTTGGGTGCCCCGGTTTCTGAAAGCAGCAAGCACATAATCACTGACCTCACAGGACTTCTAAGAATTCATCAATATCAGAAAAGTACACCATGATCTCTCTGTAGAAAATGCAAATATATTAGCAGGTTAAATAGAAATACTCTAGATTCCTTCCGAGGTTTGAAAGCCATTAGCAATGTCCACTCCAACCTGAACATAACAGTCCCTAAAATTTCAGTGTCTTCATGATAAACCACAGTGAGTTTCAGACCCTTTATTAGATACTCAGTTCAGAAAATATTCAGATGGAAATCTTATCCTTATTGAAATGAAAAGCCAGGTATTCGTTTCCAGTGTATATTTAGAGCCTTTGGACAATATAATGCTGCTTGTGCCCTTTGGGATCATATTCCAATGGCTTACTGCCTTTACAGCTAAAAATCTTCAGTTTGGAGATGGCATTTCCCAAAGGAGTCTGCTCATCCTGAGACCTGTTTTGAGCCATCTACTTTCTGTCTTGTAATTGAATATTAAATACATTCAGAAATATATTTAATAACATCTCATGCCTGCTGATCTTTGCAAAAACAATAACATAACTATTTTCTAATAAACTGAAAGCATATTGCCTTTCCAAACATCTCAGTCTTTCCTTTCACAGGAAAGAGCTCAAACTGGTAGGAAAAAAAAAAACCCTTCTCATTTGGAGAACTCTTAAAGTGGTTTTCAAAGGCTGATACGGAGAAAGTAAAGGCAATGGAAAAATGGAAAAAGAATTTATTAAGGGATATATATCCCTTCTGTGCAATATAATTCTTGAGTAGGAGAAAGCATATTGCAGATATTTCTTATAAAGAGAAAAAGAAGTCTGAATGCATGCCTTCACATCTAGTAAGATAACAACTGGCCTTAGGGAGCAAGCCATAGAAATATAGAAATATTTCATATAAATGGGTGCAATTTCAGCTAGGGGGATGCAGGAATGGGAGAAGGAAAGAAATTTTGCTACTCTAAATGTTATCAGTTTCAGCTTCTCAAATGATCATGGATTTTAGTGACAGTGAATGACTGGTGTTACAAAGTGTTTGCTAAATGCCTGGATCATTTTGATGAGAGAATTCCAGTAATTCATAGTTGCATTTGTATGATGAACAGAGCTTTGAGGAATCTCCTTCTCCATTAGTGAGCTGAGTTAGACCAACCTATGTCTCCATGAAGAAATGCATTCACAACAGTGTGGCACTGGAATCTGCTTTAAACTGCAGAAATTTTATCCTGATCAGTCTGAGTGATAAATCAGATCTCCAGGGGATGCTGCTTCTTCTCTGTAGCACTTGTAGTATAATGCCTGTCTTCTTGTCCTCTCACAGTTGTAAGGAGGAAGTAGCTTCTACCTATCAGGGAAGAGAAATTGGAATGAAAACACATTGTTTAGGATGGAGACTGCCTAGGGTGATTTCCAACGAAATCATGCAGCCTAGGAAAGGGATGCTAAGGCATGAGTCTATCAGTCAGTGAAAAAAGTCAAGGACTCTTGCAGGTTACCTCCTGCTCAGAAAGTCCAAAAACAGGATGAATGGCTCATTCTCATGGGGAGAAGGATATCTGTGGCTGTGCACAAAGGAGGTTGTTCACGCTGCCAAGAAGTAAGTTTAACTGAAGATCTTAACCAACTCTCATTTCTCTGCCTGTCTCTCTAGGGAGCTCTCAGGAAAAACTCTGAAAATCATGTTTTATAGCTCTCTACAACTGTTCAAGTTGATACAGGTTCATGTCTGAGGATTTTAATTTAATGGGAGTCAGGAAATATTAAATCTCCGATTACAGTGGTATACCCATGTCTTCTGAGACATAAAAGTTACATGGACAGTTTTGTTCAGCAAACCCTAAAACATGCCATATCCAGATGGATTTTACTGCTATATTTTAAATCGTTTATCATAAAAGGCAGTTCTTGAGTGTAATGGCATTTTTCAGTCCCTTTGAATCCAGCAATAAGTTTGAAGAAGGTTTTGCTGAGGCTGTGATTTCACAGCTGAGTGTGACCCTACCTCCTACCCTAATTATCAGCCAGTATCTGTAATAATTCAAAATTCTTGCTAAAATTCTGACCTTAGAGATTAATAAAACCATTCTTTATAGCCTTTCCAAGTCAGACCGATTAAACACAGATTTGGCACATATAACCTGAGAAACTTCAGTAACGTTATTCATTTAGCTAACAGAGTTACCTCCCTTGCTGACGCACTTCCAATTAATGCCAAGAAAGGCATCTGATCAGGCTGAAGGGAACTATTTGTTCTATGCTCTCTATTACTTTGGATTTGGTCCCAATTCAATGATAACATCACTGTGTTTTATACAAGAATTTAATTATTGTAGGGAAGGGGGCAGTGGTCTGTCCAGCTCCCAGTCCTTCCCGTGGCCCTGGATAACAGCAGGCACTTAGGAGAAAGGCACTCACACCTACAGAAAGATTTCTGTATGGCAGCAGGTGATTGATTAGTTTATGCCCTGCAGCAGGAAGATACCCTAGCAGAAGCATTTTATGATTGCAACTGACAATCTTGCATGAGCATGTCACCTTTCCCAAACCTAGGCTGCTCTGCACAAAGCAGCACCAGCTTAGCTTCAATCCTCTGGTGAGTCGCTATGGTTAAATTGATACAACTATACACAAGAACACATTTAAAATTAATTTCTTGTTATGCTAGTGTTTATGAATGCCAGCTGAGTCATTGCAAGCTGAATTTAAACCAGTTTACTTGAGTTCATACCTAAAATTAGAGGAGTATGGCTGAACTGATTTAAAATTTCGCTGTGAAGGCGGCGAGTCGTGCTGCAAGGGCACCAGGTCAGGCCTGCAGTTGCGGAGGAGGAACAAGGAGAGAGCCCTTGTCACCACTGCCTCCTGCCTGCCACCTACCAACTGAACATTGGGGCCCACAAGGCTGTGGGACTCTAGGAAACTCCCATGTTGGGATGGCTGGGGGCCTTGGGCCCCTGAATGGTCTGCCCCTCCACCCATAAGCCTGCATCACAAGTAAATCTAGAAAAAATGTTACAGAATTTAAGGGATCTTCACAGTATTTTGTCCTTTAACAACCCACTGCCTTTGGACCATTGCCAGGCCAGGCAGTAGTACAGGTTGCACTGAGCTGGCCCTGCTTGGGCAGTGGGTGGACTGAGACCTCCTGATGTCTCATCCAGCTTGAATTATTCCATCAACCTGTAAGTCATCAAGCATTTTTAAACCAAGACAGCTTTGCACATACAGCATGTTGTACTAAGCCCTCAGCCTCAATAAGGTCTTGTGGCAGCAAATTGTATAGATTAATCAGCTAACCGTCATCTCAGTCAGCAGTATTTTCGCTCTGACTTTGATTTGAGGCAGCAAGACATTTCCATCTCTGCAATCCTGTGCACTTGGGGCAAACTTTTCAACATGCATGCTTAAGTACATAAACTCATTTGGAAGCACTGAGCTCTCATCAGCTGTCTCTCAAAGGGAAATTATTGCCAGCTGAGCACTTTGCAAAACTTGCTCCTTTGTTTAACCACTTTTGGACCCTAATTTTTGGCACAACTTCTTGAGTGCCATGGCCTCAGCAGCGTCTGTGTATTCTGAAGAGGCAAATCCCTTCCATGCAAAAAACATGCATTACTGTACCTGCACTTTTGTCCTTTCAAGATCAGAGAGAGCAGCTGACCCACTCAGAGCCATGTAGAAAGTGAAAATAGCTACTTTCAAGCGCAACAACCTGTCTTTTAACCACATAAGTGGAAGATATCCATCCTTATTTTATCAGGTATCAGTTGTGCTATGAGAGAATATTCTATCCTAGAGATGAGCCTTGCTATGTTTATTAAATTTTGCATATGTTAATTGTAAAAAGATTTTTTTCCTCAACTTTGTTGATATATCCTTTTTCTTCTTTTTTTCTTGCAGTAAATTATTCACCAATTTAAACACCTTTTAGATCCGTATGCTCACCCTTGCTATCTTTCTTATGAGTACAATGAGATAAAAATTATTATTTGCTGAACTGAGGTATAATTAAACAATCAGAATTTGAATGATTTCAGTAGATTACAGCAAGACAGCACATGGTCTTCTGCAATTCAAAGAGTTATATATTTAATCTAAAATGTTTTAGATATTTTAAATACTTTTCAAACATAAGTGAGAGCTTTTGAAAGCTGAGTTTACTTACATCAAACCAGTAACACACGCTGATGAAATGAAAGTTTATTTTGTTTTTTAAATACTATGGCCATATTGGCAAGTTTCACAGCTGAGCAGTACGACAAATACCATATGCTCACCTTCGGGCCACTGTGTTATTTGATGGTAACTGCATTTCCTGCTGCTGTAGTAGCTCTGTGACTTGTAGAGTGACTGTGCCACTTTCCCTTATTGCCTTATGTCATCTTATGTATATGGGCAACTTTCTAGCGTCAGTGCCCCATGAAATTGATAAAAAAGCATGTAGACTCAGTTTTCAGATTAGTAAAATGTGAACAACATTTGAATTCTTAACAAAATGAGAAACATACCAATTGGAAAGTTGCCTGCCTTTTTTCATTTATTTCAGCCTATGTTGCTTATGAATCTAATGAAATGCTAGGCTAGAACTCCATTTCAGTATGAAATGAGTTGAGGGAATAGAGTAAACGTCTGACTTTATGAACAATATATGACACAGCTATAGAGCAAGCCTTTTGATTAGTTTATCTAGTGGCTTGTAACAACTTTTGAATAAGCACAGATTGCCAGGCTAGGGTAACAGAAGAGTTTACCATCAAAATTCATGCAAACACACCTCTCCTCAAGCATAGTTTGATGGGACTTTTGCTCTGCCTTTCTTTAATTAATTGATTTTGCTAATGAGTTTTGGATTGCCTCCTTTTTTTTTTTTTTCTTTTTTTTTTTTCAATAGAAGAACAACTTACCAAATCACCAAAAGTAGCTGAGCTCAATAAAAAGGCCAGTTTGAGCTTTATGTTGACTAGTCTTCAGTCCTACTTCCCTCAGCACCACAAGTAAAGCTAGAAAAAAGGTTACAGAATTTAAGGGATCTTCACAGCCTTTTATCCTTTAACATACTGCAGGTCCAGACAGATTGAACTCTCCTTTACTTGCTTCTGAGCTAGTCCCATGCCAAAGGGTTTCCTTGCTGGCTCCTTTGCCTCTAGCAAAGTGAGGGACAGACCTAAGGATGAACAGCTGGATGTAATTTGTATGCTTAAATAATAATAAATAGTTCAATCTGCAGTAACAAGGTGGATTTATATGGTGTTGTTCCATTCAGTAGGAGTTTCCTTTGGAAGGCATGTGCCTGCTCATCCTACAATGCGTATAGAGAATTAACACCTAAGAATAGAGCTCATAAATGCTATTACAGGAGTTATCCAGGAAGCAGCAAGCAATAGAGAGGTATAGAACCTTAGTTTTGTTCTGATACCCAGCCAGCATTGTTTTTGACTAATTAGAGATAGCTCCCAACTTTCAGTCCTGACTTAGAGGTGTTTACCAGAGAAGCCATGACTGGTCTTTCTCAAAATAATAAGCAAGCATTATTCTTCTCTTCTGGAAATGTACAAACACAGGAATCATTCCTTCAGAAGTACTGGTGGTGCCAATTCTTCATTGGCTTTGTTTGTTCCTTTGGGTACTCTAGCTTCCAGTGACTGCAGGCAGCTTTCAATTGAAGAAGGGATTTTTTTGTGAAATTAAGGCACCTGAATTCACTGCTGTTTTTCTGAAAACCTCTAGTTTATCTGCTACATAATATTACTGGAAAACTTTATCAGAGCCTTTGTTTTTTTGGGGGGACTGTTCCAGATGTGCTTGCTTACATGCCTAAGTCTGCTTCCACCTTTGCAGAAATACTCTGGGCACTTCATTTTGCTGCTTGACTCAGAAGCAGTTTTCAGTGCGTGTCTAACACTTTTGGTGATTTATGTAAAAACACGACTGAAAGAAAAGGTGTGCTTACCTCAAGTAGAAAAACCCATGGTATGTCCTTCTTTTGCCTCTCTATCCAATCCTCTGCTCAAGCTTTTTTAATCCTGAGGACCCTTAAGTCTACATCTCTCAGGAAAGCATTTTGATGAGGGCCTGGAAGTCACTCTAAGGTGAGATTATTCTTAGTTTTCAAGGAAAATAATTAGCATTTAAATATATTGAAATAACAGAAATGATAAGGCCTTGTTTCCATACAGCATTCTTCAGTGAGGCTAATGAACATATGATAACTTTGATTTGTATATTTCATGACTTGTTAGATTAGGAGAGTAGATCAGGGAACAAAACCCACACTTCTTCCTTCAATCTCCCTCACACATGCTTGTAAGTATTTGATACTTTATCTTGCTACTTCTCCCTGACCCATGTGTCTTTAAAGAGTAAAGGTAGTAGTGGAGGTCTATTGAATTGAACTATTTTCTTGTCTTCATTTTAAGTACAGAAAACTTAGGAGAAAGTAATTTCACAGCTAATAATTCCAGAGGTACATAATACAAACCAATATAGATACAGAAAATGTTTTTTTACAGTCTACTGACAATGTGTTGAACATGCCAGCACAGAGATGTCTAAAGTAAAATAATCAGAAATAATTTCTTTGAGCTTTTAAGGATCACTTTTGCCAAAATTACAAGATGGGGGCTGTTAAGAAATACACAAGGTGGGAGAAGTATGATTATGGAATAGCAAGTCACAAAAAAAGGAATATAAGTAAATGCCCAGATTCCAGGCTGGCAAAAGGCTAGCCAAGTGATAACAGCAGAGCTGTACTATGAATGCTGTCAAAAACATTTCAAATGACAGAAGAGCTGGCCTGAAGTGCAGTAGAGCATGTACAAGAGGGACCTAGCAAAGCTAGGCAAACTGGCAGCGTGACGATAGGTGGAACATGAAAATGAAACGATGTCATGGACAATACCACTGGCTTTCAAAAGAAAAAAGAAGACAGCACCTGGGGCAAGGAATGACCTCAGAATTAACACCAAAGTGTTCTTTGTCTGCAGTGTTGGTTGACATGTGATTGGATACCTAAATGACAAGATAAGTAACAGCAAAAATAATGTAACACTGTACACGTAACACACTTTATTGCACCTTTATGATGCATCTGCAGACGTACTCTGCATGGGCATGAGTGGGAATGAGTAGATACATCTGAGCCCTTGTATGTACTGGCATAAAGTATTGACCCATTGACAGAGTTGAATTTGTAGAAGTACCAGTGTGTAAAAGGATAATTGTATGATTCAGATTTTCTGTGCAGTGTTGTGATATTACACCTCTGAGGAGTCAATACTTCCGTAATTCTATGATGTGTTGCACATATGCATACAGAAACACCCCCACACATAAATTTTGACACACAAACAAAAATATTTTTCATTGTTTCCCTGCCTTCTATAACATTTTAGTTGTTTGTGGACTCCTTATAGAAATAATTTCAAAGAATGGAAGTTTTCCATAGGAATTTAGAATAAATAAACAGGGATTTTTGTTTCAGAGAGGATATGAAGAAGTGTAAGGATGGCGTATGACAACTTGGTGCAGAGGAGGGCAACCAAGTGCTGTGTTTAAGAAAGTATTTGGTGCATCTGGAGTACAAATGAGCTGGAACATAGAGGTACTTTTCATTTAACACTGAATTACTGGTGCGTGCATCTTTTTGCTGTATGATAACCACTGAGCCCAAGGGTTTTGCGAGATTCTCCAAGCAGTTGGGCAGCTGCATCAATAACAAAAGCATTCAACTACACTCCAAGGCAAAAAATAAATAATGAGCAGCTTTCTGTTCCGTTACAGACATGGAGGCAATGAGGCTTAAAATGATATTTCCTGGAGCAGCGGGGCTTTCTGTTGTGTTTCTTGAGTGCTTTGAGGCACCTGGAAGACAGCTGAAAAGAATGGGCTTAGTGGGTAATGGTGTGGTCTGCTAAGGCAGTTCCACAGATCTGACTTCATGTTCCTACAGCTAAAGACTATCTCAGTAATCATCATTACTGTATTTCAATTGTTCTTTTATGGGAAGAGGATATGTTGAGCTCCAAAGAGTGATCGCTGAGACTCCAGTAAACCTAGAATCTATGAAGTATCACATTTGTTGCTGATGCTATGGCAGAAACAGGCTTTTTCCCTACAGGTAAAGACAAAATTAACATCTGTGTTGTAATACACATTCTTTTGTCACAGTTTTTGAATACAATTGCAAGCTTGCAAATATTAAAAGTGGGCGCTTACAATGATGATCTCTACTTAATTACAACATCTGCACATGAATATAAATGAAATATCTTTTTAATGTGCTCAGATACTGCAGCTGCAAAAACAGAGAAAGTCTTTTCTGACTAGACAGGCCCACTACATAAGTAATTTTTTTGCCTGATTTCACATGTTAAACTATAACTGATTACTTCTGCTCTTTATGCATTACTACATGACTAGATGCTCCTCTGGGTGACCAGTGCAGAGACCGACAGTGCCTGCTTTTTCCTTTACATGTAGTCCTTAAGATCAGGTACACCAGACAGCAATAGCTTCCATTTGGGTTCTATGGGTGAGTGAGTGAAGAGCTTGGATGAAGACCAGTGGCTCTGACAGTCTCATGGCCTATGTTTGTGTGCTGAGGTTGCCCAATTTCCTTCCACTTTCCCCTTCCTCTATTGCACTTGCTGGGCAATTCTTGCTGTAGTTGACTAAAGGGAAGAGATCCACAGCTGGTGAAAATCAGTGTGCTGCCAGAGGAGTAAGAACGTGCAAGTACACTGAAGTTAGAAAAGGCTGCAGTGTTTTCTTTTCTTTTTCTTTCTTCTTTTTTCTTTCTCTTGTTTTGCATTTCAATAGAAAAGAGGCAACATGCTGAGAGAGAAACTAAAATCAGAGCTTACAATTAAGCACTGAAGTTAATCAGCTACACACCATCACACCACGGATCCCTAAGAAACTGAACTACATTTTCTTGTGCAATATTATTTTTCCTCTCTGTAGTTTGATTAAGAGAGGTTCTGATTCTACTCCAAAACATTTTGAGTAGAATCCTAGGAAAAGCAGTCAGGATAGCTTTACTTCCCATGAACTAGTATCTCTGAGGCTGAACTCTTGCAACCACAAGTGCTGATGTGCAGGGCTAGGGTCAGGAGATCCTCACTCCTAACCACATCTTCTAGAGCACAAAAAGTGTTGTTCCAGCTCCCAGGGTTAAGAACTGGGGGACATCAGATCCTAATAACAATCAGGTGTTTCACCAGGTGTTTAGCCCTCTTTCTTAACTGAAAGAGAGGTACTCTTGCATAGTGTAGAGCTTCATTGTAAAGGATCACATTGTTCCTTAGTTGGGTTCCCTACACGTTCTGGAACAGTGTTGCTGCGGTCACCAGAGATTGCCTTAGAGAAGAAGCAGAATAAGCTTGCAGCACCACAGTATGTAAGAAAAAGCAGACTAATTTCTTTATTTTTATTTTTTTTTTGTCTTACTCATTCTTTGTTGTATTAATGTAATGTAAGAAGGCCAGAAGCATGCCTTTAACAACTTCGGATGGCTTAAATCAGTCACTCAGTGGCTGCTTTGCACAGGTACATTACAGCGCTGAAGTAAAAACTGTGTTAGTTTGCTCTATGTTTGTGTGACGACCACTTGTGTTCACTAGGGGAGCCCTAGCTTTGAGTTCTTTTAGCTTCCTTCATTTAAATATGTTACTGCTGTATAATTTTGTTCCTAACCCTGAAGGTGTGCTAATGGATCTGCTACCTGCCTTTTGTTGACTGTTTTGATTGAGAGTCAGCATGAGATGTATGTATTTATAGTTCATTTTCATTCTATAACTCTTTCTTACTGTAAAATGTATTTCTACTTTTTTCCTCTCAGCAGAAGTAAGCTCTTGAAAATGGTCTTTGTTGTTCACCATCAAAATAACACACTGCTTGCATTGATGGTTATTCATCACAGGATATCATTTATCGTATTATTTGAAAGGTGAACCGTGTGGTTCTATTTCATGTAGGTGTTCAGATTTTTCTCCTCTTGTATGAGTAAACATGCAGTTTCAGGAAAACACTCTGTATTGCTAAATTCTGGTCTGGCAGCCTCTGAGAAGCTTTAAAAGCCTCTGTGTGGAGTGAGCTGGGTAGGCAGCAGAAAAGATTGCTCTCATCCTTACCCTTTCATCTGAAATCATTCCTAAAGGACAGCAGCTCTCTGGCAGCTTGGTGCACATACGAACAGAGAGCTCTATAGGTTGTTCAAACTTTTTTCTTTCAAAAGCGTGCACATAGAACAAGGGTTGTCTAGAATATTTGAGGACCCAGAGATGTTTTCTTCTTTGGAGGAAGCCAGCTCTTCTGGGGCTGATCTCCGGGGATGCTGTCACATGGATGGAAATATAGCTGATAGTACCACACTCTAAAGCACAAAAAGCTTATCAAATGCATTTTCACTCTATGAACTCATTGGATTCTAAGAACAACAGTGGACAACTTGTTGCCCTGCACCTTTCCCCGTCTCTCATAATGCATGTGATAGTTACTAGTGTATGCTGCAGCAAATATTACTTACTCTTCTTTCTCCCCTGGGTGCTTTGTGATTCGCAGACATAGGAACACTGGAAGGTAAGGCAGTGATCCTGAAATTTTCTGGGTCTAAAGTCAATGGTGTTTTTATGGTCACCTAAGTTTCCTGGGAGTATTCCGTGCCACATTAAGTGGTTGTTATGCACTGATGAGCATGCCTAATGAGAACAGCCACTTCTCTCCCATAAATTATAGGAACAAATTTGAATGTTCATTAACATATATGCATTAACCCTATGTGAACATGGTAAAGAGTTCTGTAGGGAACAAAAGCCAGAGTGTGTTTTACCCTCCTGTTTGGAACAAGGATTATCATTTATCGGAAGGAGATGAGTCTAAATAATAATAATAAAAATGCTTCTTTTCTATTAATTGAAATTATACTTATATAAAACTGATTCAAATGCCCGTATCTGTGGGCAGATTCTTTCCTGCCAAGAATATCACTGACAAGATACAGAGAGAGATAACAGTGAGAATCAGTACTGGTGAGAAGAGAGAAACTGCAGGGGGTCCTCCATGCCAGTGGCAAAATAAATCCAAAGGAGGAAATACCACCTTTATTTCAGAGGAGTCTGGGGTTCTTGCTAGTGGCAAACTGCTCATGACCCTTTCAAGGCCATTGCCTGTGTTTTTTCTTTGACATAATCCCAACTTTCTGTTGCTTCATTCCCATTATATTATTGTAGTATTTATGGTTGCTAGAAGCCGAAGTATAATCTCTTCTAGGCAAAGAAATATTACTTTCTTTTTTTCCTAGGACAAATCAGCAGGTAAGAGGTTTCTAATCATGATATGCAAAATAAGTCAAAAGGAGTCATTTCAAAAAGTAGCTTTTGATCCGCTATAGCGTTTTCCCAGTAGGCTCGATCAGATAACTGGTTGCATTAATTGGTACTTGGTGTAGGAAGAGATGCTAAATACTTCTGCCTGTCAATTCACCCAGATGTACAGAATAATCCAAGAAAGCACATGCCATAGCTGACAGCAATGAATTCTGAAACAGTTGAAAATCATGAATAATGCACTAATGCAAAATAAATAAATAAATAAATAAATAAAAAATCATGGTTCAGAGGCAGTTCACAGGTTGTTCTACTGGTACCTTCTTTAAATGTAAAATGTTGTTCATAAATGGAATTTTCCTGTGAGTTTTAGTAAATTAGATGGCAAACTATGAAGGTAAGCATACAAAGAAAAAGCATTATCACATCTGAAACTTTTAAATTTAGAAATCCAGGTCCTAGGAAGGAAAGCTCAACTACACTGACATGTTGGTAGATGAAAAACCGACATTGTTTCTTTGCTGATTGTGTATAAAATAGATTTCCCACAGGCTGCTATGTGGAAACTATTTTTTTTTTTAATTATAAAAAAAAAAAAAAGGTTCTTGCACAGCCCGCCTAGTTTGATGCAAGATAACTAAGCTGAGGTCCAGTAGAAAAGGACTGTATAACTTCAGTGGATTCTTTTCAAAAAATATTTTCACATCCCCATCTTAAGCACGTAATCTCACATGGTAGGTGATACCAATTTTCCCTGGTCCCTAAATTAACATACTAATCCAATTACTGTTTCTGCCTGCACATATTTCCTTTTTGCCTTTGTGATCCTTTCACAAAACAAAACTAGTGGTACTGGTCTTAGCCAAATGTTCTCCAGCAATTATCAGAAGCAGATTCCTTGGGAGGAGTACTTCATAGAAGAGTTTGAATTGAAAAGAACCTCAAAGCCCCCTCAACCCCTGCCATGGGCAGAACTGCTCCCCACCAGCTCAGCTGCCCAGTGCCCCATCCAACCTGGCGTTGAGTGCCTCCAGGGATGGGGCACCACAGCTTCTCTGGGCAGCTGCGCCAGCACCTCACCAACCTCTGAATTTCCTCCTATATCTAATCTAAATCTCCCCTCTTTTAGTTTAAAACTGTTCCCCACTGTCCTATTGCTTTCAGACTGTGTAGAAAGTTGTCCCTCCTGTTTATAATTTCAGTTCAAGTACAGGAAGGCCTCAATGAGGGCTTCCTGGAGCTTTCTTTTCTCCGAGCTAAAGAAGTGCAGCTCTCTCAGCCTTTTTTTCATAGAAAAGGTGCTCCAGCCCTCTGCTCGTCTTCATGGCTCCTCTCTGGACTTGCTCCAACAGTTTTACATCTTTCTTGTACTAGGAGCCCCAGGCCTGGATGCAGTACTCCAGATGGGGCCTCACAAGAGCAGAGTAGAGGAAGAAATCACCTCCCTCTCTGAGGAAGACTGTTAAGCAAAACAGACCTGGGCCCGTCTGTCCCAGGCATCTTGAGCTGGTCTCCGTCACCTCTCCCTGCTGGCCACGCTTTTTTTTGAAGCAGTCCAGGTTGTAGCTGGCTTCCCAGGCTAAAGCACACACTGCTGGCTCACGTCAAGCTCTTTGTCAGCAGAAATCTCCATGTCTTTCTCTACAAAGCTGCTTTCAGAAATTTTGTCTCCCAGTCTGTACAACGTCTGGGATTGTCCTGACCCAATTGCACCATCTTACACTTGGCATTGTTGAACCTCATTAAGTTCTCATAGGCCCACTTTTCAAGCCTGCCCAGGCTTTTCAAGCATCCCCTTTGGATGACATCCCTTAGCACACTGTGTTATTTCCTCAAGTTCTCTCTTAGCTTCCAACAACTCGCCGTACAGAGGTTGAGCTGAGAGGCAGAGGTTACGTACTCTGCAGTACTCAGTGTGTGCCTCTTCTGCAACTTACCTGTCTGTCCTGGGTATCCCTGCAGTGTCCTGATGGAATGAGTGCTGCAGCGCAGCATGAAAATTTTCACTTGTTCCTTTATCTGTCCCTTTACTGCTACACAATGTTTCTTATTTTTTGACCTATTTTATTCTTTGCATCCCATACGCAGGCAGACTTTCTTAGTTCATGGTTGCTTAGTTTCCCCAAGAACTCTTGATGACTGAGCTGGCCAGAAAGCTGATGGAATCCTGGTGAGCAATATTGATGCACTTCCAACTCTTTTAGCATTTTGTGGGGCAGGACTTCCTCCACAAAATCAATGCTTTGTCCAGTGGAGGGCCACAAAGATGGTGAAGGGCCTGGAGCATCTCTCCTATGAAGAAAGGCTGAGTGAACTGGGTCTGGTTAGCCTTGAGAAAAGAAGACTGAGAGGAGACCTGATCCAAGTCTATAAATGTCTAAGGTGTGGGGGGCAGAATGGTGAGGCCGGACTCTTTCAGTGGTGAGTGGAGACAGGACAAGGGGAAACGGCCGGAAACTGCAGCATAGGAAGTTCCGCACAAATGTGCGCAAGAACTTCTTTACAGTGAGGTGACGGAGCACTGGAACAGGCTGCCCAGGGAGGTGGTGGAGTCTCCTTCTCTGGAGATGTTCAAGACCTGCCTGGATGCCTACCTGTGCGACCTGCTGTAGGGAACCTGCTTTGGCAGGGGGGTTGGACTCGATGATCTCTGGAGGTCCCTTCCAACCCCTACAATTCTGTGATTCTGTGAATACTGACTCTTCCCAGATATATGGGAACTGTCAACACATCTTCAGCTCTGGTCTATATTACATCATGGAAGTAGTTTCACCAGAAAATCTATTTTCCTTTTTGATTCTCAGGTGGATCAATCTCCCATGCATCTCTGTATTTTAAAAAAAGAAGAAAAAGCTCACTATCTTTTTGCCACCCTGTCGTCCAGAAGCTCATTAAGGAACTACACTGGATAGCATAATTTCCCAGAAGGCAGCTTCCACTTTGTTAGGAAAGGAGAAGAAATGTCAGTCTACTTTATCCTGTCTGCTGTAGGAAGAGGCTGAGTACTTAGAAAGATAAGAAAGAAAAGTGAACTGAGCATAGTAGTGCGTACAAAGGTACTGTGGTACAGTAGCATTCATAAAGGGCATCTCTCAGGGGTGAAATGCCTCGCTTTTGATTTTTATACACATAGGCCATGATTAGAGTCCTTGTACTGCTTTCAAGAACTGTTAAATGTAAGAGGACCTGGAGTCAAATTCACCACAAGTGATGGAATAGTTCACGTGCATGCTGTGTAGCAGCATCCTGTTGCAGATTGGTGCTGCCTTGCAGACAGCTGTGTGGAAAAATCTAAAGTAGCACCAAGGGCTTAGGGAACAATTAAGCCATGTGGTCAATCAGTGATCAAGCTTGCTCCTTGGCCTTGTTTTACTTAGGAGTATAGAGGCACTCAATGCGATCCTTCTAATGAGCACAGCTTGTAAAAGGATAAGAGAAATGGAATGATTTCTGAGTAAATAATCTGATCTAGGGCACGATGTAAACCACTAGCAGAGGCACTTTTATGCAGCCTGAAATCATTAGTGTTATGTAAGAACTGAAAGCCTTCACAAAGGGCTGGTGTGCTTGTATCAGGACATGGTTCATGCCCTTAATGACGTAGAGCATCCTCTCACTCCTGGAGCTGGGGCGACTTGAGAAGCTCACTC
The DNA here is from genome assembly GCF_019238085.1 of Lagopus leucura. Taxonomy (NCBI): domain Eukaryota; kingdom Metazoa; phylum Chordata; class Aves; order Galliformes; family Phasianidae; genus Lagopus; species Lagopus leucura. The sequence goes on from NW_024962262.1 coordinate 56,170,348, forward strand.
TGAGTAAATTGTATTTAGGCTGTAATATTTTGATGTGAGCTAAGCTGAAAAGGGTTCTTTTGACAAGCTCTTTTATGAAAAAAACAGCCAAATCTTAATTTTGAAAGGAATGACCGTGCAGGTCTTCTTGAATTGACTTCATGGCACATAGTTATATCTGAAATTTAACCTAAGTGAAAACAAAATGATGATGGGTGTGTGTATTTTTGTTTCATCCACTGGCCTAAAAAGCAGATACTGCTTTTGATGGCTTGAGCTGCAGCCATGAGCAGTGCAGAGGAGGCAGGAGGAGGGGGGAAAGTGCCTTTCAGGCCAATGCTCCAGATGCTGCAATAAGTGGTTGCTAATATTCATTGCTTTTCAGGCTAAGCCTTCTTTCCATGTTTGTTTGTTTTTTTTTTCTGAAGGTTAATTGAAGGAGATGTTCTCATAATACAGTCCCTATTCTTGATACAAAATCTTTGGTGTTCTTAGTCGAAATAGTAAGCATTAGCTGCTTAATACTAGCAAATTTGCCCGTGAAGTATAGCTTCCAGAAGCGTAACAGACATACATTGTTAATCAAATGAACTATTTCACAGAGATATAAAAGCACATGATTGACAAGAAGTGTGCAGTCAAGGGAAATATTATCTTGAGAGCTTTCAGCGTGTGACACTGAATGCTGCAGTGTGCAAAGTTCAACTCACAGAAATAATGGGCTTCATTAGAGGAGCCTGGAGTACAGTGATCCTTCTCTGATGAAAAAACTGCTCAAAGCAAGCAAGAACAATGGTGATGAGTTTGCTTCTTTCTCAGTACCAACACAATTCGTCTTTTTGGCCTCAGAGTGTTGTGCCATCAACACAGTAGGAAGAAGGCATCATCTTAATAAAGCTATGATTTGCAGTGCCCAGAACATCTCTTGGCCTTTGCCCTCTCTCTCCCTCCTCCCTTGCAGCCACCCCCCAGTAGATATTTTTTCCACCCCGTGCTTCTGGTGCTTGTGGCACGTTGCTCCATTGCTCTGTGCAAAAGCGGCCAAAGCACAGGTCCCAGGGCAGGATGGCACCCATGTTCCCAAAGCAGAAAGGAAGCGGTGCAGCAGCAGAGAAGGGCAGCAAGCTTGAGAAAGGTGCTGCTTGTTGATAGGAAATCAGCACGCTTTGGGTATTGACTTTCAAAGTTGCTATTTGCATGCAGTTTTAATTCCCTCAGCATCTCAATAACCTGCAATTTTTGTCTCTTGCATATGCATGTCAAACTTTCTTTGAGGCCCCTAAGTATGCCAAGGATCTTTCTTAATAGGCACTTGGAGTCCTTTCAGAACATACATAAGTGAAAGCTACGTAAACCAAAGGGAATGCAGCCTGGTAAGATACGAAGGGCAGTGTTCATTTCAATGTAATTTTCAATCAGTGGAATTGCACTTTCATTTCAGGTAGAGAGAGAAGCTGTTATTTTTGGATGGCAACACATTTAAGCAACTGGAAACTGCAAAAGCTCTTCTGTAGATTCAGGCACTGTCAAGAGACAGGCTGAGGTAATTTTCATGAATATTATTCCCTTTTAAGTCAGCTGCAGTGGTTAGCTGCAAAGGACCTCTGGAGTACTTTGATTTCATTTGTTTCAGAACACAAATCAGGTATATTTAGCAAAGCCTCTAAATTCAGCTGTATTATCTTCTTTCATTAGCCTCTCTAAAATGCATTTTTACTGTTATATTTTAAAAGAGGATTAATTTTTCCTAATACAAATCACAGTCGCTTTAGTTATGGTGCATCTTAAAGTTTGCACAGTTTAAACTGCTTAAAGGTTGATCTACGTTGCCTAAATTATCCTATTAGAGCTGTTGGGAGAGCGAGAATGACATTAGGATTATTCTCGTGTCTGATATGTCGGGACCTTGTTCAAGATTTGGTTCTTTCTCAGTTTCTTTCTAACATGCTAACCCTAATGTTGAAGAGCTATGGAACAACTAGCGATGGGTGTAAACTAATAGGAAATCAATAAGTTGCTATAAAATTTAATACAGAAATTTTAAAAAGCCAACAGTAAGTGGACTGTTTGTATGTTCCAGATATCTGGGATTGTCTGTGAGCCGTATTCTGCCACCTAAGAATCTGACACGTGAGCACATCTGAAATCCTTAGATGTCCTTGCTCCATGTTGCCATTCTGCCACAGGCACTCATCTACTATTTTTTTCTCGTCACATCTGAAATACATTGTGCACTCTTGCTTTCATAAAAGACTATTCTAGTGCCTCTGCAGCAGCTAACTTCTTCTGCAAAATGCAATTGGCATGGCTCTGTGAAACTCTCAGCAGAGGTGTCCTGTCCTGTTCACATACTCTGTTTATTCAGAATCCCAGCTTCTACTGAGAATGCACTGCAGAGGCTTGGCACAAAAATAAAAGCAAGGAGGCCAGTAAGCCAGTGTTGCCTGGGGCAAAATGAGGACATGTGTGTTTTTCTTCAGATGGAGATTTTAAAGACACTGCAAGTGGCTTATATATAATTCCTTGGATTTAGTTTTTAAAAATGGTTTAAATAAGAGGGTAGGATTGCAGTAAGAATGGAGTATCTGTGGTATCTAGTCACTGTTTTGCCACAGATTCTCTGGATGATCTTTTAATAATTACATCAGGACTTTTAGACAGGGTCTGGAATTTTGGCTGTCCCGCTTTGAAGTCTTATTTCCTTTAGATGGGAACACAAACTGATTCCTTTGAAACAAGTCCAGCACAACTCAGCTAGGCTATCCGTGTCAGAAGTTATTTTTAGAAATTCCCCTTTTCTTGTTTATTTATCCACTTAATGAACATAGCAATGCTAATCATATAAAGCTTTCTGATCCTCTTCTATGGACATTTAGCTCTGCTTTGTCTGGAATTGCTGAAAAGGTGTGAAAGCAAGATACCAGGTGTGCTTTCTTTTGAGATGCAGCCAAAGTTTAGCATAGGAATGTGTGTTTTGATCACATACTTATTTCAAAGTGGTTCACAGTGCATTGACAGTGGGCACAGGTGTAATTTCAGGACAGCATTCAGTGTGCCAACTGGATGCCCCTCAAATGAGATTGCTCATGAGTAGCCATTTGACTACACTTTGCTGGCAGGAGCAGCGGAAAAGAACATCACAAGCCTTCATCCCACATGATAGGCTTGGCCAGTGCTGAGCATCCAAAGACATGAATACAAAGGACAGAAAGAAGCAAGCAAGCAATATACCTGTGACTCTGCCAGCCTCATGTTTCCTACCAGCTCTTGAAGGGAAATGATTCACTTCTGATTGTGCTAGCATGGCTCTGATAGCTGGGGTTAGTGTAGGATAATAGTATGAGGACTACTTCAAAAATAATGCCTTCTATTTTACCGGCTCACAGCATCAGAGGAAGTTGTTGGTGGTATAGCAGTAGAGGCTGAACCTTTCTACCAATATTCTATTACACTTTGCTTCCATGTAACAGATTGCAGCTGAGGAGCAGACTGGCAAAATGGCATCTGACATAGAAGTGCAGATGAAGCAAAGGATTATTACATATGTACATCAGGCCACTCGTGCCATTATACCTATTTTAGGCTTCCTTGTAATGTCTCCTGCTGGTTGCCATTGGGGAGATGCTTGGGATCATGCAGACTGTCTACCTCCAAAGCAGCTCTTGTGACAAGACAAGCAAGTCCGCCCTGGCTCCCTGAACTTCCAGCATCTGCTTCATTTTGGTCTAATTCAGATTGCTGTCTGAAACAACACGTGTATGAATGGACTTGTGTGGGAATGTAAGTTTAGGCACAGATTTCTAAATTAGTTTAGTCTCCACCATAAGAGAAGGCACGTGAGTAAGACATGAGGAGAAGGAGCTACATTTACAGTACAGTGTTTCATCGTTATATAAAGTCATGAATTAGAACATGAATTAGAATCAAGTTATCTAACTCTATTTGAGGGACCTCTTTTTTGTTTTTTTTTTTGTAGAGTGACAAGCAGAAAACAGAAGGGAGGTGATGGGTGTGCATTAATAGAATTAAAATGTATTTCACAAAAGGCAATAACAACTCATTTAAATGTTTCTTGCAGCTCTTGGTATTTAAAGATATAATCAATTTTGGACAGCTTTGAGTAGTTTTTAAGCAAAACTAAATTTTGCTTTAGTAGATCATATAATATTAAATATTTATTTCATAGTTTGTAGTATATTAATACTATGTTTTTATTTAATGTATAAAAACAATAGATAATATTTAAAGAAGCATTACTCTATTAATTCCCTTCTTGTGAGCAGTGACAGAGCTTGGTTCACTAATTCAACGAACAGCACAGTTTAAAGTAACTTCTAATTTTAGTATTTTTCCCCTCTTTTCTCTCTTTAGAGCAACATATTTTGCATAGATTTCATATATAGCAGTGTATTCACTATAGATCTGTCAGTGAACACAAGGTCAAGCAAGTGTGACTTATAAAGAAAGGCAGTTTATTATTATCTGTATGTTACACACCATGGATTCATTCTTCTTTCCCCCAAAAATTCTGGCATCTGTATCTTTGCAATAGATAATCACTGTATTTGAGGAACATATTTATAAAGGTATATTGCTCACCTTAGGGTAATAGCAATGTTAGATGCAGTTTAGATTCAAGTTATGGAGTGCCTTCTAGATGAGGACAGAGATCTTGCCTCCAAGTCTTGTTTTTTTCTGGGAAGCCGGCACAGAAATGGAGGATGGGTAAAACAGCCCCACAGTAACCAAGTTGAATTAGACTGATGCAACTCTTGATGTTCTATGGAGCTTTGTACAATCTCAGCATATTGTATACAGGTAAACACCAGGGACTGCACCAAGGGGACTTGTGAGAGGTGGCCACTGGTAGAGAACAGTGTCCTCTTAGGGGACAGAACATGCTGGTTACATGCATGCTGCATTCTTAAATCCATGCCATTTCCTCATGGCTGTATGGACAACCACAGAGGTCAGACTTTCCTTAATGTCATTCTTACAAATGAGGAGCCTGGAGCTTGATGATGCCTTCCAGCACGCGTCCTCTGTGTATCCCTTGGAAGGTACTGAGTCACCGTAACACACTCTCCATGTTCCTATTAACACCTTTAGTTAGTTATCTTTCATAACTTGTCAGCCATGGTTAATGATGTAATAGATGCCAGGAGAAATAGATATCAGTCCTAAGCCCACAGAGGGCAATAATTAATCTATCAGACCCTGAAATTCCTGTCAGGATTCTGCTCTGAATCCATGTTAAACCAGGATCAGGATATCTACTGTAGCTGGAAAAATTAGAAATATTTTTCTAATTAAATTCCTAAGATCATAAATAGGTTTTCTATTTATTCTTTCCATGTTTTAAGGCTTGCGGCACAATTGCAAGCTGGAGGAAAAGGGCAGGGGAAAAGTGAACTATAGATTTTTGTGTGTGCGTGCGTGTGTGTGTTTTAACTGAAGGAACTTCAACCCGGATAGATCAATGGATCACTTAGCTCTGAAAGCAACCAAAATAGTTAAGGAGCAAACCCTAGGAGATCTTTGTTAGAATATCCATGATTTTCCAATACCCTGCAACGTGTGAGTGAGAGGGGAGCCAGGTGTGTGCTGCTGAATCTGGAGGAATTCATTGTAATGAAACAGTCATAGCAGGCTGACTACAGCAAAATGATGTGACACTCCCCTTTACTCTCAATAAATAATTATTAACTGACTAGTTAATTTAAGTGGAGAATATTACGTGACCTAAGATGGCTCAAAGCAGTTATCACAAATAACAATGGTTTCTTTCCTATTCTGCTAGTTTATGTGCACATATTTTTGCGTGGAAAAGAAGTTTAAAGTCACACATCTAATAACAATGCCATTACCAAGTAAAGATTCTTATATTTGACTTTTTAAAGACACCCTATAATGGCTATTTCAGGGCTTTTATCCCTTCTTTCTTTTCTAGTAAAGATAACATAGACATTTTGTTTATTCTTACAGATTGGAACACAATGCAAAGTTAAAGCAAAAATAAGTGTATGTTGCACTTGTTAAAATCTGTTGGACTACCATGTAAACAGAAATAACTAAATGTCTGCATCTTTTTTTTTTCACCTTCTACAAGCAACTGCAATTGGCAGAGCTGTTCTTGGGAGGGCTGGGATGTTTTAAATGAACCTTTCTCCCTCTCCTTCAAGCAGAACCTAAATTGGATACCAAATTTGCAGCAAGCCTATTAGTTGTGTTCATCACCATGTATTAGCCTTGCCATGAATTCAGTGTTATTTGTTGCACTTTTTAGCAGTCTTTGGAGAGCTTAAAGAGAACAGTGATATTTCAGAAGTGCTGACTGAAAAATAATACAGGGTTTCAGTTGCCTCCTAATTTGTATCTTTGTTTTTTCTAGTTCTTCTCCTTATAATTTGCACAGCATGGTAGATTCTGAGACTTCAATTTCAACACCAATTACAGTAACAGCTTTCTCTCTTTGACCAGTCATAATGCTGAAGAAAGGGAAACTTATTTTTTCCTTTAACCTGAAGGAAGATGAAGTCCTTCTTAGAAACTAAATGCCTCAGAATTATAAGAAGGACCCACAAAGGTTATCGAGTCCAACTCCTGTCTCCATGCAGAACCACTCAAAAATGCCTAAGAGCATTGTCCAGATACACAACATATGCTTTTAATTGAGATAGACATAGGTTGGACCATTGCAATGTTTAGACATTTGCAGATATGAAGACTTACATTTGAAAATATTTATCTATTATGATAATAAAGAAGAAGGCATTCTCTTTTCTCCTGGATTGTCAGTCTGTTCTTTTTAAAGAACAGCATGGCAGTAAACATGAGCATGGAGCACCTTCAGAGAAAACAGCCTTTTTATTCTCAATACTGCCAACCCTTCATTTCCCTCTTGGTTTTTTATAGTAAGTATTGTATTTCCAGACAGATCATGAAAGGAGCTAATAGCAATTACTCAGGAAAAAGGCATAATCCTCCCTTCCCTAGGAAATTCAGAGTGCATGAGAATAAATTATCCGAAGAATAAAAACAATGCATGGTTATTTAGTCTGATTTCTTTTTCTGGTGGAAGGTAGATCCTGAAGATCTCAGCTAGATGACATTTTTCTGTGTGTTCAGGAAACAAAACCGTCGAGATACTGACAGTAAGGCAGCTGTCAGCGATGCCCAGGAAAACTAATGGTGTTCCTAGGAAACCCTGCGTACCGCTGCACACCGGAGAGCGCCACCTACCGGCACATTTTCCTCTCGGTTATTCTTGCCCTCCAAGAGAGAAAAAGTTTTGATTCTTGAGCTTCTAAAACCGTTTAAAATAAGTTTATCAGACTTGATTGGTCCTATGTAGTGTTGTCTTCAGACATTTCGGTTTATCTTTTCTGCAGGAAATTTTATAATCAAATTCCTACTATGCGTGACGTATCTGTTATTAAATAGGCAATTACCTAATTACAAATTATAAAATGATTGTATTACATTCCATTAGTGGTTTCTAATGGAAATAAAAGCTAGAACATGCAGCCAATGAAGGTCAGTTAACATACTCAGTATGACAATTAAAACCATAATCAATAGGCAACTATTGCCGGCTGCGGTTTGCAGTTCTGTGCTGATGAGCTCTACATGTCCATGCAATATTCCAAATTGATTTTTCACTTTTTTACACCACTAGAATATTCTGTACATCCTCTGACATTTAGCAAAGCTGTTTATGTCACCATTTCGATTGTGTTTCCTGCAAAGCATTCAATGTTTTATGGAGGCTGGGAGACCTCTTTGGTTTATAAATGTTGCGTTCAGCGTATTTGCTGGTGTGGCAACACTGTAATCATCCACTTTGCCTTCTACTTTTCACACATGCTTGTACCTAGTACTAAGGGGTATCTATCATTTTAGTGTCAAGCTAGGTGAATCAAAAACCATCTGGGACTGCCATTCAGCAATTATTAATAATTATCATTAATAATTATTAATTAATAATTATTAATAATTAATTATTATATTATTTTATTATTAATTATTATTTATTAATTAATAATTAATAATTAATAATAATAAATAATAATTAACAAATTATCTTGAAGATATGAAAGCCTTTTAATTCTATGAAGACTTTATGGTAATGGATTAAGGCATACAGATAAAGGTTAAACTTTTGAAGATACATAGGTTAACTGTGCCAGCACTGTAAAGAAATGCATCATTATTGATATTAGAAAAAGTACTGATTATGATAAAAGCAAAAAAAAAAAAAATAAAAACAGTCTTTCAAAGCGTGGAAAGTCTTTCTCAGCTCTGTTTTACTTTATGACTCCATGCCAACAAGATGATATACTCGTTCCTGGTTTATTCTTCTAGATCTGATAAGATGGAATAAGTTATCTTTGGTGCATAGAAGCTCCCATACACTTCTAGCTTCAGTGAATTTTGAATAGATCATGCTATTACAGGAGAAGATACCAACCAGTTATGCACATGCTTTGCAGAATAACTCAATGTGACTTATAAGATCCACAGACAAAATCCGTATTTTGACATTGACTTTTCAAGTCTTAACCCTGAAAGTACATTGTGAATGCATTTGCACAGCAGAATGAGGTGTTGCAAAATTGTGTCTTTAGGTTTTTATAAGGAGTAAGTCATTGAGAGAGTGAATTGATGCCATGAGAAGAATGAAGGTTATTTTTGAACCTGATATTTAAAATAGTGTTTCTAAAAAAGTGTACAAAGAAAACAATCACTTCAGCTCACTGCATGTTAAAAGCAGATGCTTTTTAGTTGTTAGTTATATGTGTATTGATTCCTTACGTCACAAACCATCTCCGAGGATACTTGCAATAGTTTGATCTAAGAGAAGTGGAGGTTAGGTGTGCAAAGGTACACCTAATGCTGGGCATGATGGAGGTGCTGCAGAGACACTCACAGCAACGTGCTTATGAGTGATGAGTTCAGATGTCTGAAAGATCTCACCTACCTTTCAGTACTGCCTGCAGCACTGAAGCCTCATGGAGGTCTTACTGCTTTGCTAGTGCCAAGATGGCACTGTTGACTAGAGATGATTTCACTTGCCCTTTGACAGAGGAATATGAAATGCAGTTTTCTCTGGGGCCTCTCTGCAGAAGTCCTCAGGGCTGGTTGGCTCCACTTGCTCTTTCTGACCATTCAGAGATCTGGTCAAATACATCTTCACCTTATGTGTTATGTGAAGTTCACTCACATGCTTTTTCTGAATAGGGATTTCTATGTGGGGCCTTTGTACAGCTCTGTTAAACCAGAAATGAAGCAGTGTGGGAATCTGTGCTGCAGAACATTGTGACTGTAGCCCACTCTGATTTTGGAAGAAAATGTAAAAAAGCAAGGTAGTGGTCAATTAGGTGATGGCAGGTCTTTGTAGGTGTTCCTTTGGGGACAGTATTCTGGGCACAAGTGAATTTGGGCAACTGCATTATTTTGGTTTGAATTTTCCCCTGCGCTTTCAGAACAGATATACTTCATTTTGCAATTGTTGTGTGCAACTGGGGATGTGCACAGATGAACAGCTACTCCATCTTAAGGCAAAGTGGGCTGCATTCAGGACGCGTTGGAGTGATTTCTAATTGTAAAGCATCTTGAGTCCTTCAGTCTGGAAGGCATTTTTACCAATTCTGCGGCTACTGGTCTAAAGGGAACAGACAAAAGTTCCCTGGAGCTGGTACAGATGAAACATGACTTGAAATAGAACTTCTGGAGAGTTTCCATTCTTAGTTTTAATCTGTAGAATATAATGGCTGGGGTTTATACATAATTCTCTTTAGGGCATGCTCTCAGTGTAATTAGCGACAAAACCTGACATTAATTAACGAGTAGGATAAGGCTTTAGGGATAGTCATACAGCAAAACTTCTCAGTCTAATGAATTGATTTTTATTGAACTGGCTATAAATATAATATCATTAATAATGAATTGGTTCATTGTAAGGATGCCAGTAGAATCTAGAAATGAGCAATGTTATGTAGGACGCTCTGAAAGTAATGCCTCCTTTTATGGAAATTACAACAATTACAAAAATAGAGCAAATTTTCAGATAAAAAGAATGAATTTTGCTGCTGTAGGGGGCCTCCTTTGCAGGGGGGTTGGACTCAGTGATCTCTGGAGGTCACTTCCAGCCCCTACAATTCTGTGATTGTGTGCTTTTACAACATAGCCACTACGACCAGCTGTGCATTTTCATCAGTGATGAACAAGGGTCTGCATGCAGAGCTTGTAGCAATCTGTACCAGTGGAGGTGACCCGCTGTTGCCACAGCTGAAATGCACCACCCACTGCATCACTCTGCTCATATCCACTATTTCACCTCCAGAAACATTTAGAAAGCATCAGTGAAAGTCAGTGGGTGCGACTGTTTCTGCATGGAAGAATTCAATTCCTTCCTTTTGCTTCATACGCTTCCATTTCAGACACCATTTCGTCATTTTGCCCCTCTGCTGCCATCTGTCATGTGGCAACAATGTAAGGGAATATTCACTCCTTCCATAGAGAAAAGAGTTGAACGGTACTGATAAAGCAGAAGTATTCTTGTAAGTACTGTCTTTTTAATCTTTTTGAATATTATCTCTACATAGACAAGGGTAAGTTAATAATAAAAAGGACCCCCACAGCAGCAGTGATATTAACAAGACTTAATGACTGATAGTAGTTGTTGATGAGGTGTCTGGAGAAGAACCCGAGCAGATAATTTCAACACTGCTGGTGCCTTGTAGACTCCACTCCTCTCTACTGGGAAAGGGATATCTGAAATGCTGCACTGCCACTGGTTGTATACCCTTTTGGAAATTGAATATCCATTTCATAATTGGGGTTGAGACTGTGATTTTTCATTCCTTGTTTTCTTGTTTTATAGACTAGGTTCTTTCTGTCACATTTGGAAACATGGAGGAGACATCACCACTCACATCCAGACTACTAATTCTACTATATTCTACTAGAAGAAAGCCTAAAATAATTGGATGAGTAAAATTAAAAATTACCATTTTGATTCTCATAAATATTCTATTAGCAGCAACCAACCTTTATTCACTGCATTTTCTCTTGTTTGAAAAACTCAAACATTGGGAATTTCAGAGGACTGGAGCTTCTTGTTCCTAACATGTAAATAAAAATTTTATTTTCCTTTCACCCAGTTCTATGAACTCTCCAGTAATTCATACAAGGCAGGATTCATACAAGTTACTCTTGTGAACTTCGTTTTCCAGATTAGCTACAAACCCCAGGTATCCTACATATGTGCAGACATGCAGGTGTTTGCATATGAACTTACTTTTACAGGAATCTCCAGATAGAACTGAGGTACCACACATTCACATATATATATTCCATTGCTACAGCAGTCCAGCAATACTTTGTTGATTTCTTTCTTCATAAGAAGTTTCAAAAGAAATGTCCTTAAAATAGCATACCTATATTCCTGTGCCAATAAAATCCAGACATTTGAGCCTGAAGACTTGTTCCTTGTCTGGAAAAGACTGATTATCTGAACTGCAAAAAAAAAAATCTCTTATTATTTTAATAATAATTCCACTTGAAAGGGAAAGGGGCTGACATTAGTGATGATCCAGTCACTCTCATTTGGATGTTTGAAAAATAATTTAACTGTCTAATATCTAAGTGTACTGATTCCAAAATACTTACCATGGAAATTTATCTCTTTCCAGGCATTTTTAAAGGAAAAAGTGAGTTTGATTTTCCAAATGTGGCTTCCATTTAATCCTATCTAAGCCAAACCTGATGTTCTGCCCCAGGGAAAAAAAAAAAAAAAAAGTCAAAGAAAACACTAAAACATGTAGTATGGTTAAAAATTTGTCTTGTCTTCAAAATGGAGGTCCAGTTGAATTCCCTGGGTTACAGTAGCTATTAGCTACTGAGAACAATAAGGAAGAAAAATAGGTTGATTTTCATGTATTTATTCAGATTTAAGGAAAGAAAAAAGGCATCCATCCAAGGCTATGTTTCTACTATCATTAACCACACAATGCATTCTCAAAGCATTAAACAATAACTTCAACAGGAATTAATCTAGCCAGCCAGCTACCTCCAGGGAGTCCTGTGGGACAGGTGAAAAAAAGTAAAATAAGTACCTGTGCAGACTTTGGTAAACAGTAAATCCATGTTTCCCAGCAGCATAGCACTTCTTCTTCTAGTCTACATGAAGGACAAAACGCTCAATCTTATCAACTTATTATGATACAAGATTGAATGTTTCCTGTCCTGATTATTTTGTTAAGTGTTATTTTGTTATGTTGTTAAGTGGACAGTGCTATTTTGGGTGACAATGAGAACTTTCTAATTTAGAAGGAAAAAAAGAGCCTGGCTGACCATGCTAGTAGTATGTAGCCAAAGGTGAGATATGTTTAATTTCTTGGGTCACAGAGGAAATAAGCCAGCATGCAGAAAATAGGAGGTTTAGTACAGTTTTCTTCAAGACACCAAATGTGCATGTGCAGGAGTAACGAGCTGCATTTTGCTGTGCAAGTTTTTGCACCTGTCTTTTAGGTATTGTATGGTGTACAGAATGTATTTGTAACATCATAAATATTAATACACACAAAATATTTACCTAATCAAAACATACCAATAGTCCAAGAGGCAAAATGTCATGTATCTAGAACTGATGAGTGCTGAATGCTGCAGTAGGGAGATAAAAATGCTGTTCATATTCACCAATGCAATGCTGTACTTTATGAGAAGCTCTACCTGACCACAGACAGCAATCAATAAATGTCTAATGCACCAACACTGGCAGTGTTTTGTACAGCTACAAATATGACATCACATTCTTCAGTTGTTTTGCTTCTAAGTTTGGCACACTGAGATGTGTCAGGGAAATGCACCCCCAGACTTCGGTGCAACAAAAGCTCAAATGTAAAGATTTGCTTTTTCATTCTGGTCACAATGTTTTTGAAGTCAAAGACTTCAAATAAGCCTCTTACTCTGGATGGCAAATAGATGTAGATATGAAATAATTATTACAGCTATAGTAAAAATTCTAAGCCTTATGAAGGAATTCTTCAAAGGCTCTACATTAACAAAGGAAAAAAGAAAAGTATTTTCATATATTTTTCCTTGCTTTTGTAAGTTTTATGAGAAACTGATAGGGTTTCATTATGGGAAGCAGTTTTGGATGTTAATTCTCTGCTCATCTGTCTCCCCAAGCCCCTCAGACATTAAACTTTTATAGCCATTCAAACTAACATCTAAACATTCTAACTCGAAGCGGCTTAAGTACAGCCTCAGGCTATATCTGGCCCAAATCCACCAGAATGGCTCTATGCCTAATCCTCTGTTCCAGCTATTGACTGTTCTTGACCCCTTTTTTCTTTACTTTTATCATCTATTATCTTAAGTGGGCTTACTCTGCTCCTGTCCAATTTTGTCTAGTGGCATAACTAATTATTATTTGCTGTGTACCCCACTTTCCTATGGCCAGATAGTATTCTTCACAGTACACACTTTCAGAGATGTGATGCAGCTTGATAGTCCGACTCCATCAAAGTTATGCAATGGGTGACTGTAGCTGTTTGAGCTCACAGTTCCAGATGGCATGTGATCAATATATGGGATGTGTCTTACAACTAGCTAGATTTCTGGCATTTGAAACAAGATGTTATGGCTCCCTAGAAAGCGTTGCAGACCCTGTTGTTTTGAAGAGAACTGCATACTAATAGCTAGTGAGGAAGGGATGCAAACCATCAAAACCGAACATCATTTGAGCTGATGTTTGCTATTTGAATCTTACGTTTGTTGCTACTTCCCACTGCATTTTATACTTCATGTACCATGGTCTGTACAGATTTCTCTGCTTCCGTTAGCATCAGTGGAGTTTATAGAGTGACCCAATTACTTTTGGGTAAAACAAGCAGTCGTTCAGTTACTGCTGACAATGGGAACTTGATCTTCATTGCACACATATAGACCTTAGACAAGGAACACATACCTGGGGACAATGCAGACAGTTAAAATTAGGTCAGCTATGCTGTACACAGGTAAAAAGTTCTACTTACATGTGGCAGTTACACAAAAAATGTCATTTAACGGATAACTGGGAAAATATTTTCTAGCACGCTGAGGATCCCTCAACTATTTAGATAATGTTTTCTAGACATATGGTTAGCCCTCGTTTCTTTGCCAGTTGGACATTATGGAATATTTCTGATTTAGTAACTCATTCACAAAAATATGTAGCAGCAAAATAGCATTTCTCTCTGAGATAAAGCCCATTTTTGATAGTATGGAGCTTAGGTTTGTGAGAGAAAGCATATCATTTCATATGAAAGGAAGACTCCAGCTCTGGTCACCAGTGGATTCCCAGAATAGCAAGAGGGTTGTGTTACCCTTGGGAGTCATTAGTCTGAGAGCAATGGGATTTTAGAGAGTATTAATGAAAGGATTTTTCCATGCACATTGCTTTGTTTTTATCTAACTTTCAAAACCCCATTTTTGTGATTGTTAAAATGGTCCCTTGTTTAGATGTTCCTCTGTAGGAAAAAAAAAGTCTATTTTCCTTACATGTCAAACTATTTCTCAAAGTGTAAAGTAATAGATGACAGCATACATGGTGCTAAATTTCTGAGGAGGACATAAACTTTTAGCAATATTTAGCAGTTAGCATTGTCAGTGGGATGTCAAGGCCTGGCATCCCCAGAAGGCAGGAGAATATCAGAGACTCTGTGCCTGAAGGTTCACCTGCCTTATCTGACATGAGGACAAGTAAGATCTAAGCCAGAATTGTAACAGCTCTTTTTTTTAAGGAAATATTAATGATTGTGTCATTTCATCAAATTAAGCAAATTCTTAGGTGTCCAACAGCTATGGAGGATTAAGAACATCAAATCAAAATCTGAAGCCAGAAATCAGATGACTCAGTTTGTCTCAGTTGCTTTAAATAAGTCGAATCAGACCAGAAGTTAACAAATATGTTGCTGTCCATACTGAAAGAATGAAACTTCATTATTGTTTACAATGGTAATTATTGTTCTTCCGGTGTGTAACTGTGCAATCATTACACTTCATTAATCACATTCTATAAGGAGGCAATGCTATTTAGTATTACTGTCTGGAAAACATTAACAGCTCCACTCTTCAGAGATTATTTTATCCCCAAAAGCACTATTATCCTTTTTACTTCAGGCTCTCAACAAAGCAGGAAACTTCAGGTTTAATGTGTTGTAGTTACATTACTAGATGTATCAAGCAAGCTCATCAGAGTTGTAAAAATACTCAGGACTGCAAACTGTTTATACTTAAAGCTAATGGTTATGATTATGTTTATTGCTCATCATCCAAACAGCAAAACTTACAGAAATGAGGAGAGAATGACTGTGTGTGAAATCAGCTGGCCAAAAGCTACTGGCAGCTACTGTTTAAAAACCTTGTTCCTGTATCCAGTTTTCTAATAAAAAATTAGAATTTCATTGTATACACTAAATGTAAGGAAGCATAAAGAACTGATTATTTAGATTAGTCTTTTCTGTAGAAGGGGAGGAAAGTCGACTTTTGTGTATCTACAAAACGTAATTTTTGTAAGGGTTGGGCATTAATCCTGCCACTTCACAGTTTCAATATATTAAAAAAGCTGTTAGATAAGTGTGGTAGTTGCCAAAGCAAATTAATTAAGAAGGGAAACGATAATGTCTTGCTTTTTTTTTTTTTTCCTGGTAAAATATCATTAAGTTATAAAGCAAATGCTGAAAGATATTCCCCTGCCCCCTAATCTTCATAAATTTTGGTGAAGATTAATGATGAAAGATCTAACAGAACCTCATTAGGTACCAGAAGAAATGACATATACGTTAACATTCCTCTAGGAGCCATGGCTGTGACTCCAGGAAATTAATTTGTAATTCATTCTGCTATAGTTAAGACTGAGTGTTTCCTCCTGAATGTTACAAGTCAGGCTTTAAATATCAGAACTTGCCAAAACTATATAATAAATAAGATCAAGCTGTTCCTTGCACCAGAGAACTAGTAAAGATGTTTTTTTTACCTCTTTCTTCTGTCATCTTCATCTTGCCTAAAATACACAGTAAGAGCTTTGCCAATTGAGATGTAAAATGCCTTCTTGATTATAGCATATAATTAAAACTTCCCTTTCTACTTTTTTTCCACACCAGTTTATAAAGGACCTACTTGAATTTGAAGCAAAAAAAAGACATCTGGCTTCATGGCTTTGTGTAGGCTGAAGCTAGTTATATTCATTTTTTTTAATATATATTTGAACCGAGTCAAGCCTAAAATAATGAGCAGTCCTTACCCGCTGGAATATACCCCTTCATGCTGAGAAGCGAAATAAATTCTGTCATGATCACTGAAAACATGCCAGAACTATTACTGCACATCACTCGACTTTGGCCCATTATCAAAAGTATTACAGTCCTATAAAGAAAAAAAAAAAAGGCTCTTTTATATAAAAAGTTCAAACCTCCAGACCTTTTCTTCTAGATCCTGCCTGTGGCTTTAATTTTTTAAAAAAGAAAATAATATTCAGATTACTACTAATATTGTAGTGTGTTGCATGAGATATTTTTGTGATAAAATCCTACATATTTTGCCAGTGCATGCTACAATTACTGTTTTTAAATTGCTGAAAACACTTCTGCTTGGTCAACATCAGCATAGCACTTACCTGTTATTGTTGGTGGGAATTACAAAACTGCTTTAGAAGAAAGCTCATTAAAAAATGGTCAGTAACTAAGAACTGTTAAAAGCAGTAGAAAACATTTGATGTAGTTGTAAACACTGTAGCAGATTGGACCATTTTAGAATATTCGTAGAAAGTAAGTGTAAAAATGGAATGGTGTAATTAGAAAAATGCCCAAGTTCTTTACATTTCAAGTTCATTAATGGGAAAAACAAAGCTGCTCTCTGGTTTAGTAGGCAATAGAAAGCCATAAAATGTGAGAGCTGATGAACTGTGCTGCAGTATAGCAGTCCTAGCTGCACAAAGCGAAAGAACAGACTGTGGGATGAGGGGGAATCCTTTACCCACCGCTGTTCTATGCCATTAACAGGGAAACCTGCTGGGGTTCGAATGACCACCAAAAGAGGGAATGCAGCTCTGCCAAAAGGAGCCCAGCTTAGGGCTGCAGTCTCCAAAAGTGCTTTGTTCTGTGACTGTGCTAAACAGCCATCATGTGTTTTTGCTTCCCTGGTAATGACTGCTTCACAATGTTCCTCGGTGGCCCAGCAGCAATCAGGCTGCTGTGTGCCCTTTGGCCTTGAGCTGAAGCTCCGTCACACAGGCCGTATAGGCTGCTCTCCCTGCTGACCGAGCAAGTGGAGAGGACTAATTGCAGCAAGCTGCACGCACACAGGTTTAAAGGTCTGGGGCTGAGGTGGCAATAGACACACCAGTCTTCATTTCACTCTGTGCAAGGAGGAAAGCAAGATACTGAACGGTCATAATTTTAAGCACCTCTTGGATTTTAAAAGCTCCTCTGGCTCCTCTCTTGAAGGACACGTTAAGTGGAGATTGCCTCGTTACATCATGCTGAAGCTTGGGCCTTCACCAGAGGTACTCCTCCATCAGACCAGGGTGCAGTGTACAAAAGGCTGATACACTTCCAAGCAAGATCTGAAGTGACAGCTCTTTGCATGCCCACTTCCCCACAGGTCTGACTGCTGCCTCCTGCAGTGACAGTGACAGACTGTGCAGTAGGCTGGATACAGAGCAAGAAATACACAAGAGAGCCTTAGTACCTGTTTCACTGTGAGGGCAAATGAGTGGCTTTCCTCTGCAAACAATCAATGATCTCCTTTTAATCCAGCACCATGTTTTCAAAGAGCTTATCTTCTACTTAAAGTAGGACTGTGAAAAACCATCAGGTTTTGCTGAACAAATCCACTCCCTGTGTGCATCCAGTCACATCTGCTAACCACGGTGATGAAGAACTGGCTAGTTCTCAGTTGAAATGCTCTGGCCTTTTTCCAAAGTATTTTGATTTTCAGCCTAGAAACAATAATGTTCAGTTCTGGTATGTAGATTTTAAATAAAAAAGAAAACAATGTAATTTTTTTTCCCCAATGAAATCTGTCCATTATTCTTCTTTTGTTTGTTTGTTTGTTTGTTTTTGTTTTGTTTTGTTTTCTGTAGAAAATATGCCCAAGCGTATCGAGTATCAGCTACATTTACAGCCAGCAAAGCAATACAAGGTATTAAAGCTATGAAAAGGAATTTTGTTAGGCTGTTTTGTATTTTTGGCATTCATTACTACTGCATATGTGAAGTCTTTTGGCGAATAGCATGAGGGAAGGGAAGAAGTGTTGGGGACGTACAAGTTGGCACATAGCACAGGGAAGGCTGTATTAGGGGATTGCCATCTTGGGCTCCACGGTTGTCCTGGGAGGAGGCAGCATTCACACTGCAGAAGCTGTTGCGTGGCTTGCTACTTACCTTGCAGAGGTTAGGTCCTGGAAGGAGAGATAAAAGTGGTAACTACCAGCAAGTGACTGCTTATTGCCTACCTGTCTGTCTGCCTGTATCTTAAGGTGTTACTGCCTATAACTGATTATCTATGCACATCCATCCTATTCTGCGTAGCAAAGCTTTCCTGTAGAAATATTTTCCTGAAGAATTCTTGAATGTTTCCCATTAATTCACTGTTTCTACCTTGGCATTTTGGCATGTCTAAGTAGGGTTTTGTAGTCTACTTAATGAACGGAAGGGTTAAGTTTTTCCATGTACACAGAAATTGTACTCCAAATTCCCATATTTCTTCAGACTTGAGGAGTATGAAGGAAACAGGAGAGTTACTCACAAGATAACAGATCCTTACAGGCAGATTTTATCTCTTCACAAGATCTCTCATAAGGGCATACAGATTTGAAGAGGAACAGAGAAATAGCATTCTTACAGAAAAAGAAATATTGTACTCCTTTGTGTAAGAATGACCTTACAAACAACAGCAAACATAGTTCTTCCAGTTCTTATCATCTCGGCAGATTGCAGATTGCCTGCAGACATGCTGTCTGGAGATACGAGGGAACATGGTAATTGTTTTACGGGATTCAAGCCTGCATCCTTAAGTATGTGACTCTGATCATGCAGGAGGTCAGGTTAGGGGCTTATGTGCTGAACAGCAGGTAAGCTGAACTACAGCTGCAATATATGAATAGTACTGATGTATCCATTATTGAAAATCAGGAGATTCTGCATTTTCTTTGCTGGATCTTAGAAGGGCTAGCAGATGCATCAGCTATATATACAGAAAGCTGAAGAATAATAACTCAGATAAAATGACATCAGAAATATTAAGAGATACTAGCAAAAGAAAATCAATGTTTGTAAATATAAGGAAGACGGAGAGAAAAGTTTGCTGGTTTTCAGTGTACAGAATTGTGTTTGGGCAAAAGAGATAGAGTAGGTAAACTTTAATATAGAAATAAGAACAGAGACATTGGATCCCCAGTTTCCATGTCTAGCAGTCCTTTTAGTGAGAAGCAGTTAAAGGAGAAGAAAGCTTGGGACACTCTTGCTCAGCTGCTTCCAAGGCTGTTAACTCGTGACATTAACACCTTGCCTTAGGGAGAAACCTGGATCATCATATCACTACAAGTGATAGAGATGGCTTCCAGGTACACTTCCTTTCTTAGTCCTCCTCAGTAAGCTAAGGAGAGGTAGATTCGAACATTGGAGAAGACGTTTCTAATACAATTTAGCAGCTTTAAAATAGCTGATGTTGTGGATATGGTTTTATAAGCAATTCTTGCAGGTTTTTAATCAGTTCCATGGCACTGGGATAATACAACAGGAATTTATATAGTTTGATGTAATAGGTAAGTCTCAGAAAAGATTCCACAGAGTGATTTGTAAACTCGTCATTTTGAAACTTAAGAACATTTTCATTCTCCCATCTAACATCTATTTCACACTATAAAAATTGTTTGTTTATGTTATTTTATATATTTTGAATACTAAAGTCATCAGATTGTATATAAATACATTCTTAAAAATACGAGCAGAGCTCTAACTTCTTTGGTGTTCTCAGCTCTAGGATGCAAGTTTCTGCCAAATTTTTAGCCATCTGGCTGTTTTGGTTGGTCATCTTTACAACCAAATAGAAGAAGTCATGGGACCATAGATTCATTATTGACATCAGGAAAAGCGTGGTCAGACCTTGAATTAATGTAGAACAAAATACTCATTTACAAACTGATGGGGGACAACTTTGATTTGACTTTGAGTCAAGCCTCTGTGGAAAAATAGATTCAGCAAGTGAAAGAAATTCAACATTATAGTAAAGTCATTTGTTCACCAGCTGTTAAAAATAAATAGCTATACAAATGATGTGCCATAAACTAAGCATACTGTTATGCATAAGAATGTCTATTTTTCTTTGATGATCATTCTTTGTGTTGTAGTAAGATTGCAAATGTGAACATTATTAGGAAGGTTCTGTCATTATAGGCGACATTCATTAATTTTACGTAACCCTCATACCATCAAAAATAATTTCAGGTTCTCTGTAAAAAATACCTAGTTTCTATTTCTATAATACCATCTCACAGGAAAAAAAAAGTGTTTATCACTGAGGTTGCATTCGTGTTCTATCCAACCTGCATATAACCTTCTGTGAAATAAGGTAAATGAGACATAAATGCAAAACTACACTGTCTTGTCATGACACAAAGAATGTTTAGTATGAGGAAAATAATGGTGCTGCATGATTATTTGGTGCCATTTGAATAAATTCCTCGGGAAAAAAATGTCTGTATATTTTACCTTTGTGCAGTATGGCAGATCCATATACATTTCATTTTGTGAGGTAGCACATTGAAACACACAGATTCTGAGTGTTATCTGACTATGTACTGAGGCACGTGTGTGGAGCTGCGGCTGGAATGCAAGTCTCCCTTTGCTGTGATTCGGTAAACACCATTCTCCTTCATATTGCCTAGTTTATAATAAGGAATTGCTGACTAAAATGACATATGGAGTTTTGTGTTTGAATTATTCGATAGTCATCTTTGCCTTCTATAGTGCAACATACAATTCTACATAATCTGTATTCGTATGCAAAATACAAAGCAGCACAGCTGAAAAAGATGAACTTAAAAAATAAAATTTTGCAGCATTCAAGTACATCAATTTTTTTTCCCCTTAAATTATTGACTGCAGAGACTTTTCTGAGTCAAGAGCTAAAGGAAGAAAGAAAATGAGGCATTCATCACTAAACTTTATGTACAGACCTAAATTTCAGCAGGGCCTCGGATAAATGCCACTTGATTGCAGGTTTCTGCCTACGTTACAATATGCGTTAGGAGAAATGCAGTGTAACAAATAGGAAGATGAGCAACTCAGTGAATGGAAACATCCAGTTCAGATGCTGTGTCATACTGAAAAGAAATATTAAGTAGAATCCTGTTGGTTGTCAGTAAGCCCTTCCACCTCTGAGACATGTAATGTATGAGAGCAATTCCTGAGAAGGCATGAACTGTGATCTGGTTCATCCTACGAACAGCATGGAAATGAGAAAACTAATGAGGTTTGGGTGAAATGTGAAGTGATTTCAATCAGATGTATAACTGCTCTGACTAAGACTACTGCCATTTCATTCTGACGAATTGGAAGCAATAAAAAAATGACTAGTGCAAAGTAGAAGGATATGAAATGGAAAGCAAAACACTGAAAAACTTGGCAGTAAGAATATGTAGTATTTCTATGTGAGAAAAAAAGAAAAGAACTGAGGTTTCTTCTCTCTCTTTTTCAAAGCATTAGTTATTTGTGAAGCCAAACCTGAGAATTCTGGCTTCATAGAAACTGGAGCTGATGTGATGGTCAATGATTACTACATGTATACAGAGCATTAGGAGAAGGCAATGCTATTCAAATGAACCTTTGGTTTACTAGATGAATTTAATTATTTCTGTTTTGGTTTTGCCCCAAGGGCATAGTTTTTGATGGAAGGAATTCAATATTAGTACTTAGATGACTTGTAGTATACCAGCAACACTGCTGAGAATATACCAAAACTGTTATTCAATTATAACTCATTGAAGTTAGTAAGGACAATGAGGTTACATCTGTTATCCACAGCCTTCAGCAAAGAAAACTGGGTTGCACATAAATGGAATATATAGGAAAAATAGAAGATGATGAAGTAAATGCCCCAGTAACTGGAAAAAGGGAAACATCACTCCCATTTTCAAGAAGAGTAGAAAGGAAGAACCAAGGGACTATATTCAGTGAGCCTCACATCTTTGCCTGGAAATATCATGGAACATATCCTCCTGGAAGATATGTTGGTGGCACATGCGAGATGAGGAGGTGGTCTGAAACAGCCAGCATAACTTCACCAAGGACAGATCGTACCTGACCAATCTGGTGGCCTTCTATGATGGAGTGACAATATCAGTGGACAAAAGAAGGGATGCAAATGTCATTTACCTGGACTTGTGCAAGGCCTTTGACATGGTCCTGCACCACATCATCATTGCTGAAATGGAGAGATATGGATTTGGAGAGTGAATTTTTAGGTGAATGAAGAATTAGTTGGATGGCTGTAGATGGAGGGTTGTTGTCAACCAGATGGAGGCTGGTTGTGGGTGGTGTCCCCCAAAGGTCTGTCTTGGGATGAGTGCTCTTCAACATTTTTATCAAGGACAAAGATGATGGGATCGAATGCACCCTCAGCAAGTTAGCTGATGATACCAAGCTGAGTGGTGCAGTTGACATCATAGAAGGAAGGGACAACATCCAGAGCGACCTGGACAGACTCAAGAAGTGGCCCCAGGAGAAAAATGAGATTCAACAACACCAGCTTCAGGGTGACTTGGGTCAGGGCAATCACAGGTGTGTGAAGACTGGGAGAAGAAATCATGGAGAGCAGCCCTGTGGAGAAGGACTTGGGGGCTCTGGTGAATGACAAGCTTGCAGCCCAGAAGGCCAACTACATCCGGGGCTGCACCAGAATAGGAGTGGAAGAAGGGAGAGGGAGATGATTATTCCTCTCTGCCCTTGTGAGGCCTCATCTGGAGTACTGCATCTGGGTTTAGGATCCCCACATAAGAAAGACAAGCACCTCTGCTACAAAAACAGGCTGGGGGAGCTGGGCTTGCTCAGCCTGGAGAAGAGAAGGCTTCAGAGTGGCCTCATAGTGGCTTTCCTGAACTTAATGGGAGCTTATAAACAAGATGAGAGCAGCTTTTTACACAAAACAAGATGGAAGTGTTTTAAACCAAAATGGGGAAGAATTATCTTAGATGTTAGGATGTGAATTATGTGAATAAAAATTATCTCAAATGTTATTCTTAACCCAAGGGTGGTTGCCCAGAGAAGCTGTGGTTGCCTCATCCTTGGGGGTTATCAAGGGCAGGTTGGATGCAGCCTTGGGAAGACTGATCTATTAGGTGTCAACCTGCTTATGGCAGGTGGGTTGGAACTGGATGATCTTTAATGATTGCATGTGATACAAGTATGGATATAACATTCAACGGGTACTTATAGCCTAAGATTCTCTTTTCCCCATAGTAATTCACAATAATTTCTCACAGTAATAGAGAAAGCTCACAATCTCAGAAAAGCCTGTATTTCAAACATCTCAAATCTCAGCAAGCTGTTTCAAAGGGCATGGTTTTTGGAAAGAAACACTGAAAAGCTTCAGTAAAGGCGGATTCTTTCCTTCATATCCTTTTGAATCGCAACAAATTTCAAACTGATCTTGAAAATCGGTCCTATGAACAGAAAGTAAGGGGAGATATAGGTAGCAATTCAAAGAGAATTAAGTCCTCATTCAGTGGAAGGAAAAAGCCAGTATTTATATGGAAGAGTTGGCAAGTGAGCTCTGCCTAGGCTAATGAGCATTGAGGTCAGAGCTCATGTAGATTTACAATAGTACATCTCTACTGGAACATGCAGTTGTTAGTAATTAAAAAAAAAAGATAAAGTTTCAGCTGCTGCTTTGCCTGAATAGCTTCCCAGGCAATAGCAGAAATTAGTGGGAGAGGGAGGTGTGCAGCAGAGGCTTTTAGTGATGGTGGGAGATGGCCTAGAGAATGTGTGTGCACTTGTGTGGCTACTTCAAATAGAAACTTTCCCAACTGAGCCAATATGAAAATGCTTTATTGAAGGCTTTGAGAGAAAAAATGTGCAAAAAAGTCTCCTTCAACAGATGTTGCTGCCACATACAGATGTATGGGGAATAAATGCTGACCTTGTCTCTCTGTTGCTGTGAGATGGGAGAAGGAAATAAAGATGTAACATGAGAAATATGTCCCTTGCCTTCCACCATGTTTTGTTTTCCTGGAGCCTTTTCACATTTTGGGGAGACTTTGTGAGTAAGGCACAGTCCAGGAAGATCTGTGACCACCGAAGAGCAGCTTGTGGCCAGCACGTGCCCCATGCTCTATGGAGCCCCTGGGCCACCTGACCCGGTGAAGGAGTGCTTATCAGTATCTCACTCACCTTGTTGTTGGCCCTGGGAGTTGTCAGTGGGCCCAATACCCCTACTTAGGATCCTCTCTCTCATAAAAATAGGGTGACGTTCTCTGGCCCTGTCTGTATTACTTAAAAAATGTAAAATAAAAGAAGTGAAACAAGAACAAGAAGCAAGAATGCCATTACAGTGAAAGACATGAGAATTTAGCCATTACACTAAAAGATATATTCAGAGAAGTTAAATGCTTGTCTAAGATATATTTTGTTGCCTGTGATTTCTGTCTGACTTTGAAGTGTTTTCTGGTTAGCAGACTGATCTGTCAAACTGACTGCCAAAACACTCTACAGCAACTCACTGCAAGCAACTCCTTTAACAATTTATCCTATGATTTGCCTTCTCTGGGGTTAGGACTGACTTGGGACTGAAGGTTCTCCCTCATTCTACCTTATTCAGAATTTAGTTGCAGATGAATTAGCCTGTTGACTTCATCAACATTTTCTTGAGCTCATTTTTATCAAATATAGTTTCTTAAAATGCTTTTGGAATCTCCCATACAGCTGGTAGGACATCATTTGTCTTGTCCTTTTTTTTGCCACAAATCCAATGACATTTACAAAATAGAAACATGCTTTTTCCCAGCAGACACTTTCAATATACATATATAAGAACATTTTTTTTAATGCCATATAGCCTCTTCAGTGATCATTATTCTGATTTCTGATAAAAAATGATGGACGTGGCTCACTGAGAGTCCTTGATAGAAATTAAATATAATGCTAATAAATAATCTTAGGGTAGCAGTATGTCCAGATCTTGAATTACAGCTTGGTGGATTAGTGATCCTATAGAAAATAGTTTCTATCTTTAGCCCCATTAGTATTTATAAGAAGTGTCTGTAATTGGAATGGGTTGTTTATTAACTATTTTCCAAAAGGGTAATGCTTCTCAGCACCATTGGTGTAACATATCTGTGCTTGGGCCCTGTGCACGGGATGTGAGCCCATGTGACAGTCCTGTAGGCTCTGCTCAGTGATGTGCCACAGCAGCTCAGTCACTGGAAGGAGCTTGTAGTCATCAAAAAAGACAGACAGCATAATTCGCCCTAGCTTTACTTTCATCAAACCTGCTTTGTCAGTCATTGAAAAACCATCTGTGAGCTGCTTAACCTTGGAGATAATCTGTTCCTCCTGGTTGCCGAGGCAACTTCATGCTGGAAGGTGTTGGAGTGGGTATAAATCTTCTGGTGGGACCTGTCTTCTTGGGTCACAGTCCTGGCTCATTTGCAGTATGGTGTTGGTTTTTGTTTGTTCAAGGCTATGAGGAATGCATTTAAGTTAATTTTTACTTGGGATTTCTGTATATCTAAGTCTCTGAAACACACACACACACACCAAAAAAACATTGTTAAACACTTCAGGAAGCACTCAGACTTCTCTAATTTTCCTTATTCAAATTATTAAAAGATTGATTCAGCAATACATACAATGAGTTGTGTAATTCTGCAAGTGGAATTATGTCACAGGATTGTAGTTGCCAGGTGAAAGGTTGGAAAAATGCAATTTAAATTTTTCTCCTGATTTTACGTTTCCCAGTAACTAATGAATGTGTATAGAAATAACACATCTAGTTGTAACACAGTGCACCTGAAAACGTTTCTTTTTCTTTCCAACCTATTTACTGATTTTAAGATGATAAATAATAGCACTAGGAAGAATTTTCCTAAGCGTATCAAATGGTTCATATAGATTTGTTGATAAAACATGAGTGCAGGAAAAAAAACTGATCTAATGGAAATATCAGTAAAAACAAGTCAAACACAAGCTGAATGCTAAACTAATGTAATACAGTTGCAAACAAATTAATTTGAGGTTAGCTCTGTCACTGCTCTTGTCCATCCTCTGGGCTTGGGACTTACCCACACCTCCAGGTCTGCCCACAGTCGCTCACATCTCTCTTTTCTACATCTCAATTCCTTCCACTAATGACCAGGGCTGAGAATGAACTTGGAAGTAGAGGAGTAGCCCACTTTGTGTATGACAAGCAACATATGAAAAGCTTTGACAGGACTTGTAAATATGATAAGCATTGAGAAGAGGGCCCTTGCTGGACACCATCAACAACATGGTCTGCCTGTAATATCAGATTATGCACAAATTTATGGCATGGGTCTTATCAATATGTTGGCAGTCTTCTGCTGGTTTGTTTTTGCATTACTTTGGATTATCTTATTGCCAGAGCATAGTTTTCACACAATTGCTGCTAAGACTATACCTTCTGATATATTAAAGATTTTCATTAAAAAATAATAGTAATTTCCAACTGTCTAGAAGGCTGGATTCAGTCACACTGGCAAGCATGATTTTAAGGGGTGCAGAGTCAGGACTGCAGGTTTTGGTACTGGCAGACTGGTAGACCAGTGTAAGACCAGATCGTGCAATTTAATAGACCCTCAGGGGAGACACAGAATTTCGCTTGAAGCATAAACTTGAGAGTTCCTCCTCCAGCTCTGACTCTTTATTGTACATAAAGTATTGCCATCTGAAGTACCACACACTGAATAACTCAAATAGAAAAGAGTGAATATGTCACTTCGGGGTTTACATGATTCAATGTAGACCTCTAACTCCCCACTTGTCACTGTGAGTTCCTTTTGTAATCACACAGAGAGATGGACACTTCTAGGCATTATTCATCTAATCTGCAAAGCAGTCAGCTGAATTAAGTTAGATGAATCACATCCTAGAAGCCATTGTGGGAGCAAGAAGTGAGTGACTAGCATAGACAGCCAACTGCACTGGAGGTGTCTGAAGTCAGCTGAGATGAGTCTATTTATGAGAGTTGCCAAGATTACATGAAGCTATAGATCAAAAGCATATTTAGGTTAGCTATTGCATAGAAGAATTCACCTTATTCTTGTCCTTAAACAGGGCTCAAAGCATTTCTTTTTTTTTTTTTTTTTTTAATTTAATTTGCTTCTCATGATACTTACTAATTGTCCTAAGCCTCACATATGACCTGCTGATTACTGAAATAGAAGCTTCTATGTATTGAAATGCCATCAGACCTGAGTCATTGACAGGACATGCGAAGTTCTCATTTTCTAAATAATTCCTATCAAGTATTAGTTAATCTTCTCTCTAGCTGCACATTCTAATTGGCAACTTATCAGCAATATTCCTTGTAGTCATTTATTCAGGAAGCATGCCTCCAGTTTCAAAAAATGGTATTGACACATTATCCTTAGAAACCATGCTACAGCCAGTGGAGTGAAACTGGAGTAAAAATAAATGTTTAATTCCACTGTTATGCAACCAGCATCCAGGAAGAGGGATGAAGCTTCCCCTTGTCTCTGTTTAGAAGGCTATCCCTACTCTCAGGATGAAATTAATTGGACCCAAAATGTATCTCCAAGAAGCTGAGATAGGATATATCCTATAGGTGCATAATTCTGTTCTTTGATGATTTAAGAATCTCAACAGAGAGTATTAAAGATCTGCACTTAATTGGATGGGTCATATTCTTCCAATTTAAATGGAAAAATGTTCAACTTGACGTGGAGGAATTTGTTTTGTTGTGAGTTCTAGGAATGCTGCTATTGTGATTTTAGATGTTGTTTCTTTTTTTCCTTTTTTTTTTTTTTTTTTTTTTAATGCTTTGGCATCTTTTCCAGGGTTAACTTTGTAGACATGCTCATCTTGACAAAGTCGATCATATTAAAAACAAATCCTGTAGTGGAATTACCAGTTACATAACCTATGGTCTTTTTATTAAGGACCAATTGTCATAACTTCTAACATATACATCTAATCACTGCTCTACTGGTTTCCATGCGTGCCTGTCAAGTTTGTGCCAGCTGAGCACCTGGCCCCAGATGTTCAGCACATGCTTCTCAAGATGCTATTAAGAGCACTGTGAGAAAAAGGATTATGTTAAATGCTGGTTTACTTTTGTTGGTTGATTCACAAGAGGTGCACTGAGAAAAGCAAATAAATTAAAATGTTCTTTATTTATGTATGTACGTATGTATGTATATACATGTTTATATATATACATATGTGTGTATTTATTCCCTCGCTCTTTCAGTGATATTTCTTCTTGGATTTTAGAGCAGGGAAGTCTGAAATGGAGCAACTGTATTGAAGTTTGGCTTATAAGACCTGTTTGATTTTTGTGTTATTTCTAAAAGGGCCCGTTGAATTTCTAGATAGTAGTGAGTTACTGGTTGTGACTGTGAACTCAACATCTAGTGGCACGTTATTCAGTAGCATGTCTTACATAGCACAGAGGAACAAGGCCATTATGCAGAACAGTATGGTATGAAACAGAAGTAAGGAAAAGATCCAGCTAAAACATATGCAATGGGGTGAAAATATGGGAGTGTAAGCAATGAAATTATTTAACAATTTCATGCGTGAAAAAATGGTACGGGGTGGCTACCACTTCAACTCCTCCACAGATATTGCCTGATATTTTAGATATGTAAGGTTCTATCCCTGTTTTGGAGATGTGAAAACTAACATTACATAAATAGCTGCTTTACTCAAATTCAGTAGACTTTCTAAAAAGCACACTGAGATTGAAACAAAAACCTATGTATTTAAAAGTGGTGGATGATTACAGACAAGCAACTAGTGATAGCTTGTACCTGAGTTTTAGAGACAGTGATATCTGTAGTTAAGCCCTCAGAATGATACTCACTTTGAAAATACAACCCTGCACATCTTGGGCTCAAAGCTGAAGGTCATTAGCTATGTATGAAGAGCTATTTCCCAGTGTCTGTTAGCAATTTGCCCACCTCCAGAAATCAAATTTGTTTCAGTGATAAGATCTAAATTCACAAATGATGTCCAAGCCCATGTTTATACTTAATCTGGAGCTTCTCACTGCCCTGCAGGTTTTTTTTAACCCTTAGATCACCTGTTCCAACCAATCTCATGAAAATAGCAATTAAAACTGTGACGGGCTCCTCAGCCTGAGTCCAAGCTTATAATGAAAAAAAAAAAAAAAAAAAAAAAAAAGATAATCCTGCCTGCTCCTTTCGAAAGTGGAGATGTTTCTCTCTCCTATGATCCCAAGAGAAAAACCAAAAAATAAATTTTCACAGAGACCAAGCTGTTCTGTCAGCATGTAGCAGACCCTTCAGACAGCAACATTTCAGTGAGGCTGGTGTTGGACTGTGTTCAGCCTCTATTTTCTAAGTTCAGGTTCTCGGCTCAGCATTTGGCACTTTTAGAAAGATTCAGAATGGTATCCATTTCTTTTCCCCTCTGTGTGAAAATATGAGTTTGGAAATACAATAAAAACCCAGGTGGATGCCAGCTTTGCACTTGCAGTGAGCCTCTGTAGGCCTGGTATGGATGATCTGGGTCTTCATGGATCTTCATCCATTGAAGCCCTGCCTTCCCTTCTCCCTTCTGATTTCCTGGTCTGCTTGGCGTCTGCAATGAAACTTCTTTGGTCTTGGTCATTAGAGTTTTGTTGAAATGGTCTCTGTTATGTGCTGTTTTCAACAATGCTACCAATGTTCATCCTGCACATCTGTTCTGGAGGAATTTTTTCCCTTGTTGGGACAGACTGCACTTTTCTGTGGTTTGGGAAGAGAGAGCAGATGATCTAGCTTGGTAGAAGCAGGTTCCATTTCACTAACTGCTTTCAGGACATCCATCTCCCTGATGGCTGCCTCTCATTCCAAGATCCCCACCCCTGATTCTCAGCTCGGTGACCAGATATATCACTTTTCCCCCTCATTTTGCTCCTCCCCATCTGCTCCCTGTGGTCTGGAATGAAGGGCCAGTGCTCTCTGACACAGTTTGTCACAGGTTTGTGGCTCCCAGTCTCCCTGTACTGGGTCTCCTTGTTCCTTTCTGAATCAAAGCCATGCCTGGTGCTGTGATCCATCTCACAGCAATGAAAGAAGACCTCTGGAAACAGAGTGGGGTACTTTGGGGCTGGAGGGAGGAAGGAAATGGAGTATTCCCATCAATGTGCTCAGCTGCCATCAGAGTCACTTAGCCAAAGGATTTTTCCAGGCAGAATGATCACTGGGGAATAATTCATTCTTTCAGCACCATTAGTCTTACCATGGTGGTGTTTAAAGTGCAGTGCAGATTGATAAGGAAATGTTGTCTCTTCATCTAAAGAAACTGAATTTCTCCAAAGTGTTTGTAAGATAATTTGAATGCCTAAAAGAACTTTTCAAAAACTGGAGTCATAGTCCTCTGAATATCAGAGGTCTACACCTGGACAGAGGAAAATCAAAATGCAGCAAATGAATATATTGTTACTTTTGAATATGTCATCAGATTCAATGGGCAGGTTTGTAGTGCATTTTATCCTGTGGCACTTACTTACTTGATTAAGATTCTTTCTCTTACCATCATTTCTTTTAGGTGCAATTAGAAGAAAACTTTATTTCACTATGAATTCAAGGTCATTCCTATGCTCTGAACACTTGCAAAGGCAAAGAAAACAAAGCAGAACTCTGCTGTTCTCTCTTGACACCAGAAGACACCAACACTTTATTGACGTTAGGCTGAAATCACAAGTAATGTTTGCTATACATTACAGCTGACTGCATGAAGTCAGTTCTTTATATTTATTAAGGCTAATCTCAAGTCTTGTTTCAAGGTGAAGCTACAGAACAGTTTTTAAAATAGTCATTAAATCATTAGAGGCCAGCCCATGTGATGCAATTTTCACATTGATCTCCTACCGCCAGCAGCAGTGACATGGAATGGCATGTGGAAACACCATGACAGCAGCAAGTAGCCCCCGAGCATCCCCTGCACTGGCCAGTGCTAGCTATAGCTCCCAACCAGCAGCAACATTCGTGGTCTGACGTGGGTTGCTGAGCTGGGTAAAACCAAGGGAGAAGTGCAGAGGAGGGCTTTGTGCACATCTGTGCATGTGAAAAGGGCAGAGCAGAGGAAGAGGCATAGATTTGCTGCCCAAGGCTGCCGGGTCCTAGGAGAAGACCTCTTGGCCAACTGCTTCAATCTACTTTAAATACAATGGACATCTACGAGAATCCACTGGGAATCTTTACCGTGATACAGTGAGTAAGCCAGATACATCTGTACTTCATACCTTAAGTTAATGAGAATATGAATGTTTAAATATATACACACTTTGCAAGGGCAATATGGTCTGAAATACTCACGCTGCTGTGCCCTTAGCGATAAGACATGTTTTGAAATAATTTAGCAAAACATTGAAAATAGTTTGACCTTTGTGTTAAACTAATCTAAGTAGCATTTCAACAAGCATGGACATCCTAGATAATTTATTGAAAATGCCACAGAACTGCAATGAATTTCAGGAAGTAAAGAAAAGGATCGGGCATTAGCTATTTTAGCAAGCATCTATTTATTTCACAACTGGAAAAATGCATTTAAAAGATCCTGAAATTTATGGAACTAATTTCCCATTACACTAGAAAGCATGATTTTCTTTAAAGAATGAGCTCATATCCTAGATAAATTATCCACATCTTTCTGTCTTTTATGTTTCTTGGATCACAGCATAGCAAATGTTTGTTTAAAGTGTATCTCACTGCATTTATACTCAAGAAGGCTGTCCAAAATTTAGAATCATAGAATGGGTTTTAGAAGGGCTAAGAATTGATGTGCTGGATTTTGCTTCCACTGCTACCAAAGACTAGCTGGAACTTACTGAATAGCACTGTAGGAGAAAAGTTAAAATTTACATAATCTGATTCTAATATTCAAAAATTGTAAAGCTTTACATCAGCTGGTTCCTTTCTACTTGAATAAAAGTTCATTTCCTTGTAGAACTAGACTGCAGCTGAAACAATCTTTTCTGGGTCTTCCAGTGGTTATTTTGTTTCATTTTTTTGTAAATTATTTACCTTTTTAATGTCTATTTTATATTCCACAAGTGAGCCAAAATAGGCTGAGCCAAAAGATAGCCGTATGCTTTTATTTACCTCATGAACATAAATTTTGTGTATGATTTTTTCCTACTGCATTGTTTCCTTTTTATTACTCTTTGTCATCTTCATTTATCAAGGCAAACTTTAAATCTATGCTGGATATCCTTCTGAATAGGGACCTTTTCTTTGCAGATCTCCAGTGAAAAGGCTGGTGTATTCTGTGGCACTTTAAAATAAATGCCAGGATTAGAGGCAGTTTCTTTTTCAACTCAAGTACATCTTTCATCCTCTGCTTGCACTCAACAGCAGATTGGCCACCACTGCAGGGTTAGCTTTCCCCCTCACACTGGATGCTGCAGATGAATACAAAAGTGGCCTGACAGAAAAAGAAGAGATCAGAAACAGAGACCAAAAAAAAAAAAAAAAGAATAGCAAATACAGAACTATATTCATAATGGTTCCTCTTCCCCCCTTTTCCTCTCTCCAAAAAAAGAAAGGAAAAATAATCAAGCCTGGAAGAGACAGTGCAGTGGGAATCCAAACTGGCATTTTCCCAGGAGCAGGAGAGGGACAGCAGCTTGAGCTGCACGCACATGAGGGACCTGCCCGGGGTGATGCTGCTGTGGATGCCTGCAGTCTCCCAGGTCTCCCAGCACACTGTCTTTCAGTCCTGCTGAGCTGCCGCATAAATCGAGACAACTGCTGTCAGTTTGATGGGGCGTAGCAGCTGAACCCCTGCAGGGAGATTTTCCAAATAAATTGATGGAAGGAGAGGTTGATACTACATACTCCTTCACATTTCAGTGGGGTTGAAATGCGTTTGTAAATTCATACTTCGTCAGTGTGGTTGAAGGGAGCTCTTACCCCAAAGTCTGTGTACGGTAGGTATTAACATTCATAAGCAGTGGAGTTATGCTCTGCGGACTTAGAACAGCTCATTAATTTTTAAAACTATTTTTAAAGTGTAATTGTTTGAGCACATTACATCAGAACAAGAGAAGCCTGGAATCAGTGGGCAGCGGTTGTGCAGGCTCCACAGTAGAGCCATGAATAAGAGGGAGAGCTCCCTATTATGTATGTTCCTCCCAAAGCATGAAGAAAGATGGCAGTTCTTGCACAAGCATAAGTAATACCAGTAAGGACTTTGGAGGCTTAGAAAGAAAGGAAATATTCAGAAACAGTCATGACAGTCTCTGTTCTTTCACTGTCTGGATTAGGAGTGGCAGAAATAAAAAACTGATACACAGCAAATTAAACGAGGACTCTTTTATCGAGCCCCTGTATTATTTGCTGCAGACCCAGAATTCAGTCATTAGAAGGCAGGTTGAGCTTTTTTCAGAGAGCTTGGCTTTCCCCTGGAAGTCAGTAATGCAGCTCCCAGACTGCTTGTGAAATTCCCACCCCCAAATCTCGACTAGGCATATGCTCCACTATAGGAATGGCAGCCCTCATCTGTGTGAAGGCCATTTACCTGAATGCATTGTTGCTTTCATAATGAAGGCAATTAAAAGAAAAACATAACAACCCGCCATAATGGACAAAATTCCCAACACCACAAAACAACAACAGCAACAATGACCACACAACAAATAACCAAAGAAAGCAGTATATTTCATCATCTTCCTTGTAACAGATGAGCAGTAATTAAGGGTCACACCAGTATGTCAGGATGTTTTTCTGATTCAGTTTCTGACACACACCTCTCTGACAGCCCATCAGGTTGGCTGTGAAGTGAGCCTGAAGGAGATTAAACAGGGGAGTCAGCTTTTTGGAATACAATGTGGTTTCTGTGATTTGGCAGCAATAAGCATCTCCCCTACGCATCCACACGGTGCTGTCCCCAGAGCATCACTCCTGATTCATGAAGCATCATCAGAGCAGGCAGCCCTCCATGGACATGCTTGGAAGATGACAATCTCTGGCAGTGATGACCTGAGCTGAATACACTTCAGGAGCCAGTTAGTATCAAAGTGTGACAGAAAAGTCTCACAGTATCAAAGGGTTTTAAAATCAGTGATTCGAGCTGCTCATTTTTTAACTTTCAAATTACAGGAAGGCAAGTACTTCCTAATTTGAATCTCTTTGAGAGTCCTGACTATGTAACAGAAAAGTGAGATGTAGTTCTACCTTTGCAATAAAGAAGGGCTAGCAGTCATAGTGGCTCATCAAACTTAACAGTCCTGTGTTTGACCCTGTGCTTTTATTAACTCTTCAGTCAGAGTATCTTCCCACACAGAAGACTTCCCAAGACACCTAAGGATGCGTCTGCTCTAGCAGTTTAGTTAAGATCAAGATTGTACTTGGGCCAGGCCGAACCAGCCTGTAAACCGTTGACAGAAGCAAATACCCTGGCCTATTTACTGCACCCTAATTCTCAGAGTGAAGTTGTCTTGGAGCACACAGACTGGATACCCCTTTGGTGAAATGAGATGCTATGATCTAGGTAGGCACCTGCTGTATCCTAGCCACAGTAAGAGCTAGTTTAAAATAAAATCCCTGAAGTGTGCATATGGTGCCCCTTATCTCTGCATCCACTGTTTCACTCAATGGATCCAGTCCAACCATGCTGTGCCACTTGCTCATGTAGAGATGCCCTGGACTTCTAAAGAGGACAGTCAAAATCAGGCTGGCATTGGGCCAGATCAGCTATTAGCTTGCCAGCCTTTGCAGCATTTGTATTGAGATTATGGAGAGGTGCCTAGCAGGAAATCTATGACTGCAGTGTGAGTGGTGTTTAAAGCAGTTTTTAGCTTTAGGTTAGATGAAGGTTTCCAAGAGAGTGGTCTTAGTGACTGCTTTTGTTGCTAGATAAGATCTGTTGTTCACTTTCTCTTGCTCATCACGTTATGTGGAAGGCTGTGTCAGGACAGAGTAAATTCTACACAAAGCCCATAAAAACATTGCCATTGAAAAACAGTCACAAGCCATACGCACTGAAACAAAGGCAAACCAGAGCAAGTATTACAAACCCTGTCAGAGAGATCATCTAGGCGATATAACTTGAGCTGTGACCTTCCTCAGCTCACTGGGGAACTTTTCTGCTCAATAGGGTCCTGAAATAGCTGACTTCTGGCTAGATTTAAATAAGCCACTTGTAAATAATTTTGTCATGTGTACTGGGAGGGAAAAAATCTGGCTGCAATTGATTTTGTTCCTGTACTTTCACAGCATATAGTCATGAGCCCTCAGTATTGACAGACTTCCCAGTGAACTCATAGTGGCTGCCCTCAGTGTTTCATGTCTGCTGTTTTCCTGAATGCTGATGTTGAAAAAACACCGAAAGAATTCCTCTCCCTGATTTTCTTGCATACTACAATAAAGACTCTGAAAAGGCAGATAGCTAATTCTGTCCTTTGAACAACTCCTAATAGACACTTTAGTGAAAAGTCTGGGAATCTGATGGTGATGTTACTTTTCTGTCTACTGGAAGGTTTATATTCATTAAAATGGTTGAATAATGATATTATGGAATTTTTTGACTCAGCCATCACTTCAAATGTATCTAAGAGAATTGTGAAGTGATTATGGTTGACTTCTCATATTAGATCGTTGGCCTGTCTCTGTGGAGGGACTGGGTGATCTTACATATAGGCCACCAAGCTCTTGTTGGATAGGAGCACAGTGGTTGTCTTTGAACTGGTGATCTACAGCTGAAAGCAAAATAAATCATTCTGACAGCTGCCATATGAAAGTATGTGAGGGAAGAACCTTGCAAAGTGTCTTCTAATGTGGCGTAAGATATTTCAGTGTTGGCCCTGCTTTGAGCAGGAAGTTGAATGAGGGGCCTCCTGAAGTCCCTTCCACTCTGAATGGCTCTGTGATGGTGCTGACAGTACAGAGAAGTGGAAGCATGCGTCAAGCAGCTTCTGGAAAATAAGTTTATATGCCTCTCAAGAGCCACAGATGTGTTATTTAAATGTAAACCAAATGCTATTTTATGATGTTGAAATCAAGAACTGCAGGCAATTACTGTATCAGCATGAAAGACTGCATTAGTGAATCAGATACACAGTTACATTAGCAATTGCAAATTTTGTCTCCTTCCTCTGTGATGCTCTTCCTTCCACTTTAGTACCGGTGCTTCGCAGTGATAGAAAACAAGGGGAAGATTTAGTCTTGACAAAGTTAGTAAACAGAAAAGGCATTTTTGGTTTGCATACAGAGAGTGGCCAGCTGTTTGCTGGTCTTTTGGATTAGGAGACACAACTGAAACACAGCTTTTCAGTGGTCCTGAGTGCTTAAGCAGAGAAAGAAACACTTAGCTGGAAGAGCTGCAGAAAAGCATCCTCAGTTTATTCAGTTTCCACCAACCCTCAGTGTCAAAGCTTGCCCTGTACAACTTCACTTGGGCTTGCGATGGTCTCAGTGTGGCAGAGAGAAGCTTGGTGTTGGCTGGGACACCTTGGTCTTCAGCAGGACAAATCAATGCTCACTCAGAGCAAGCGAGGCCATCCATGCTCTGTAATCCACAGTAAACACATTCTTGCTTCACTTCAAGTCAATAGCATGTAAGTATTTTTTTTTAAGAGTTGTCTGACACTTGCATCATGAGTCACCCTTGATAATGTGCCTCTCTGAGCCTGGTTTTCAAAGGTATTGACTGCTTGTGCTGCTGCTGACGGTAAGTCTGGAAGAGAGGGCTTTTTCCTGTAGCTCCGCAAATCAAGTCAAAGAATCAGACGTTACTAGCATCTGATAGCAGAATCAGTGGTCATTTTACAGTGTTCTTGTGTATATTTATGTGATTTTATAGTGTTTTTACTGCAGAGCTGCTGAGAAGGAAAAATGTTCATTTGCGTGCTGCAAAGCATAGGCATGGAGCCAGCTCTGTGCTATTACAATATCTGATCTCTGTAAGGCAAACACCTTTCTGAAAGGAGTTAATGTTTCTGCCTATTCAATTCTGATTCACAGTTCAGCACTTTCTTCACTCTAATACCCTGGGGAAGACTGTTAACTATATTTTTCTCTTCATCTTTTATCTTTATTCCTGGATGAAGTGAAGAAATCATTGGTTCATGTTACAGTCCCTTTTTCCCCCTTGCAGTAAATCTGCAACATTTTTCGTTATTGGTGAGCTGCGTGTTGAGTATATTCCTGTTATTTGAGGCTGAAGGTGTGAATTATTTGCATGAAAAATATGTTGCATGGTATGCACCCCATGGGGAGTACGTGTTGTTAACTGATGCGTATCCACACATACCATCAAAGGCATCAGAATGTGCTTTTCATCAAAACCGAAGAATTGATGTAAGACATTTCACAGCAAAAGTACTTGATTTTTTTTTCCTTCTGTTTATGAACACAGATCATAATATTTGATGCAGTCATTAGTAGAATCTCCGAAAAAAGTTGTATCCGCTGTTCCCTTGCTGTCTGTGAATTACAAACGCTTTACAGAAATCAATTGACATGGGTCACAAGGCGTGGCTTTTTCTTTCTGAGAGGATATGAGTGACTGTTAACAGGGATTTTTCTTCTGTGAATACAGACTTCAGAATTATTTTTCTATAAATACCGTGGAACACACAATTCATATTTATCACTCGTATTTCTGCCAGGAAATTTAATTGCCGTTCACAGAGAGCAAATGAGGAGAAGCAATTTCATTTAAATAATTAAACCTTTCCTGTATGTGCTTTATGTGGAAAAAACCCCCCACAAAACTCTTCTAATTGGAAGAAACTTTGCATTTATCAGCACAAAGGCCAGTCATGTCTTTCTAATCAGTCAGCCTGCTTACGGTTTCTCTGACACAGCAGTTGTTCTCCACACCTGTAGTGTCCGTATGGACCCCTTGCTTTTCCAGAAGGACAGACACAGGAGCTAATTACTCCTGCAGCGATGCTCCAGGTAAAACCTGGGGAGCATTTGGACAGCGCGAGCCTCTCCTCTCCCCCACTGGCTGCTTCTTAACCAGCATGCCACGTAAGCTGAAATGCTGAATAAATAACTTCCCTCAAAAATCAATGCGTGTTATACATTGCTCCTCCATTTAAATAACATCCTGTTTATCTAAGGGCTTCAGGCTGTGGCTGTGTAACATGAAGGCAAATCATCCCGGCTTGGTTTCAGGTCTAATTTGCAGACTGGCTATGTTAGCACAGGCTATTCAGCCACCTTTTTCTTCCAAACATTTCTGCTTCTCTGCCAGATTTACCTCATTGTGAGTGACGCTACAGGATTGGGTCAGGGTGGCTGGAAGACTGCATGAAGGAAAAGGATTTGGGGCTATTAGTTGACAGCCAGCTGAAGATGAGCCAGCAGCGTGCCCAGGTAGCCAAGAAGGTCAGTGGTATGCTGTGCAGCCAGCAGGAGCAGGGAGGTGATTGGCCCTCTGTTCTAAGCTCTGGTGAGACCACATCTGGAGTGCTGCATTCAGTTCTGGACCCCTCACTACAAGAAAGACATTGAGGACCTGGAATGTGTCCAGAGTAGGACAATGAAGCTGTGAGGGGTATGGGGGTATGGAGCACAACTCTTATGAGGGGCAGCTGAGAGAACTGGGGCTGTTCAGATTGAAATATCTACAATCACCTGAAAGGAGGTTGTGGTGAGGTGGCTGTCAGCCTCAGGTCTCAGGTAACAAGTGATAGGACGAGGGGAAGGCCTCAAGTTGCACCTATGAAAGTGCAACTCTTTTTTTTCAGCAAGAGTGGTGAGGCAGTGGCACAGGCTGCCTTGGGAGGTAGTGGATTCTCATCCCTGGAGGTGTTCAAGGGCTGTGTGGGATGTGGCACTGAGGGACATGAGTAGTGGGCATGGTGGATTGATGGTTGGGCTTGATGATCTTGGTGGTCTTTTCCAACCTTAATGATTCCATGATTCTATAATTCTATGACAGCTTACAGTAGTGTCAGGTATGGAATTTAAGGCCATATCAGCTAGTCCTTCCTTTCACTGGGGTACTGGAATTCTGCTGCAAGGTTCCCGTGCAGCTCTATCTGCAAAAGTCCCACCATAGTCACAGCTTGGGACACATGGCATCAAGGGGGCTATGAGCTCTGGGTTGCTGCTGCCGATATACTGCCTGAACAAAAGCATCTGAGAGTTGGGGAGAGAGGCAGTTTCTAAATACTTGTGTTTCCACAGGTAGATTTTAGCAAAGAGGTCCCAGTTGCACAGTTTGCCTGGGGCCTTGCTGAATCCTGCCACCAGTCTTTGGGATCTGGGGCAGGGGAAAAGGGCAGTGTTTGGTTATGGTTTTGTTTAGCATTAGATTTTTTTATTGAGAAAAAAAAAAGGGGGGGGGGCGCGCAATAATATGTTGTTAATATTGACATATTGAATCTGGGACAGCACAGCTCAATGTCTGTTAATGAACTCTTCATAAAGAGAAAAACACATGGATAGTTGTCCAGTCCCAGCCTTCACCAGCTGCAGTTGGTCACACAGGGCAGGCACTTGGCATCCCATCTGTACCAGCACAGGAAAGCATTCCTCCAACTGTCACTCCTTCAGCCATCGACAAGGGAAAAAAAAGTTGCTGCAGTTTATTGTGACTACTTATCAGTTTAACTGGTGTTTATAAGCAAATATTTTACCCACAGAAAAAATAAACTTCAGCAGTCAAATATAACATGGAATTGAAAAAATACAGGCAGTATGAGGAAAATTGCATCCTTTTCTATGTAAGAGTATCAGCAGCAGAAGGGAGAAAAATGTCTCTTGCAACCTTTTTTTATGTTGAATGTTATTATATACTTATTTCTAAAGAGTTAAACTTGCTTTTAAAGGATAACAAAACACAAGGAAGTAATGCAGTCATTTCAAGATCTGCAATTTTCTTCCTTGCTGAAGGTCATGAATTTTGGCTTTGCACCTCATTGACCTAGTCAGGAAGAGACCTTAAGAAAAAATGATGTAGTACTGAGCAGTCAATGTATCCCTGAGCATTTATGCATATGGGAAGGTTTCTTATAAATTAATTTCCCTTGTCTCTAAGAAGCTTTCTCTCTGATTCATATGGGTCAAAGAAAGTTCCTCTCGTGAAAACAATTTAGAAAATTCAAAGGTAATCCAATTCCAGGCTCTGTGCCATCCAGGTGCTTGTACCCAGCAGGAAAAAAATATCTTTTTAATCCTTTTTTGTTTTTATAATTACTTGTTTTTCTGCTTCCCAGCAGTTCTTCTATCCAGTTCAAAAGTTACCATATCCAATTATAATTTTTTGTCCTTGCTTTTGAAATCTCTGCGTCTCCTCGGCTATCTATTAACACAAGATTAATTACTTGATTAATCTCAGTTGTTTTCTCCTCTTCCACAGTGACAACCAGTGGCAGCAGTCACCTGTTGGCACTTTCTGAGGGTTATGTGTAGCCAATACATACATGTGACTACGTGGGAGATAAAGGGTGAACTAGAGAGAATGCAAGAGGGAGAACATCAGTACTGTACTTAACACAGTAAAAGCCATGGCATTTTGGAAGCCAGCTTCCACGCATGACCATCTAATAGCATCTGTTCTACATTGCTTTGTATTTCATTTTTATGTAATAGAGGCTGACAGGAGGGGCACTTCTTGGCAGCTAATGATCTCTGCCATTGACCCAGCCAATCAGTCAGTAACTGGAAATATCTGACCTTTACGTCTTCCCTCCTTTGATGATTCCCTTTAATCATATATTTTTTTAACCTTTCATGTTAGATCTAATATCCTCTTCTTTGACATTAATGCAGCGTGCCATGTTACAATGAGTAATTTTTTTCCCTCTGGATGGCTCTTGAAAGGTACTGTAACCAAAAGGAAAGCAAGATTTTATGCTGAAAGCTCCATCATATTTACCCTGTCTTTTAATGATTTCTCTTTCTCTGTCTTATCTTTGTTGAAGATGCCATTAATTTGAACCACCTGCAGCATCTAATCTTCAGAGCTCAACTCAGGAAAAATCTTGAATTTGTCAATGATTGTTTGCTTAAGGTCTGCCACAATATAGGGCTTTTAATCCAGATAATGTAATGGTGCCCAAAATTGATTTTTTTTGGACAAAAATGCATCAGTTGATAAACACTGTAGCTTTTCTTTGAGAAAAGGATTTTTAGCTTTCACATGACCTGTTTTTGTTCTTAAAACAATTTGTTCAAACAAAAAGCAATTTAGTAGAGTATATCATATAGTGACTTCTATAAAAAAAACCTGCTCTTTCTAAGCCACTTTCTGAATAGCTGAATTTATTGGAGCAAATTATTATATGCTTCTGGTCAGGGAGAAATGTTCTGATTTATGTAGGTAGATAGAAATACAAGACTGAATCTCACATTTACAAAGTGTTTGCCTGTGATAAGTGCAGGTGCTCCAGGTCTCAGAGGGAGGGTTTTTCTCCCTGGGGCTGATGCCTGGAAATGTGCAGGCATGGGGTAAGCTCAATTCCATGACAAAATCGATTTCCATGGTGATATTTTGTTTTCTCTACTGGTTAAGCCTTTAATGCTATTTCGTCTGTGTAACAATATATATAGCAATCCACAAGAAAAAGCAGACCTTGTTTGAACAAAAAGTAGCACAAGTTCCATGGCTAATGATCAGCAGTCTCTCCTATTGCCATTAACATGGAGCTTCTAGCTAGAAAGATCCTGGAAGTTCAACATTTGTTAGTGCCATCCTACACTTCCTTCAGTGAAACTGAAACTGAGTTATGAAACTGAGTTATCCAGTGGTGAATCTGTGAGTTTGACTAATATGACAAAGAAAAAGTTAGAGGTGCTTATGAACTGCACTTTTATGTTTATGTCTTGTCTTATGTCAAGACTTTATGTCTTGAAGCATTTGTGTAGGTTTATATAACATTTCTAAACTGATACAAAGCTTACTGCTTGATGCCTTCTGAATTACTGTTTGTAAACTGAAATTACTGTGCTCAGTGAATCAGTCAAAAATCATCTCTCACTGAAAAGCCTGAACACCTGAGATACCCCAGTAACTTTCTGTACTTAAAAGACCAGGGTGTGGTATCACACTGTATGAGCACTGTGCAATATAATTTAAGATTAGATTTTGTCCTATCGAAAACAACATGAACTTTACAAGAAGAATGATCAGCTTATTTACATGAGTTTTATTATTATTAAATATTTTCCCTCAGTGAGAAAAAAATTACTTACAAATTTTGTTTAGTAGAATAGTTAGAGATATCTCAGCAAGATTGCAGAATTCACATTTATTAATCTTATCACAATTCTGTTTTATTTCCTGTTGGTGAAGTCATTAGAAATCTGTTTTTTCTATTGTTTACAGAGAACTCAAGTCTTCTTTGAACCAAACTGTGTCTATATTTTATACCTAGACACAATTAACTATCTGGATATAACTATACCTTTGTGCGTACAGAATCAGGAGATAACTATGTAAATCTATATTAATATAGGCAAAGCCTAATTTGTTTAGAATGCTGACTAACTCACTGAAGACTCATGTGCTTTTAACTCTGGCTTTTTTTTCTTTAACACTGTTTTCTAAAAATTAAATAGCCTTTTCTTTGCACTCTACAGCTTCCTCATTGCACTCCACAACTTCCTAAAGGGAGGTTTTGGTGAAGAGGGATTTGGCCTCTTCTCCCAGGCAAGAAACAGGACCTGGGGAAATGGTCACAAGTTGCAACAGAGGAGGTTTAGGTTGGACATGAGGAAAAAAATTTTCTTTCAGAGTGGTCAGGCACTGGAATGGCCTGCCAAGGGAGGTGTTGGAGTCGCCGTCCCTGGTAGTGTTCAAGAGGTGCCTGGATGAAGAGCTGTGAGATACGGTTTAGTAGCTTGTGGTAGCAGTGGGAATGAGAAGACAGTTGGACTAGATGATCTTACAGGTCATTTCCAACCTTGTGATTCTATGATTCTACGATTTATTTTTTTTTTACCTCACAGTTATTCAGCTTCCTTAGATTTTATTGACGCATTCATGTTTACACCCTGGACTTGGTCATGATCTATTATATAGATAACACTGGTAGTATCACAGCTGTGGTAATGCAGGGTGCAGCATGTATTTACATTTCATTGAGAAGGGCTCCTCACTACACTACACTACTAAGAAAGAGATTGAGGCTCTGGAATGTATCTAGAGAAGGGCAATGAAGCTATGAAGGGTATGGAGCACAAGTCTTATGGGGAACAACTGAGGGAACTGGGACTGTTCAGTCTGGAGAAGAGGATTCTCAAGGGAGGCCTTATAACTCTCTACAACCACCTGAAAGGAGATTGTGGAAAGGTGAGAGTCAGCCTCACGTCCCAGATAACAGTGACAGGACAAGAGGGAATGGCTTCAAGTTGCATCATGGGAGGTTTAGGTTGGATACTGGGAAAAATTTATTCTCAGAAAGAGTGGTCAGGTACTATAGCATGCTGCGCAGGGAGGTGGCTGAGTCCTTGTCCCTGGAGGTGTTAAAGAAACATTTAATGTTGTACTAAGGGACATGGTTAAGTGGGGAAATATTGGTGGCAAGAGAATGGTTGAACTAGATGATCTTGGAATTCTTTTCCAGCCTTGGTGATTCTATGATTCTGTGAATCTAAGATATTCACGAACTCCTGCTGGTATCATTATTTTAATAGATCAGTCCACTTGGCCATACATTATTACATCTAGAAGAAGTTCCAACATTCTTGCTAATTAAATGTTACAACAGGACTGTTTACATTCATATCATAATGCTGAAGCTATACATGCTTTCAGAAGAATGGGCTTCCTCAGGAATAACTCAGTAATAAAAAGGAGGACTGTAGTATTTGTAGTGTGGGAGAAGACGGATGGCCAAGAACAAAGATTTACTGGGGGAAGATTCTTGTCTAGATGCAGTCTCTGTAGAATGACAGTACTGTGGAACAAAACAGATGGCCATGTATTGGAAACAATGGTGGTGTATAAGAGGCCTGCATAGCTAGGAAATTCATGGTTACCTCCTCTAATGCCACCTTCTGAACTGAGCTCAGCTTTGCACAGGCTGAGATGAGTTA
The DNA here is from genome assembly GCF_019238085.1 of Lagopus leucura. Classification (NCBI taxonomy): domain Eukaryota; kingdom Metazoa; phylum Chordata; class Aves; order Galliformes; family Phasianidae; genus Lagopus; species Lagopus leucura. Next base: position 56,214,577 of record NW_024962262.1, read on the forward strand.
AGTAACAGGAGTTGGCCAACTCAGGCTTTGCTCACTCAAATCTAGAAATGTGTTGGGCCCTGGAAAGGCCCCCCTTGCAGGCCTCTGAAGAAATACATATTTTTTGTTCTCCCTTGCAGACATTGTATGTGTAAAACATGACCAGATAAAAAAGGCTGGCCAAAGCCACTCATCCTGAGGGCAGATATTTTCTGCCTCTGTACTTACTGTAGTGGGAAAAAGCCCATAAAGACACAGAACAATCAGTGGGCCTGCTGGTGAGAGTGAGCCCTCATTTCTGATGCCAAGCTGTCAGTAGGCAACATGAAAAGGTCTTTAAAATGTCTGGCCTTCCCCCACTCCTAGAAATACGGGAAACAAGCCCAGTGTCTTGTTCATTGTACAGCCTTGATTCATACAGTAGCCCTAAGCCAGATGCCTACCACCCACCTTCAGCAGTGAGAATTACAGCCTCAATTTTGTGAGATGCCTCCAGATTGGATGACAAGAAATGCTGCCAGTGAGCTGCCAAGCAAACAACTGCCCGAAGCCCATGCTCCTGCTGCCAAGGGAGAGCTGAGGAGCACACCTGAGTGTGCAACTCATCTAATTAAACATTAACAAAATCACTTGAAAGGAAGGAGCTTGTTTCACCCTTCTGAATGTTTAAATTCAATCTGTAAGTGTTTGTTTTCCCTATTTTAGCTCTTTAATTTACTCCTCAATTTTCTAGCCTTCAAAATGATAATAAAATGTGCTAGATCTGAAATAGAAGTCTCCAAGCAGTATTTTAGCAATCTCTTAGGAGTTGCAATACTTACGGATTACCCTGTAAATCTAAATTATCGGCACTCATGAGATTATTTCCATTTCTTTTGTTTTACTGTGTAATATTTTTGTGTCAGTGGCTGCAGTGCTGTTATTAACTTGTGGTATTTCCAAACCCTCGTAGATGATTAGGACATTTACCATGTAAAGTTCCAGGCTCCAAAGCCAGGTGGTGCTAAGCAGTGAAGCCATGGGAGCCCTGGCTGCTCTGCCTCTCCAGGATTTGAGACAGAATCACAGAAGGGTTGGAAGGGACCTCAAGGATCATGAAGCTCCAACCCCCCAAAGCAGGCAGGGCCACCAACCTCCCCATTTAATACTAGACCAGGCTGCCCAGGACCCCATCCAATCTGGCCTTGAAAACCTCTAGGGATGGGGCATCCACAACCTCTCTGGGCAGCCTGTTCCAGCACCTCACCACTCTCTCTGTAAAGAATTTCCCCCTGATATCCAACCTAAATCTCTCCTCCTTCAACTTAAAACCATTTCCCATTGTCCTGCAGTTATCAACACTTTCAAAGAGTTGATTCCCCTCCTGTTTGTAGGCTCCCTTTAGGTACAGAAATGCTGCAGTGAGGTCACCCATCCCCAGCCTTCTCTTCTGCAGACTGAACAAGCCCAGCTCCCTCAGCCTGTCTCCATAGGGGAGATGCTCCAGTCCCCTGATCATCTTTGTGGCTCTCCTCTGGACCCTCTCCAACAGCTCTGTCTTTTTTGTACTGGGGGCTCCAGACCTGGACACAGTACTCTGGATGGGGCCTCACAAGAGCCGAGTAGAGAGGGACAATCACCTCCCTGTCCCTGCTGGCCACCTCTCTTCTGATGGAGCCCAGGATACCATAGTAGGGGAGGATACCTCCCTTACTAGATAAATCTCTACAGAATTTTAGTTTGTTATTACAAACTCTAGTTTTTGTTTTTGTTTTTTTTTTTTTTTTAATTGACTTGGTGTTATACAGATAAGATACAGAAAGCATTGGCATAGCATAGGATGATTTTAATTTCTACAAAGATGTTAATGACAAGAAACCAGCCTTTCCAAAGACAGCGGTAGTTCACTCATTGCAAACATGGGTTTCAGACCATTTTGAAGGAAAGTGTTTTGCTCTGTGAAAGTTAATTCTTTCTCATATTAGTATGAATCATTTATGTATCTAAAAAAATAAGATACTTCTCTGTATTAAAATGACAGCTGGTATTGGTGAAGGATAATCTTGCAGCTCAGGCACTCAGGAGATATGGTATTGCTACAAACTCATTGCTGATCCTCAGGCAACCCATTCTATTAGATTTTGGGACTGTAAAGTGAGATAATTCGTCTTGCATAGCTAAGATAGGAATTATATTTTTTTCCCCTTCTCTCTGCATTTTTGTATGTTAAATAAATCTGAATTTCTTCATTTAGCAAACAAAATAAAACAACATCTTTGCTCGTGAAGCACCCAAACTGATTTAAGTCCAAATTTTTGAATATTGTAAAGTCCAACATCAGTTCCACCAGCGAAGAGAAGAGGACAGGTAGAAACTCAGTCATTCATTGCAGGTCATGATGATGTTGGGTTTTTTTCTGGAAGAACAATGCTGGGGTTTGTCCTCTGCCAAAGACCTTCTAGGCCTGGCTGCAGACACCATGGATGCAGGTAGTACTTGCTCTGGAGAACTTCAGTAGAAATAGTCACTGTATCCACATATCCAAGCAACATAAACTGTTTCAGTTACGTCACTAACAAAGACAGGAGATGATCCCAGAATTCCTGATTCCAAGTCCTGTATTTCACAGAAGATAAAACCTCTTCCCTTAGACACAGTATTTGATTATAATGTATAGAAATGTATTACTCTTGCTGTGTTATGTCTATTTGGGGGCCATCTGATCATGGGCTTTGCTATGATTCTTTCAGTATATATCTTTTCCTAAAAAAACAAATCACCATAAGAAATAGCATACGAATTAAGAAGCACAGATTCTGTATCTTTCAATCATGCAATCTTACTAAGAGAAGTTTTGAGGATTCTTTATAAGCATAGGCTACAATGTCACTCTGTAGATTTGCAACTAATGTGCATTAATAACTATGGGAAACTCACCTAAAAGCAGAATAAAAGTGCAGTTTTCTTTGTTATTTATCCTCTTCCGTACTTCTGTTTTTCTTTCCCAAAAGCAGTTGCTGTAGAACATTTTTTAAAGTACAGTTGATTCCCCATACCAGAGTGACTGGTATCAGTCAAATATTTCAAATATGACTGAACATTGGTTTTAATTTTCTGTATTTCAGGGAAGTCAGTTTAAGCTAGATATAAAAAAAGAAGGAATTTAACTTAATCAGTTTAGCAAAGGATTCTTAAAACAATAGACCCTCTGAAAATCCCAGCTGATTCTTTCCTTCTTCTGCACTTTAATGGCTACTTACCAGAAATTCAGATAAATGTCCCGACTCGCTGGCGTTTATGGCTTCTAAGGCTCTTCTTCATCCTTGTTCTTCTAATGGGGCAATGAGGTCACTCCTAATCTATGGTAACACTTGATTTACCTACTTGCCTCATGCTGGCTAGTCGTTTGCAGTTCTCACCAGGCTTTTAGCCACCTGTATGAGCTTATGTCCCAAGGGACCCAATGACACCATGTCAGAGAAGGATGATGGTGAGCACAAAGATGGAAAGTGTGGAAGAGACAATTTGGGATATTGAAGCTGGCCCTTTTGTCCCTTCACTGTACTGACAAATTCACATGCCTTCTTTTGCCTTTGGCAACTCTTTGTTTTGTTTGAACCCAGAGTTAGCATCACTCTTCAGACACAAAGTTTTTAACTTTGATTAAGGAAGTCTTTAATACCTGTAGGTGTTTGTGAAGAGATGAGATGCAGGTGCTAAAAATATTTATGGACTGAGATTGTGATTTATAAATTCTCTGGCAAAAGGACTCTCTTCTTTGCATTTCTTTTTGATCTTGACAGTATTCTTTGAGCACATCTTACACAGATGGTTTATGTCCTTTATGCTGTCACCCATAGGATGTCTGATCTACAGCCCATGTTCTGCTCAAACACAACTCATGAGAAGCTTGTTTACTTATTACATATCGTGATCTAATCATGTCACTGGGCAGAGAAGGTTAAAAAGGTTAAAAAATAGTAGTTTCCAATTATATGAGCTTCATATCCTGATAAGAAGGAAAACATGTAATATGAATTGCAACAGAAGAACAACTGACCTTAGAAAACAAAAGCAGGAGGTCAGCACAGGGACACTTTAACATCCTTAAAACAACAAAGTATCTCTCATGTAAGCATTCTGTTTGCTCGAAATACTGTTTATATGATCAGACATCCATGCACACTGCGGTATGTGTCCCTTCCACATTTTTGTCAGCCTCATCAACTGAGCTCAATAAAGACTAATGAAAAAATATGAAATTCTCCTTATGCTTCTGCTATGAGGGTTACATTACCAACGTTCACAGCAACATTGCACCGAGCTAAGATCTTGTTGGAGCTTATAAAACCAGCTGAGCCAGGTCTCATTGGCAGGAGATGGCAAATTTCCAGGACTCGCAGGTGCTACAGAGTCTAGCTGTGATCACAGCTGTGCCACTCTTTCCCCCTGAGCCAAGGCTGTGGCAGCTTCAAAAGCCCCACCTAAGAGCATAACATTGGTTTATAGACACAAGGTGAAGCACGAGACCTGGGTGCAAAGGGTTTCTGAAAATCTCTTGAAGCCTTTGGAAGTTGTGGTACGATTCCTTTGCCCTGTACAGATGCTACTTTGGGGGTCTTCGCTCTTCTGATAGCCAAGGTTCCTCCCTCTGCTGCCTCTGGTGAGTGTGATGGTATGATGTAAGCGCTTTTACTCCATTGGCTTTTATCCTCTGCATGGTCAATATGAAAGTGAGCTCCTCAACTTTCAGGCCAGTGAGAGAATCCCAGCAATGAGAGCAGGCAGACAGCATTTAATGAGGAAAATAGATAACTTAATTACTTGAGAAGTAGAGCCACGCAGAAGTTTTGTGCATTACCCTAAACCTTTGTGTATTAAACTCATTTACTTTTCCACTCAATTGTTTCAGTACTGACTTCCTCTCAGAGCTGTGACCTGTAGTTTTGTCCTGAAATCTTTCATAGTGAGATTAGCCATTCTTCAAACGTGCCTAAAGCTCCTACCTACCCCTGCAGACTGGACTTGAGGTGTTACAACTCAAATGACAGTACAACATGTACAGTTTGTGTTAATATAAATAACTTCTTAGTGTACCTTTTATCTCCTGGCTGCCACATTGGATAACTGAATAGAACATGTCCAGCTCTATAGTTCCTGCATAGAAAGCAGAAATTACGAACAGTAAATGCTCTACATTCTCTAAATTACGTAAAGCAGTCTTTTAGTCACTAAGAGATGGTTATAGTCTCTCCAACACTGCATATCAAACTGAAAAGTTGGGGTTTGGCAGTTATCAGTGTGATACAACTACAGTTTTCTGACCCTGCTGCATTTGGATAATACAATAAAGCTGCCACTGATTTAGGAATAGTTATGGCCCATAGTGAGTTCCATGTCAATATATGTTAGGGAGATGAGAGGAAAGCTTTGTGGATGGATTGTGCTGCTGGAATAAAAAATCTTTAAAGAAATAGCTCTAAAAAGATATACAAATGTTAAAAATGTTACAAAAGATATGATGAGGTGAGGCAGTCAACAAAATAATTCTGAAATGGTCAATGGCTTTAAAAAAAAAAAAAGCATTTATTGCTATGAGCTGGTGTTCACCAGGGTATCACCTCCGAATTCGTGGACTGTTGCTAGGAGGTCCAGGAGTACTGTGATAAAGAAGAAAAGGAGTGAAGGTTTGGACTGGAATACAAATAACTTTTTTCTACGGTATTTTGAGTGAGACCAATGTGGAAAAAATTGCCACCTGCATTCTCTTCATTCTCACCAACAGCAAACTCCTAAAGGATATAAACAACGCAAAAACTAAGTGACAGAGAGCACTGCTTTTCAGAGCTCCTGCCATTGATCTCTGAAAATATGAGGATTCACTCTACTTCTCTTCCACACGGGCTGATTAAAAGTTTCTGGAATTCTATTTCACAGCTTTTGTGTTTTCAAAATGCTGTTACCCTTAGCTCAGATCTCCAGAGAACCATTCATCTCTTTCAAAAACAGGCATATGAAATAGGTCAGCAAATGGTGCTCTATTAAGATGATTCTATTAAGAGAGGCTAGACTTAGATATCTAACTTTAAGAAGTCTGTAATTAGATGACATGATTTTCATCCATCATGCTACTGTTATGTAATGTGCCTTCATATTTTCTCCCTACTGCTCTATGAAATCTTACATTTTATCAGTTGGAAAAATACACTACACCTCTGCTAATTTCTTAGTTCTCCACCTAATAAGATGGGCTTTATTCTTACTTAAACTAGACCGAGCTTTAAGTTAAAACATGATCTACAAATCAAGCCATACTTTTAGATTTCTCCTTTTTCACCACCAAATGCCAGAATACTACAGGGGCATTGCTTTATCTATATTTACAGATGTAACTCACTGCAAAAGTGTCTGAAAACTCATGAAAAACACTGCACTTGTTGCATTCTCAGCTCTGGTTCAGAACCACATCTGATTCAAAGAACTTCCTAAATATTCATATGCTTATCCCAACTAAAATGAAATTTTACCTTTCCAAGATTCATCTGCCATTGATGATAGCGGTGCCATGAGGAAATATCCAATTATCCCACTAGAGATGAAATAGAATAAAGATAGTAAAAACTGTGCTTACAGGTTTACAGCAATGTAATGCTGTGAGCTTACCAGGGAGGTGAGCAAAGAGCGTGGCAGATGTTCTGCATTCCTTGTACTGGTGTTAAACTCTGCTGAAAATATACCCCCACAGCACTGTGCACAGAAAGAAAGGCAAATTCTGACCACCTCAAACCACCACACGTGTCAGGTCAACTTGAACAGCCTCCCCCATTCATTTCATGTTGTCACCCTGAGCCTCCGTAGGGCCGGCACCCAAACCTGCAGCTGTTTGCATAACCGCCCACCTTTCCTCCTCTCTGGGCCACAATAAGGAGAAGGGCCACATTGTTTCCAGAAATACAACAGATTACTTTAATCCTAAACCTCCTGCCATGCCAACATAATAATTCCCAGCCTTTAACTGTGTGTTTAACCATTTTTAAGGAAGTTGAAATAGCTGGTCATTTGCTTATGATTACTGCTTAAGGTGCAGTCCTCAGCTGCGTTTATTAAGGGTTTTTTCTCCAGTTCGAACAAATGTAGCCTGGAAAAATAAAGTCAGAAGACTTTGAACAAATATTTGCTAGCCGCATTAAAACACACCTATTTAGGGTTTTCTCTCACTCAGCGTGCTGTTTCTCCAGACAACCATTATGCGAGGTATGTTCACCTTCTTTCAAGGAATGGTTACTAGTAGGTTTTTCCATGAAAGTCTACATCTGCTTTCTTTTCTAATTAACAAGGTAATTGATGTCTTCTGTGAGGAGGCTTTTCTCCATATCCTTTTTCTCTTATATTTTTACTGTATCCACAGTACTTTTGATATACATGCATTCACAGAATCACAGAATCACAAGAATTGGAAGGGGCTTCAAGAAATCATTGAGTCCAACCCACTGCTAGAGCAGGTACCTACAATAGGTTGCACAGGTAGGCATCCAGCCAGGTCTTACATAGCTCCACAAAAGGAGACTCCACAACTTCTGTGGGCAACCTGTTCCAGTGGTCCATCACCCTTACTGTAAAGAAGTTCTGCATTTTTGTATGCAGTAGCTTCCTATGTTCAAGTTTTAGGTCATTGCTCCTGGTTCTACTACATACGGCTGAGAAAGTCTGGCCCAACCCATCTGCCCTTCATCTCTAACAGTCTACTCATTTACACTCTCCATCATCCATAGGGATAAGAATGTCCAGAGGGCAATCTGTCTCCTGCTAAGATGAGTGTACAGGGCAGATGCTTTTAGTGGATACTTGCCCTTACCTCACACTTTGAGTAAATACAGAACCTTGATGAACTGGCTTATATTAAGAGCTGCTCAAGCTTTATGTCCTGATGAAGAAGGAGAAAAGAAAGAGTTGTTTCATCTCACTCATATCTACTTCTATATATAAACTTGATGCTTTCTAGAATAAATCTTAAAATATCAGCTTTCCCAAAGGTTGAAACAACAAGAATTTAAAAACACTATTTCACATGACACATAAAAATATCAAAATTAGTAATGAACAATTCATCTGAAAATGGCACCAATCTGCTTGAGCATTAGTACAGTTACGTTGAACATGTGTCTAAAAGAATCAGTAGATTCAGGACTTAAAACTCTGACTGATTTTCATAACCCTGTTCTAAACATAACCTTATTCCTACACTTGTAGAATACTATACAATTATAAAGAGGAGAGTAAGCATTTGACTTGAGTGGAGTGATTTTTATTAGCTAAATGCATTTTACTGCATTGGTTTTTCACTATGCCTTCCTCCTTCTGCCCCTCAGTCTAGACCTAGAGCAGGTGCTGTTAACCTTAACACCACCCAAAATAGCATTACTTTGGCAGGAGGATCCTGCTTTTGTATTACCTGAAAAATCCCTATGGTGCTGTTGTGAGATGTCCTTATTTCCATCTCCATGTTGTATCATGACATATGTGTGCAAGATTAGAAGGCTAAGAGAAGGAAAACATCTTCTAGGTAATATTAATGGTGTTATCTTTTGGACTGTTTGACTAAAGATAAACTCTACTTTTGGACCATCAAGCAGTGAAGTCTTTTTTCCTATCTCTCCTTGAAAAGGAATTCACTAGTTTTAGGTTGTAGAGTTCTCACGAGTTTAACTCTTCCATATGACAGAAGTACAGAATTTAAACACCAAGGGAAGACTTGCTTCTTTAATGATACAGGCTTTGATTCATGCTCTCAATCTGTATGTAGAGTATAAACACGAGGAAAACTATTTTGAAAGTAATCTACTATTAAAGAGGGAATCATTAACATGTCAGCATGACAGCAGATCCCTGCAGTTTCCTCCCGAAAATGGTTTTGTCATTACAACGAGGTGACCAATTTTTCAAGTCAGTGTTCTATCCTTGGAGAACCTGAGTTACAATGAACCACTCTAAAGGTGATGAAGTCTCAGACCATTGTGACCATGTTTGTTGTCCATGAGTGCTACTCAGAGATAGAAGAGCACTTTTATCTGCTAGAGGGCTGAATTTGTGAAGTGTACAGGAAAAGCCCCAGGTCAAAGCTCCATTTATTTAGTGCTGTAAATGGAGTCCTCTGACAGTGAAAAGAGCTGTGATATGCCATGTTCTTCTTAATACTGCTCTCTTTCCATCGTTATTATGCTCCCCATGGCATTATGGAGGAGGCTTTTGTACCATTCCTGAGTGCTTCTGTAAACTCCCTGTCACCGATGCCTGAAGAAGGAGGAATTACAGGTTTACATGCATCTGCAGGGCTAAGATCTCACTGGGAACATGAGGATGTGGTGGAGTTGCGTAGACACAGTCTCTTTGGAAAGGATGGCATGATGGGTGATTTGCCCTGTATGTGAGTGGGCAGTACAGATGCATGGAGTTCTGCTGTGGGATGAGTGATGAGGAAGCTGAGAGCTTGTGGGTCAAAATTATGGGTAGAGTGATATGGGTGACTGTGTGAGTGTCTATTACAGATTTCAATAACAGCTGAAAGAAAACTAGTCAAAAAACAACAGTCTCAGAGTTTTCTATGGGAAGCCTGGCAGAGGACGTGGGGAAGAATTTTAGCTAAAGAGAGTAAACAGTGCAGCCTATGCAGCCTATTATTTCATGGGGCATTATCCAGGAATCTGAGCAGGATTCATTCTAACTTTGGACCTGGCTGACAGGATAAATTTTACAGAGTAAGAAACTTACCTACCGTTGGGACAGAAAGTGATCCGCATTGTTGGTATTTTAGATGATATCTCATAATTTTCTCCAGTGTCTTTGTATGGATATTGAGAAGAAAGAGTGATTGATGTTGAAGCTGGAGGGTCTTCATATCAATGGCAAGTAAGACAAAGTGGGCCATCAGTACTCTGATTGCATTCTGTGCAAAGAATGTTTTCCACCTCAGTGCTTAACCATGAACTTCCTCAAGGTAAAATAACTACTCGTTGTGGTGAATACACTGAATGTTGTAGAAAGACAGAGAAATCTTTAAATGGGCAAGAGTAGGTCATCCATCATGGCAGACAAAATGGTGTGTCTCTTCCAAATCTTGGCCTGAAATTTAAGTGGAAGAAATACCTAGGCCGGGTGATAAGTTGATTGTGAGCAAACACAAATCAAAAGTGGTGGGAGTGCAGAGGTGACAGAAAAATGGCACACAGCATCTAAGAAAGTCTTCTAAACTTGCATTTATAACTCTGCATTCTCAAACTGCTCTTTCTTCTTTATTTTTTTTTTTATTATTTTTTTTTTTTTAACAGACATTACTATCTACTACTGAAATGACACCTGGGGTCACATAACTGTGGAAAGAGTATGGCATCCAAAACATAAAATGTGTATCTCCATTTTGCAAAATTTCTGACTAGGTACAATGGAAAAAAGCAAACATATTCAATACCGACTACATATACTTGAGCACCTTGACACATAAGAAAAAGTTTTAGACTCCAAGACAGTCTCTTATACAATCTTTTCACACTGAACTACTGAGCTTTAAAAAGAGGATTTTATATATTTGATGGAGATACACACACACACATATGCATACATGGGCTGCTCTGAAAGTAATGTATCCTATTTTATTATGTTGGCCTGTGACGGCAGAGGCAGGTGCTGGTGGTATCATTGATGCTTCATCAATGAACATTTCTGAAGAGCAAACAGTGGATGTGAGCACAGTGAGGCAGTGGGTGGTGTGCTTCAGCAGTGATGGCAATAGTGTCTCACCTACACTGGTGCAGATTTATACGACTGTGGCATGCAAGCTCTTGTTTATTGTTAGTGAAAATGCATAGCTAATCATGGTGACTATGTTGAAAAAAAATACTTTGTAGCTGAGAATTTGCTCTATCAAACAGTGTTATTTTGTTTTTTCTACCTATTTTCATTTCCATGGAAATAAATATGGGGCACTACTTTTGAAGCAACTTCTGTATATATGCATACTCACATATACCTGATGATGTGTGAAGGTGTTATAGTTAGGCGGTCTTTGAGTAAGGAGCAGTAATTGATGCACCACAAAGACATATAGGTATGCTGCTAATGTTTTTGTTGTTGTTGTTCTGTTTTTAGTTAAGTAGCATCTATTTAAATAATTTGTCAGTTAATGTGAAGGGGGATAATGGATAGAAAGTATTCACGAAGTATTTTCTTACATTATTGTTCTGCTTGGATATCTGGTAAATTTAGAATTTCACTTTTAATATTAGTTTAACTAACCGAGGGAAAGCTCTTTGGTATACTCTAATGCAGTTGAAACTCTTGAAGTTACAATACTAAACTTTATTCTAGAGGGTATTATTTTCAATGTTTTAAAATCATACTGGTCTACAAGAAATCTGCAATGAAACATCTGCCTAATCATGTGTTTACAGTTACAGAGAGAGAAATAAAAATAATCCCCATGGTTCCAATTGCTTTTCTAACCAACTATCCCATACTTACAAAAATAATTAAACTATAGAGAAAGCTAGTTGTAATGTTTTTTTTTTTTTAATTTTTGGTGCTTTTACTAAGACAACTGAGTATCAGAGCCAACTACTGAAACTACATTCTTCAGTGAATGGGTACTGTGTTTACAGTAGGATAGTGTGAAAAATGTCAGCCACAGAAAAAACAGTCTGAGTCTATAGAGATCTTATTAGAGTGCCAAAACAAAAGATCTTTCAAGTAAATTATGCTAGCCAAAATACGACCTACGAGTGAACAGAAACTCTTAATAACTAATACAGAAATCTGTCTTTTTTTAATATCTGTTGTGCCAGCATATAGCCTCGATAATAGTAATGTCTGTCCTTAAATTGGCATGCAATTACCAGTTCAATGCTTCTAGAATAAATAAGCTCCAGAAGGTTACCTGTGATGTTTGAAATACAGGCTAGGTGTTTTAGGAGGCAGACTGACAGGGATCTTTCAGCTCCTAAGTCTTACTTTATTCTTTCAAGCTGCAGAGGAATTCAGTAGGCAGGGTGATAAAAGGAGCGAAATCTTGTCTTCCTGAATGTTTTTATCGTTCTTATTGTGTAAACAAAGTGTGTTTCAAAGTTGAATTGGATATTGGAATGTTTGTGCATGGGTGCCAAAGATGTCTTTATAGGGCCAAGCATGGCAGAATGATACTGGTAGTGAATCATCTGTACACTGGATATGCAAATAACTTAGGCTGTATACAAACTCAAAACCTCTACAAACTAAATCACTAGAGTCCCCAGATCAATTACAGAATAATAGCATAATTTTGTAAAAATACTTCTGACTTTAACCTGCCCATTGTGTCGAGACAATTCTTATGCTACAATATTCTCAGCACCACAGTCATATATTATGGAGTCATCTGCAGTACTTAATAAAACAAATTGAAAAAATCTGTTTCCTATCTCCTCCTTGAATTGTTGGATCTCTGTCCACCTCAGTGATCTAACATCTATGACTGGTGGATTCCACTCTGCACAGTGATTACTTATGATCTGATATGAATAACTTAAAACTGTAAATAGATGCTTTAACTCAAAACAGGCATAAAATTGTGTAGAATGCTTGTGTGAGTTCAGGAACATTGTGGGATACCAGACTATAAGCTCATGTTATTCCAATTTATAGACAAGCCAAGCCACTGCTGATAGCTGGGGAGGGTTAAACATGTATGACTGCTACTTTCTCTATCATTCCAAGGATTCTGCTCTGTAACTAGGCAACCATGCTATAGAGATCACTGCAAAACTGTAATTTTAAAAATTCTTTAAGAATATTGTAGTTATTTCTCTATATTGGTTTCTAAATTTCTCTAAAATGCTGCCAGTCACTTGTTTGTGTCTTTGGACTATATTGTCAATTTAGGTGATTTTTTCACGTATTGTGAGCGATCTTCACTTACATAGCCTGCTTCTGCCTTCGACATTTGTCACTAATTACCAGTCATTCCATTTTCCACTTTGTGGGAGTACATCCAAACCAAAAATATGATCAGTTCTTCTTCTGCCCTAGTGATTCTTTTGTGTAGGATGCTGTGAAGCTCAGCTTGATCATTTCTCCTTTTCTTTTAAGAGGTCATGAGTGTTTTGAGCTGTACTGGCACCATTGGGCTGATGACTCTTAATTCAGTGATTTCTCATCGAAAGAGTGTTAAGGTCCATCAGTTTTCTCACTGAGCGGGCCAAAATTCAGATTTCGGTGAGAACTGCAGTAGCATATTTCTTGCAAAAGACAAGGAAGTGATACTGGCAGGATGCTGATAGTAGAATTTGTACCTATTCCTCTACCCTATGCATTTCATTATGAAGCAAACAAAAATTGCAGATCAATCAATATCTATGGATAGCAGAAGTTTATATCTGACATCTTTTGGGGAAAGTGCAGAGTGGGATGAACTACGTACATGGAATGAATGTGGCTTGAAGGTACTATCAGTGTTACCCATAGTTCTGTTACCCCTGCACTGCGTTAGACCAATACAAGCCTACTGAATCTAACACTCCTTTTTACTGCTCAGAAATCTCCACAGGGGAAGAGTATGATGCCTATTTATTTCTGCAGATGAACTTGGGTGTGACTGTAACCGTGCACTGTTTGTGCAGCCTTATATAATAATTCAAACCATTATTTTTGATCATAAAAATTAATCTAATGAATGAATGCATCATCACAACTTTATGAATTGCATGAAAATAAAAAGTATGTAGAATAAAAAATAATTGCAAAAATAATTGCAATGGATGTTAAGCTCATGCTTTGGGATTTAAGTTCATCTTTGCTCAGGAACTGGGATGAGATCTGTGTGCTTATGTGCTTGTATGTGTCCCATTTGCCCTTATAGGAGTTCCTTTGAAGTGTGGCACTGAAACTGCCAGAGAAGAGAAGATACTGGATCTGGAATTTAATCCAGAACATCAATTGCTGACTGTCCAGGCTTTCCGAGTTCCTTTGCTTTTAAAGCAGAGGTATTAGCAGTGCTATCACTAGCATCCTCAATTATTTTTTCCCCTGATAAGTTCAGTCTAAGGTGATTATGAAATTTCTAGAAGATGCTTGAGATTAGACCCTGTTAAGGAACTGTCTCATTTGTACCACTGCCAAAATGTTAGTTTCCACAGAAGTTTGAATAGACAATGCTTTAACAAACACACAGTAATAACACTGTGAAGGAAATTAAGAACAGTTGTCCAAAAACCTCTTTACTGTAGTATATACAACGTAGGCTGCTCAGTGACATATTTCTTAAAGCTGAAGAGTGAGAGTGGTACTTGTATAAAGCTGGCAAAGTGATTTTGTTAGAAGAATCATATCCAGGTCTGCCAACTGTAGCATCTACTCTTGTCAAACTCTTGCTTTATCTGGAAACCTCTTAGACCCCATGTTTTAATTTCAAACGAGCAGCAAGAATTATCTGATGACTCTAAGGCCTATATACATCGCCTCAGTACAGAATGAAACACAAAGTCTGATCTTCAGATGAGAAAAGTCTCCATAACTTCCTCTGAAAGGTCAGAAGTGGCTAAAGATAGGCACAAATATAACTAACATTCACAATGATACATTCATCCATTTTCAAGACCCTTTGCTGCATCTGACCCATCAAGGTACAATTTGAGACAAAAAAAAAAGATTTAGATTTTTGACTGATATTTAATTAAGTTATTCCTGAGAAGAAATGGATGAGTGCATGGAAATTTCTTCTAGATGCGTAAGGTAAATTTAGATCAATTCATAACAGATACTTAGGAAATAGGTTATTTACTTCACTACATGTTGTATATATTTATATAAAAGCTTGGCTGACAGATACCAGAAAACTAACACACATGGTTGGAATTCATTGGATATTTTGCCTGAATCAGAATACTGGACTGTATACTCTTCAGGTTGGAGATCTAGCAATCTCTGCAGTCCTTTGACTGCACACTTTTTCATGCCCACATAAGCTATAATAGAAGAAATAGCCTTGATAAACTTACCAGAACCTCAGGATCCTTTTCATCTTTCATATTTAGTTTAACTTTTAAAACTGTATTTCTGCTTACGTAAGGCGAGATGTTTTGATTTAAATTCTGTGCCAAATCATTCCAGTTTGTCTAGATATGTCTAACCTTCAAATGGTTGCAGTCTCACTACTGCTGTAGACTTTAACTCCTTTGCAAACAGGACCATGAGTATTTAATGCTAGAATGAAAATGTGAAGAGAAAACGCATCAATCCATAGAGGATTGGACCCAGATGGACAAAATGCTGACAGAGGTGTAACAGCAAGCTGGAGAATAGATAACAGTGCAATACTGAACAAGTGCCAGGAGATTTGGGATCTCTTTTGGCAGGATAGGCTGTACTGAGAAATGAAAGTAAAATTACATGTGATAATGTGGATTCAAACATGGAAGCTCCTGTATACATAGAGAGTATATCTCTTAATGCAGCTCAGAAGATGATAGTCAGCTGTTCTCCTTTTACTCTTGAGCTGACTGTCAAACTGAGGAATGGCCTAGGCTTACCTCAGCACAGACTCTGGTTGAGGCATCTCACTTTGGAGCACAACTGGTGCTGGGGAGACAGAGAACCAACACTATTCCTTCAAAATACCCATCAGAACTCAACAAGTGCCTGCAGTCAGTCTCTACCGTTTAGTAGGGACCTGGACAGTTTGAGGTGACTTTCAGGTAAGTGGAGTTCATTATTCACAAATGTATAGCAAACATTTTAAGCAGGAAGTTGATGTGGGTTGTCATGACCCTTACTGTGTGATTTTAATTCATCTTCATACTGCAATGGCTTTTTGACAATTTGACCATTCATCTGGCAGGAGCATAAGAGAAATGGGCTCTGGAAGATAGCCAATGTTACCTAGTTCACCTGATGGATAACAAGAATAATTATTCAAGTGGATACTGTATCTCTGAAGAAGAAAAAAAACCTTACCTTTTGACATGTTTTCAAACTACGCTAAGCTATTTTCATCCTGAGGCAGTTTTAAACCAAATGCTGTCATATCTCTTAAAGAAGTATTTACTGAGGAAATCTTAAACTATAACATCTAATATACAAAATCTGAGGCTGATCATGCTTAGAAAAGTAGTACAGGCCTGGGATGGCACCTGATTTATTTCTTCCAAGGGTGTTTCATGTTATTTCAAGAGGGACCTCCTGGGAGAAGGGGAGACTGCTCCCTCAGGGATACTGAGGGTCCTCAGAAAAAGAAGGTTTAAAAAAACTGATGAAGTGAGCAGGTGGAACCTGCAGTTCATCCTTGGACTGGAAGACTAAAGTGGAGATGAGAGAGCAGTTCAGCAAGCTTTGGAGGTGAAGGAGAGAATTTCCTCAGAGCTAGAGCAGAAAAAGCAGAGTTTTAATACAGGCATGGGGAGGAGTGGCTGGAAAGCTGCCTGATGGAAAGGGATCTTGGTGTACTGATGGAGAGTCGGCTGAATATGAGCCAGCAGTGTGCCCAGGTGGCCAAGAAGGCCAATGGCATCCTGGCTTGTATCAGGAATGGTGTGGTGAGCAGGACTGTGGAAATCATCCTGTCCCTGTACTTGGCATTTGTGAGGCCTCAGCTCGAGTACTGCGTTCAGTTTTGGGCACCTCAGTACAGAAAGGAGATTGAGGTGCTGGAGCAGGTCTAAAGAAGGGCAACAAGGCTTGTGAAGGCCTTGGAGAATATGGCCTACGAGGAGAGACTGAAGGAATTGGGGCTGTTTAGTCTGGGGAAAAGGAGGCTGAGAGGAGACCTTACTGCTCTCTTCCAATATCTGAAAAGTGCTTACAGAGAGAGTGGGGTTGGTCTCTTCTCACTGGTGACAGGTGACGGGATGAGGGGAAATGGCGTCAAGTTGCACCAGGATAAGTTTAGGTTGGGTATCAGGAAAAACTTCTTTACAGAAAGGGTTGTTAAGCAGTGGAATAGGCTCCTTAGGGAGATGGTTGAGTCACCATGCCTGGATGTGTTTAAAAACCGTTTGGATGTGGTGCTCAGGGACATGATTTAGAGGAGGGTTGTTAGTTAGGGTAGCATGGTTAGGTTGTGGTTGGACTCGACAATCTTTAAGGTCTTTTCCAACCTGAGTAATTCTATGATTCTGACTGATTCTATTTGTTGCCATTCAGTAAGGCATTGTTAGCAGCAAGACAGGCTGGACTTGGTCTTGCAAGTCCTCTGAACATTTATTTTCTTTTTATTTATAGCGTTTAGGTTTTAGTTTTCATTCAGGTTTTTTTGTTTGTTTGTTTGTTTGTTTTTAATGAGTATGGAGGTCTTATACTTGTCTTTGCAGAGCCCTGACTGGAGACTGCACCGAATGCCTATCGCAGGTGTACGGCTAATTCCTGGCTCAGTCAGTAGAGTTTTGGCACATTTTTTAAAAGAAAGATCTTCCAGATAAACACAAAAATATGTTAATCAAACCACCATCAGAAGCCCTCTTCATACAGTGATGCACAGCATACTATATACTCAAAAAAGTTGTTGAATGTTGAAAATCCTGAAATCTGCCTTCTCTTGCATGCTTATTGCTTATACTTCTTGATAACATTTTGAATTAATTGTCACAGCAGCAGATTATTTCCATTCAGTGTTCTAAACTGAAAACACAAGATCCATTCTACAAACTGTGAATTAGTATCAACCTGTAGTCTGTAGAAGAACTTGGGATCTGCTGTGAATATCCGAAAAAAAAGTCAATTTAAAAAAAAGAAAAAATTATTACACAAACTAAGATTTTAAAATGTAAAGCATCATGGTTAGTAATTATTAGAAATGCATATTCAAATTGCACAATATTATGTGCAATGCAGGTGGTGAGGCACTGCCAGAGGTAGCCCAGAGAGGTGGGGATTCCCCATCCCTGGAAACACTCAAAGTCAGGTTGGACAAGGACCTGAGCACGTGATGTAGCTCTAGGTGTCCCTGTTCATTGCAAGGGACTTGGATCAGATGGCCTTTAAGGGTCCCTTCCAACTCAAAGCCAAACTACAATTCTATGTTTGGAGAATTTGACTACCTTACCTACTAAATTTTTGACCATTATGTAAAACCGTATAAACAGAATGAGGTTGTGCATTCAAAAAGTTTGAACGAGATGTTCTCTAAGAAAAGCAGGTCACTCTGCTGTGTCATAAAGATATCAAATACTACACACTAAGATCAACCATTTTCAGCTATGGCTATAATTTGCTTTGCTATGCTCTGTCACAGGAAGCAAAGAACACAGCCCTGGTAGGAGAGATCATCCAATTTTGAGAAACATAGGGCCTGGCCCGTCAGATCAATTACCAGCTAAATCCTGAAGCAAAAATGGTATTTAGTTTTTCAAAAGGAATATTAAGGACTTTTAAGGATTTTCTCTTTTAATCCTGTGGGCAAATATGTCATGGACCTGTGAAATTTATGTGTTTACTTATGTAATGAAATGCAGACATGCACAAATCAAACTTTGAAGGAATTGTCCTGAGATTGCTATTGGAATACTGTAAACATATAGTAGTACTAGTCTCAGCAGAGAAAAACAAGAAGCTGTTACCTGGACAACATTTCTATCTTCTTAAAACTGCTCTTAAAACACTCAAGGGATTGATTTAAATCTGCAGCCACAGTGTATTTCAGAGAGAATGAAGTGTGCAGGTCCTTTCCTCACCTCCCCTTCCTTGCTGCCTCTCCACAAGACGAAAAATCTCATTTAGATCTGTGTTCCTTGCTGCATGAAGCAGCAAGCTTCTTGGCAGTTTCACTGGTATTTTTCTGGCTGCTAAGCTTCAAAATAGTTCTGAATCTCAGCCATTTTATAAGACTGGCATTGATTTGAAAATACCAATGCCTGTAGTTTACATGGAATATGTCCTGATTTATTGGACCCTACTGCAAATCCATTCACCTCTAACTACTGAGACTAAAGAGATAGGGCAGGCAGTGTGAACCTGTGCATTGATGTATGAACGTTTTTCCACCAGCCTCTTGGAAATCGTGCTAGGTTACTTTTTGAAAGAGCTAGAGATATCTGGTAAGTATGTCACTGCTATTTCATGAAACAGAATCACTTTTAATTCCTTTCATTATTACATTTGGATGTAAAATGCTTCTCCTAAGATCTGGGTGCACTTCACAAAATTTAGATCAGAATTAGGCAACCATTTCTGTGACAACCCCCACACAGCACCAAAATAACTACTCTGAAAAGGAGTGATACGAGGCAGATGATTAAATGTCAGTGAATTCTAAAGACTGTTTTTACTAGGGAGCACAAAGAAAGTGATCTTGCATTGTGCTCTAAAATGTCTCTCCTCTGTAAGCTGATCTGTACAGACTGATGGTTCTTACACTGTGCATTGGCTCTTTGACTCTCATTTGACACTAGGTACCTACAGTTGCTTGTGTGATCGAAGGGCATGACCTAGGCTGCAGTCGCTGCTGCTGGGGCTGGTGGTGTAAATGGCCTTCTCCTGGGAGTGCTCTGCAGGTGACCCTCCTGCTTTCAGCTTTAGGACCAGGAGTGCTGCAAAGGGGTAGGGTAAGACAAATCTGAGAAAGGGTATGGAGACAATGGGAGTCCTTCAGTTTCACTCAGACTGGAGCCTGGTAGCCAAAGAAGGAAATACAGATGTGAAATGCGTGTTGGCAATCTATTTTCATAATAATCTGGGCAGATTTTGTTTAGCAGAAGACATGACATAAGCACTTTCACCTGCAGATTACTCAGCCATGTCACATGTCATCCACACTTGCTGATGGGCATTACAAATCTTATTTCCTAACCAAAAGCACTAGGCTCATACAGAGTATGGGGATTGCTATGGGGTTCAGGTCATGGCCTGAACCAGTGATTGAGTACCAGGTGAGAAGGTGTAGCTAATACAGTGTGCACAGATGCAAGCTATGTACCTGGGTTATCGGATGGGGGTGGATCCAAAGTCCACTCCTCCTTGCTCTCATTTAAGGGTTAGCAGCCAAGGGAGTAGGATCTCTATTTGGAGACTGCCTCTTTTTGGATTCTTTACCAACCTTTGGAAATGAGAATCCACTTGTCTCTATATTATCTTCTGAACTATTTCTTGATGAATACCTTTACAAGTGTGCTTGTGTTCTGGTAGAAGATAATATCATTGCCTTCCCTTGCTCCATAAACACAGTAAATAGATAATTTCTTCATTGTGTTGTGTTTACAAAATATTTCTGTTGGCTATAGTGGATTTCTTGGAATTGCCTGCACTTTCCTAGGAACCGTTCGTGAATTTTATGGCACACTGTCATCTCTTCCAGCTTTGAAGGTCCTATTGCTCTTTCTATATTCCCTCTTTCTACGGCAATTCTGCTTCAGTATTTACAGCTAAGCTACGTTAGGGCACTTACTTTCTGTTCTAGAAGCACTGCATAGCCTGACCAAAATGAAAATCCTCAATGCTTCCTTCCAGTAGTCACTGAATAATCAGAAACGCCTTGAGCACGGAAGGCTCCTTATCACGTTACTCAGTATGCTGAACAAGTGACTACCTTGCTGTATTTTATTCTGCAGGCAGACTGGCAGCCTTGCTTCCACCTAGAAAAAGCAGCATTCCTAATGCAAGTCGCATAGTCTGCTTGACTGTACACACCTTGTATACACACCACTACACCAAAACCAAACACAGTCATTTCTGTTAGTGCTCTGGTCAGGAATAGAACCTGCAGTGCACTACAATGTGTCTCAGCTAAGAATAATTATCTTCTTTCTAAGACCCTGCACATTATAGGCCTAGATTTATTGAACGTGCTATGAAGATCAGAAGGACACATTTTAGTGGATAAAATATGGTGTGTGTGATCTTTAAAGAGATAGGCTGAAATCTTCACAAGTATGTGCTAAAGTTTGGCTCCTTAGATATTCAGGCAGTTTTGTGTAAGCTGCTTGGGTTTTAGGAGAAACTGGCAATTTCTTGTTCATTTGTGAATGTTAGTATTGCTGACAAGTAGGACACCTATCTGCAAGTGCCTAAATATGGACTGAGAAAACTAGGTTTTGGCACCCAGATATGAACGCTGCGTCTGTGAAGTTCCTATTCATTGTGATTGTTTTTTTTTTTAATCTCTGAATGTAAACTATTTTGCTCCCATGAAACTGCTATTCCCCCTCCTCCCCCCTTTGACTCAGATGGTTGCAGATATTTCCCAGGAAACCCATGCATAACAAAGGTTTACAACATTTCTCAGAGTTTCGTGCTCATATCCTATTTTGGCAGAGAAAACAATCAAATATTTTAAGTTTGTATATTGACAAGCTGGCCAATTTATAAGCCATAGTTGAAAACATATTTGTGGTACTGGGAATAAAAATGATTAAAATGCATTTATGAGGATTTTAAGCTTCAGACTATAAACAAAAGTAACTTTCCCCACACCTGCCTTTCCCATGTAACTGCCTTTTCCTTTCATTTCAAATGCAAAATTGCAATTGATGCAAAATAGAACATGCATCTGATTTTTCACGCTGGCCATACGCTTGATCATTTTTATCACAACTGAATAACAGAATGGAAAGAAAACTTCGCTGTCTGACCTGATTTTCAATGTTCCAATGATTTTAAAATTCCTACTTTTATCATTTTCCCTAAAGTTGCCACAGAATTTTCAGTCTGCACACTATTTTGGTTAAAGTATATATATATAAAAAAAAAACTATTGGCAGATTCCAGATTTGCCTTGAGACAGGGTGGGTGAGATTTTACACTTCCCTCAATTTTCCTTTATTGTGAATATCTTCAAGCGTGTACATTTGCATTTTACATTTCTATTTTACTGATTCATCTTCATATATTTTCTTACGATTTCTGAAATCATATTTATTTAAACACTGAAACACATGCTTTGCAGTTTTCAAGTTATATGTTAGTCTAAGGAATGCCATGAATAGGGCTTATCTTATATGCATGTGTTAGAGATGTTTCTGAGTTGATCCTTTTGTCATTGAAAGAGCCACTGTAGATAACTCTGCTCTTCTCATATTCTGCTTTGAATATTTCATAGTACCCATTATGAACAAATCAATCTTTTTGTTTTAATTTTATGAGGATCAGTTTATTTTAAAAGAAATAATGCACTGCTATTGCTTTCTTCACTGAAGCAGAAAACGTTATGTCTTTGTGTTGCCTTAGGTTCTGCCTCTTATCTTGATATCATCTGTGGATGACAACATCTAAAAACAATTAAGTATCATGTTTAAAGTTCTGTAAGAGTTTTTCATTTGTGATAGCAACCAGTAGGCATTGTTAAGTATCTTTTCAATGAACCTGTCTGGATATGTTTGATTATGTGCGTACGGCTTCAGCAGAATTGTTGCCCCAGTTCTAAGATTTGCACCTGTTTTGTTCCAAGCCTGAAGTATCCTTTAGGCTTCTGGATTTATTCATTCTTAACTAGCAAGCTAGAAAATCCTGTCTGCTTTTATATCACTTTTCAACCATCTATGATTTAACTTTGCATTTGTATGTGGCATGTCATATCTGCCTCACTAAATCATATGACAACATCAAAAACATGTAGTGTTTAAAGAACTGCATGGGTCAATAAAAAATAAACATCTGCTTGATAAATCTCTATTCAGTGAAGGAGAAAAAGTGATGTGTGTATAGATTCGAGGTGAGCAGAGGGATTTCTCAATAGCACATAAATGTGGACAGAAAATCTGTAAGCATTACTATATTTCATAGGGATTTGTAAATGTACAGTAATCACTAGACTAAAGAAATGGATTCTAGAAAAGATGCGGGCTTTGAAGATTGAAGGCTGAAAAAGGAATTTAATGGTTTAAAATACAACTAGCCCAAGAGTACTGCAGAACAGGACGTGACAAAGTCATAAACAGCTACCTCTCCAAATAACCTGACTACAATGCCAAAAAGATAGCTTTCTTCAAACTTTCTGATCACCAGCTACACATTAACAACCCATTACTCAACAGATTTTATCATCATGCTGTTCTACACGTATACAACATCTGGATATGAGCAATACCATGAAGAACTGCAGAAACACAATTGAACCTTCAGCTGTTATCTCAGGAGTTAGAAAGTCATTCCAACTTAATGAATTGAAGCCCTTCATAGGGTTGAAATGCAGCACGGTTAAGTATCTTTTTATGATTTCAAATCATTAAAAAAATCTTGACCAGCCTTAGAGGAAAAAAAAACTACAGAATTAAGTGGGTAACTTAGGTGAAAGGAAAGAACTTGTAAGATCTCCAGAATTACTAAAAAAAAAAGAGACTTCAGCCATCTCCACAGGTTTCATGAAAATCTTTGGAATAGGATTGTACCTGGTTTCATTTAAATTATCTACAATCACAGAATACGTATCCTGTAAATAACAGAACAGATACTATTGGTACAGCCACAGGGCTGAACGTTTGTGCAGTGTAATCCCTAGGAAAGCATTCAAAGCATATTCTTCTGGTGAGCATTCAGTGTCTCAGAAGGAAAAATGGAAAATCCTAAAACCTGTGAGCATGTAAAGAAATGTATGTTCATGCCATTTATAAAGATATTTACATTCTTTCTTCATAGCAGTTGCTGTAGGACAAAAGCAACTCGGGTTGTTAAAAAAGTTTAGTCCTTAGAGTAATTTAATAGGTCTTAAGTTATTAGTAAGTTAAGATCACATAACATTCCCACGTTTGTTGCATATGTCTGATATTTCCTTCAGAATAAGCGGCAATGAGGAAAAGACTTCTGTGGAAAAGCATAATATGCAGATGTGACATGCTTTATGAAATTAAGGCTTTCTCTGGCCTACCATCTACAGCAGGATAGTTATGATTACACAAAACATTAGTATTAGGTGTCCTTATTAAATTAGTTTGGGCAAAAACAATAAAATTATAATAGTACATAGTAACAAAACATCCTCAAAAGGAGGTATTTACTGTTCTGTTCTAAAAAAAAAGCCAGCTAAGATTTCAGCCAGGAATTGATGTCAGAATCCTGGTTTAAGATTAGGAATTTCATGTTCAATTATGGTTTGTTACTGAGATACTAAATACATGTTGTTTTTCTGTCTTTGGCTGTCTGTTCTCATTCAGCATTTACATGTACCTCTGTCACCTTCAAAAGTTTTTTTTTTTATCTCACATAACTTCAGTCATTGAGAAGACAAGCCTTTAGTCAAAGATAGGCATCTAGGGTGCCTCTCATTGGAGCTGACAGAGAAAATAATGCACCTGCAAAAAACAATTTAAGTCTCTTTTTCTAGAAGGAGAGGCATAGGAGTGATAGGTACCTGTCCACCATAAGTATAAGGTATGACTCACTAGTGTTGGATCCCTCAATTTAAGAAGTTACTGAGAAGAATCCCATAGTAGAAACTTACAGTGTATGTGCAAGAATTGGGTCTCCTTGTGAGTTCACTGTTGTCTTCTTGACTACCTTGTTGATATTTCTACAAATGAAAATATAATCCCAGAACATGATATCAGTGTACAGATGAAGGCTCCAAAGCCAATCCAAACTACATATATTTACTCATGAAATAGAGCCCTCCAGGTTGCAAATTTTATCCTTTTCCTGCAGCTGAGATGTAGTTTCATTTCCTTTTGCTGTGATGCTGGTATCCAAAAAGCCATGAATGCACGCTGCCTCCTTCTCCATGTTGAGTTCCTGCATAACAGTGCTCCAAAATGCTGTCAGTATTTAGCACAGGTGGAAAAAACATGCTCATTCAGCTTGTCTTATCAGGCCTGCACATCTTGGAATTATATGTCTCATGATACTGCTCTTAATGGACACCTAGAATGTCAGCTATTCAAAAGTGTCTCCACAGCCATTCTAGAAAAGTTCTACTGTTGCAATAGCTTCTGCCTTGGAAAAGAAAAATATAGAAATGGTTATTAACTTAGCAATATTTCATCCAACTCTTTGGGATGAAAAAGAAAGATAATTTCTCTTAAATTTTAATGACTTACCATAAAGACCTATCATTTTGGGTACATACCTTATGCTTACCAGATGGACATATCCATAAACAGCAATCTTTTCAGCTTTTTGTCTTAATTTTGCTAGGCTTAGCTCTTTCAGCCTCTTCTCATAAGACAGACTCATCATTACCTTTAAGTCTCTTTTAGCATTCTTCTGCACCTGCTTTCCTTTGTTCTCAAATTCACTGCTTGAAGGAGCTGAATATGGCATTTCTCATCAGCTTTCTG
Organism: Lagopus leucura; assembly: GCF_019238085.1. Lineage (NCBI taxonomy): Eukaryota > Metazoa > Chordata > Aves > Galliformes > Phasianidae > Lagopus > Lagopus leucura. Next base: position 56,239,749 of record NW_024962262.1, read on the forward strand.
CTTTTCTATGCATCTTTACATCCTAAGACCACATTTGCTTTCTCACCAACAGACCTGGAAACCACAGAAGTTCTAGAGACCACTTAACTCCTCTTTCATTTCTCTGGCTCTCACCATTGTGCTTTAAGTCACCTACATGGGAGAAATATTGGCACATCAGCTACTCAGGACTGGAGCTTTGTTTGATTCAGGACATACGTGCTTAATTTTATATATATGGTATATAAGCTACAGTTGGCTTTGTAAGATCTTGGCCTGTCTCCTTGGTCTCTAAATAAATGACAGTTTTTATAAATAAACCAGTTTCTAACCAGATGAGACTGTTATCCTCACAACTTTTACCAATCAACACAGCAATGTGAATGACAGCACAGGTTCTTCGCTTTAAAAAAAACCAAACAACTGTGGCATAAGAATAAATAAATATAATTCCATGTCAGAACCACATACATATTTTAATGTAGTAATGTGAAATACTTCATAAGGCGTTTCTGAATAATCCCAAGCCATTTGGGCCTATGATAGGCCAGTGAGTGTTGTGCAGCTGGTGGCTCAACGTTCTCTCAGTGTAAACAGATGATCAATCATCCTCTCTTATTATTGTTTCAAAGAATAGCTTGAGACTCAATTCACAGTGAGTGTTCGTACTGCCTGTTCTTTTTGCTCTCCTATCAATACAAGTTTTAATATTTAAAAAAAAAAAAGCATTGTTTTTCACCTGGCTGCTAGAGCCTGCTTGTTTGGCTTTCTGCTCATGTCTGGGGTTGTGGGACAGCACAGGCGTAGGTCCACAAAAGAGAAAGAAATAATGTACAGGCAGGAAGCGAAGGGCTCATCAACCTATTTAGCAACGACACAAATAAAAAGACTGAACTGGTAGAAAACACATTCCCATGCATTCTGCTGTAGAACTGCATGAAGATAAGTTTGAATTTCACCGCCTTTCTCTCCTGCTCACTCAAAGGAAGCTCATGGAAAGCTAAGTAACTCAAGAGCCTATTTGTAAGCCTGATACAGGGCAAAAGCATAAAGCAGCGTGTCTGCATTGCTCATGCATCAGGACATACAATTCATCTGCAAAATGTAAGGTGAAGGCTGCTTACGCTGCTGTGAATTGGCCTAGACGTGTTTCTGGCAGGACCAGGAGGATTTTCTGCTGTAGAAAACCTGCTTTAGCAGGAGGCTGGACCAAGTGATCTCCAGAGGTCCCTTCCAACTCCTACTGTCCTGTGATTCTGTGACTCCAGATCTCTTTAGAGACAGAGATCGGTCACAGGCTGCTCACTGCCTCCCACAGTGCCAGCCAGGCAGGTGGATGTGTGCCCTGCTGCCGATCAGCGCCCATCCTTGACACACAGCGCAGAGGGCCACTGGGACCTTCCCCACTATGGAGGGAAGCACAGAATGGTGTGGTCACTCAGGGAGGGCAAAGAGTTGTCTGCTTTCCACAGTTTCTGCTTTTGGAGGAGCACTCCCAGCTGCAGTCTTCTTGCCAGGTGCTTTCCCTCGAGTGCAGAGAAGCCTTCTCCCATTCCCCAGGGCCGCTCGTCCACTCTCCATCAGGCGTGCAGCCTGGTCTCAAGGGAAGCGAGGGTGCCGAGAATGCCGGGGAGTTCCGCGTGCAGCGAGGCCCCGAAGCCCGGCCGGCTCCCGCGGCTGCAGCGCCGCTTCCAGCAGCAGCCAGCGGGCGGCGCTCGCCCGGGCCGCGGCCGCCTGCGCCCTCCGCTCCCCCATGGGAGCGGCGCGAGGAGAAACTCCCTCTTCCCCACCCTCCGCTCTCCTCGTGAGCCGCGACACAGAAGCGGCGGGGGCCCGGGCTGATGGCGACCCTCCGGCCACGCAGCCCCAGTGTCTTGAGTTAGCCGGGGAGAGGGCCGGACAGGCGGGGAGCGAGGGGGCGGAGGAGGAGGAGGAGGAGGAGGAGGAGGAGGAGGAGGAGGAGGAGGAGGGTGAGGAGGAGGGTTGATCGCGGCTGAACGCCGCTCCTGCGAGATGCTGCAAGCCCAGCTCCCCGCCGGAGGGGGGTAGCAGCCTCTGCCGCCGCCGGCTGCTGCCTGTGCGAGGGCTGTTGCCGCTGCTGGACGCAACCTTCTCCCGACATGGAGCTGCCGCCGCCGCTGCTGGAGTGAGCGAGTGAGCAAGTGAGCGACGGGCGGAGCAGCCGGCCGCATGGATGGATGTGTTTAGCTTTGTGAAGCTTGGGAAGCTCTCCGGGTAGGTGTCCGTACTGGGGGGCGGGAGGGCAAAGGGCTGCCGGTGAGGGGTGCCCAACTTCCCCAGCAGAGGGGCGAGGGGGCAGCTCGGGCGGGGCGCCTGCCGGGACCGCTCCGCGCGGGACGGGTCATTGCCCTCCGCGGGCAGGAGGGAGAGAGCGGTGCCCGCCCGGGAGCGCCGCCGTGAAAGGGCGGCCAGAACTGTTGGGAACGCGGAAAGCGGCGGTGGGAGCCGGCGGCGGGGGTAGGGGGGGCGAGCCCGGGGGAAAGGGGCAGCGCCTGGCCAAGGGGTGGGCAGGGAGGGATGGGGCGCGCCGTGCCGTTCTGTGCTGTGCCCTCCCTGCTCGCCTGGCCACAACTCTGCGCTGAGCGCGGCTCCGGGCGCGCCGGCTCCTCCACAGCGATATTTTTAGAGAAGCGGTGAAATCATCGGCAGATGATGAGCGCTGCCTCTTCTCGCACGGTGTATGCTGGGGCGCGAGTAAACCCCTGCGTGCAGGGCATGTGCTTTCCGCTGCTGCTTGGTGAGGGCATACGTGTGCTCTCGAATGGATCTTCATTGAGCGGCCTCGGAGTTGCGGTCTGTGTCTGTACTGTTGCGCTGGCAGCGAGTTGCCAGGCCCCAGGCTGTGCAGAGGGGTAAAGGAGCACAGCCCCATTAGCCCGTTCCTCTGTACTGGAGGTGGCCCTCCTCAGTAACAGGGGAAACCACGCTTCGCCTGGGAGACGCGGTATAAAAGTGCTCGAGCTGTGGGATTTTTGCAGGGTTTTGGTGTGGATAATCTTCCTAAAGGATTTAGCTTTGATCGCGGTAACCAGGAGTGCTCTGAATTCTTATGATTTTGTGTTGGTACACCATAGTTACCACGGCCCTTGCTGTTTGTGAGGCGCAGAATGAAAGCGGGTGTTATGCAAAAGGAAGGGCCTTGCTGAGGAAAGGCAAGGCTGCCGCTTGCTCTGGTGCCGCTCAGGTGGGAGAGTGTCACAGTGATGGATGGTCCTTAAAGACAAATACTGCGTGGCTGGAAGTCACTGAATGCCACAGGTACAAAGAGAGCTGTTATTCCCCAATTCCCTCCACTGCACCTCGCTGTGATTACAGCTCTGCACTTGGCCCTGCTGGGGCAGAGCAGCTGTTCTCATTCAAGCACATCATCGTCTCACCCTGCTCCAAGCGATGTGACATGAGGTGGAGGCTGGAACACTGGCTTCCTGCTTGGCATTCTTTGTCCGTTCTCCCAGACCGCCAGAGCTGTAACTACAGTGCAAACTTGAAGGAAAAATTACGTGAGAACAGACAAGGAGCAGGGCATGTAGCGTGGTATTTATTTCTAGGTAATTGAATTGCTCGATCTCTTGTATTTGTTGGTAAGTGATATTTTAGAGAAGCTCGAGGATCTTCATGTCTCAGAGTTGTCATGCTTGAGTTGTCAGAGGGAAAGGAAGGGATATGCTGCTTGGAGATGTTACTGAGCCAGGTACCTGGCAGTTTTTGTACACATGGTAGGATTTGATCTTTGTTGGTGTACAAAGGCTGTAGCTTTCTGCATGCCTGAAGGCACCAACACTGCCAACACTGAGGTTTGTGTTTAAGTAATTATGGGAAGATCACGGCATTTCTCCAGAAGGACCTGAAAGTTCTTCTGAAATGAAACCATGGGTTTCAAAGCTTGTGTCCAGCTTTGTTGGAATTGAGCATAGGAAGCACTCGGGATTAAGTTTGCTTGTAGATCAGAGTAAATCATTTCTGTACCAAGCTACTCTTTTCATTTCTAATTTTCTGGTTGTTAAACAACCTAATAGTTTACACAGGACTTTATTTTACTTGCAGTTTCCTAGGTAACAGCTAGTTATCTGTTCCAGTTTCACAAGAGCTTTGTGGAGCAAGTGAACTTCAATGTAAACCCTGTTTGTAATCCCTTGGTGTGTCTGTGTTGAAAGCTCTCCCTCAGCTGTTGGAAGAAAGGCCTTTCTGGAAGAAAGCTCTCATACAACAAACAGTATTTTACTGAGAGGGCGATCTTTAGACAGAATACCTACAGAAAGTTGTTTCATACCTGGTTTGTACTGAATGTTTTCAAGACTTTCAGTCTTCTTTCTGTTCTGCTGTGCATTCAGGTGTTCTCATTTGAGGTTGCAAGTCAACTCTTAGTGTTGAGACCAGTGGCCTTGATTCTGCAGCCAGTGGCATGGGCAAGCCTGTTATGCATGGCTACTGCAAGGGGATACTTCTTAATGCTGTAGTGTAATTGTATTACACGGTGAGAATTTTAATTTTTCCTTGATCACTTTGTGCATTAGAGCTCTTAGCTAGAATAATTCTGAGATGGAGCAGGAACTCTTAAATAGTGCCTGCCAGATAGAAAATTTGACATTGCATTAGTTTGTTGTGTTTTAATTATCTGTGCAGTTTTCTGCCTGCTACCTGTGGTCTTTTAGAGACTCTCACTTCTGCAGCTCCTTCAGCACTCATCCACAGTTGCTGTGGGGGGATGTGTGCATAATTTTGAAAATGGAGGTGGGCAGAAATGTAAGGGAGCCAAACTGGTTTTGTGATGGACGTAATCTTCAGTGGGCAGTAGGTTATATGTGTATGCTTCTAGAAGGTCGGGGTTTCCCTTGTTATTTCCTTGCCTTTATGGATCCGTCACGTTGTATAACATGCATCTAATAAAGATGTTCATGGTGAGGTTTCTACTGATTTGTAAAAATTGAAGATGTCCATCATGGCATTGAAAACAAAAGTATTGTTTAGAAATACTTACTGCACTTTTGTTGGCATTTCTTCTCTCCCTTCCCCTTTTCAGAAATTCGTGGACTCATAGAATGGCTTAAGGTTGGAAGAGATCTTAAAGGTCATTGAGCTCCAAGCACCCTGCTGTAGACAGGAAGCTTGGTTTTGAAAATTCTTGCATAGAATTCTCCACTGGTCTAGTGAATATTCGGTAATAATTGTTTTGATATAAATTTTGTGGGGCCATTTTGTGGAAAAAGTTGCAACAACCTGCTCTTCTAATGAATATCCACATATAGAAAATGATTGCCTGGTCTTAATGGATCACGTGCAGCTGTACAAGGCAGGTGAATATTTTTGTAGTGTGGGCTGCATAAATATGTCTGGTGCAGTAGCATCTGTAATTCAGAAAGGAGGATTAGTAGGATAGATAAAGTGCACACAAAAATTGCTGGATTAGGTTGGATCAGGAGTCTGCCTTGCCCAGTGTTCTCTCTCAATTGCTTTTAGCAGTTGCTTGGGGGGAAGCAGTAAAAAGAGTATAAATATGGAGTGATGATTTTTTTTTTTTTTTTTAATTTTATTTTTTTTTTAAGTGCAGGTATGAGGAGTGAAGGAATGCTGCTGCCCTGCCCAATGTGAATGGGAACGTTTTCAGACCTAGTTAAACCTGGCAAAGGGCACAGTGTCAAGCATCAAGTCTATATGGGACAGATGAACCGTGAAACAATAGGTTGGAACAGTGAAAAGGCACTGGCAAAAGTTTAAAGCCTGTATTCGTGGAACATATATTTAGTTAGAAAATCAGCAGTAGCTCTTCTGGTGATTCACAGAGATTCAGTTTCAGAACTTTCACAGCGAGACATAAAACTTGTATGCATCTATCTGGATACCACCATCATGAGTGGAGATAGTGACCCTCCAGACTGGGGACGTCCTTAACAGTAATGCCAATTTGTGATGTGTGATAGGTAAATTTAGCATAATTGGATCTCAAGTTTTGCATTACTGTCATTATTGTTGGGTTGCTTCAATTTATTCCATAAAAACTGGCTGTGAGCAGCCATATTCCTACCGTGCTCCACGGGGTCAGCTTAACAACAGAGCAACCCTAAACTTGTGCGAGGGCTTTTCAGTGAGCACCCAAATACCACTTCTTTCCTGCGAGGTGGAAGTCAGAATCCCTCACAAGGGTGTTTTTCATTGAGGTGGGTAAATATTATTTTCATTTTTTTTTGCTCATGTCTTTGTGTAGCTAGCCATTCCTAACCAGGTAGATTGAGAAGGCAGCAAGTCAAACACTTGTGCTTTTGGGTCTTCACTGCTTATAAAAGTGAAACAAGTCTATACAAATTCCAAGTCTCAGTCTTACAGTTTTTATCTAGTTTTGTAGCCTCTGCAGTCCTGCTCTCACCTCCTGTTCTCAACAGGCCTCCTGTCTTTAGCTGTTTTATCAAGCTGGGGTGAAAGGTCTGCTCCTAAAAATCCACGAAGCCAGAAGGTGTGTTTGTAGGCTGTGGGTGTGAGGCCCAGCTTTTATGGGGAACAAGATTGCTTAGCTCTGTGGTCTAGTTGTTTGTATGTGGCCAAGAACAGATATATTTTCCAGGTTTTAGATTCCCAGATTAGTCTATAATATTAGAAGATTTCAGGGTGTCTGTCTTCAGTTTGTCAGTATATTGTCTTTCTTTGCTTCCTTATTTAGTGCTAGTTTGCTGTGGTGTTTATAAAATCACCTTAAGGGTGACACACTTAAAAGTATACATAAGTTACTGAAGTGATATTGTGTACTATTATTGGAATGCTTTTATCAATGCTCTTTGGAATGGCAGTATCATAGCTTGCAAGTTACTTTCAGTATTTACAAAAGAATGTGTCAGTAAGAAAGCCTGTGATTATCTTTTTTATGTTCAAAGAAGGTAATTTAATCCTAAAAAGGATTTTATTATATTGGATGATAATTCAAATAACCATGAATTCATTTCACCTTTCTTTCCATGCTTCATTTAGTGAAACATTTGTCTATTTATATTAATATAAAAGCTTTGCCTTATATTTTATTATTCATCCATTTTGTTAGCTGACACATAATAAAGATATGTGCTTTAGTGTCTATGGTGTTAGTAATATTCTGTGGTATAACAGCTTCAGCAGTTTAGAGATTTATTAAAAACACTCCTTATGTTATGGACTGCTGTAAACTTGTCAAGTTGCCAGTGAATGATGATGCAACTCTTCTAAATATGTAAGTTCTCTAAATACTGTTTGCTTAGATACAGTGCTTAAAGGATGTGACATGAAGCAACCTTATTTCTTGAAGTATTTGAGAAAGAAAAAATTGGAAACCCAAAGTCCACAGGTAGTATTTTTATTCCTCTTCTTTCCCTAATAATTATTGAAGAGGATGGAATGAAAACTTGGAAGTGCTCTGATTTAAGAACAGCCGTAGCATTTGTAGTATAGTTTTTGAGATTTTTGTTCTGTGGTGTCAAGCCCTTAGTGACAAGGTTGAAACAGGAATGTGGGGATAGTTTCTTTCATAATCATAACCAGTTCTAATATTTTTGTATGTGTGCTAAGCCAATCTGATCACTGATGTTCTCATATGGTTTAAAAAGTACGGAATCGCAGAGTGGTTTGAACTGGATGACCTTTAAGGTGCCTTCCATTTCCAACCCTCCTGCCCAGGGCTGCTCCCCACCAGCTCACGCTGCCCAAGGCCCCATTCAACTTGCTTTTGAATGCCTTCAGGAATAGGGCACCTGCAGCTTCTCTGGGCAGCTGTGCCAGCACCTCACCTCCATTATTGTGGAATACTTTTTTCTTATATCCAATCTAAATCTCCCCTCTTTTACTTTGAAACCGTTTCCCTTTGTTCTGTCATCGCAGTCCCTGCTGAAGAGTCTGTCCCCTTCTTTCTGGTAGCCTGTCCTTAGATACTCGAAGACTACTCAGATCGCCCCAGAGCCTTTTCTTTCCCTGGCTCAACAGCCCCAACCCTCTCAGCCTGTCCTCGCAGGTGAAGCGTTCCATCCCTTGGATCATTTTTGCGGCCCTCCTCTGGATGGCTCCAACAGCTCCATGTCTTTCCTGTACTGAGGACTACACATCTGGACACGGTACTCCAGGAGAGGCCTCACCAGCACACAGTATGGAGGGGCAGGATCACCTCCCTCACCCTGCTGGCCTTGCTTCTTTTGATGCAGCCCAGAATATGGTTGGCTTTCTGGACTGTGAGGGCACGCTCCTTGCTCATGTCCAGCTTCTCATCCACCAGTATCCCCAGGTTTCTTTGGCAGGGCTGCACTCAGTCCCTTTGTCCTTCAACTTGTCCTGGTAGTAGGGGCTGCTGTGACCCAGGTGCAAGACCTTGCACTTGGCTTTGTTGAATCCCATGAAATCCTCCCTGATTTTTACAAACCTCCTTATTTTGTTGTCAATCTGCAAGATTTATGTGGGAAATTCCAGTTAAATTGAAGGAAGAAATGTAAAATGAGGGTACCTTTCCATATTTTTTAACGTTCTAGGTCATTATGGAAATCCAGCAAGCTGTTTGTAGAAAATACAAACTGCTACCTGAAATAACAAGAGGATAATATATGTTCTTAGCTCTGCTGGCAATATGGCAGAGAAGGGGTCTTTTGCTATTCTTGACAGCATTTTCATGTTATGTCAGTGTATCGCAGCTGGGTAGCTGACTGATGGGATGAATTAAATCATGCTGGAGCTAACAACCTCTTATAAAACAAACCATCGTCTGGGAAGGATGCAAAAAATTGAATGTGAGGAAGGGAAAAGTGATTTTGGTTCCCAGTGTCAAGATGCTCAAGCATCTCTCTTAAAAGAGATGAGACCAACCAGATGCAGATGAAATTACTCATTTTCAAAACTTCAGGTGCTTACAAGATATCAGAGTTTAAAATATTAGAGAGACATACCTTGAATAAGAGGGACTTCTGATAATATGAAACTCTACTTAAAGCTGCATTTTATAATCATGACTAATCATAATTAAAGTTTTCTGAGGTTCCTTGGAGATGTTTTTGAACTCAAAAGATTGTGCAGGTTTTGAAGGGACGTTATATGGAGACTTCAAAAGGAATCTGTGAGACTCTGTTTCTGATAATTATCCCATTGACTTGAAATGATGCAAATAACAGTACCAACAGTATAAATTTTAATAATTAATTGCATGCTCAAATCTTAGTGAATTAAGCAATTCCTAAAATTTGTTTGTGTATGAAAATACATTGGAACTGGAAAAGTAAAGTACTCCAGGACCTAAAACTGCTTCCTACCTGAATCAGGATCTAGCTTGTTAGAAATCTCTACCCGTATTCCTTTAGTGTCAAGTCAATAAAAATAACATTTCATAACATAACATTTCATAATTGTTGAATAACAATTCAACAAAGAATTTCGGGGAAAAAAAGTTCTAAATGAGAGAGAGCATTCTGAAGGCGTGGTGGAGGGTGATGCAAAGGTCTGTCCTATTAAATAATCTTTTGCTGGTGATTTGGAGTAGGAGAGAGATGTGATTAAAAGCTGATGAGTATCTTCTTAGAAAAGTCCTTTGTGAGATTTATTGCTTGGACAAAAATAACTTCCCTTGATGATAAGGAAAATGGTTGCTGATTGACTTGGCTGTTTTTACAACTGTTTTAAGACATTGTCTTTATATTAAATTCTTGATTTTCTTCTTCAATTTTATTATTAAGATCAGGGGCTACAGCACAAGATTTCATTTTAATTATTGTGAAGTTAGTGAGGGGAATTGCCAGGTATTTTTTTTTTTAGTTTAGGGAGTTTGAAAAGATGATATCTTTCAGGATTTTGGTAATCATTGGTAAAAAGGAGATTTATACAGAGGAGAAAAGAAATGGTGAAGAGAGAGGAGATATTTGTATGCCAAAGTTTTGAGACTGAATCCTTTTCTGATCTTCTCATTCTCAGTAGCTTTTTAGGTTCTGATTGAACATTTTGAAATTTTAAAGGAAAAAAACCTTGAGTGACTGGAATTAGGACCTTTTTTAAAAAAGATATCAATAAATACAGTACGTATGTATGTATTTGTTGATGGAAACTGCTTGGTGATCTTCATTAACAACCAGAAGAAGCCAAGGAAGTTTCTCCAGTGTTCTTCAGAATTTGGTTTTGTGTACTGTTTGTTTTTTAATCTTGAATTTGTGATTCAGTTGCTCTAGATTTGGCAATACTTGTATTTTCGGGAGCAAACTTCCCACCGTACTGTGGCTGTAAATGTTCCTTGAAGCACTAGTGGTTGCACCAACAATCAAGAATTAGGCATGTGTTACATGAGGTGTGTTATTTCACTTGAACTCCTTGTTTGACTGAAGTAGAGCAGGAGAGAACTAAGAAATCTGGAAATGGTCTGTATGTACAAAATTGCTAGTGCCAGAATGTGCCATAGCCACCTGAAAGCCTGAACAATGGCGATGACTGAGACCTACTGTAAATTACACTATTACAAGCTTGGCTTTCTTGAAGCATCCATATTACAACATGGATGACAAGAGAAAGGAGGTGGCAGTTGCACCGAAGCCCAAATGGTGCTGAAGTTCAGATTTGTCTTTATTTCTTGCCTTTATTAGCCCGAGAAGTTACTATCTTTGATGCCTCATCTGCTTTAGCAAGATGGGGCTTTTTGCTCAGCAGCTCAGTGTGTAGCAGGTTACTGCAGCTTCAGCTGTTCCAACTTTGGAAGAGATGAGTGTCACTAGTTCGGAGCGTGCAATGTGACTAATCAAGTCCAAGTGCAGTTCATGTATCAACATTCACGCAGAAGTGTTTTGACTGGGGTTAAGTTATTGAGCAAAGTCATGCTTCAAAAGTATTTGCATTTATTTTTTTTTTTTATGGACTGAGAACCTCAGATGATCTTAATTCAAACATTCGTTTTTATCTCTGAATATGTACATGTTTTGTTTTTTTTTTTACCTAGGAGAAAGAAGCAGACAGATTTCTCATTAAGTTGGCTACCTGCCTAGGTTTTCTGTTTGCATTCTGCACTGTATGCTGCCTGCAATGTTTACAAGGGGTGCATTTTCTTTTGCCAGGGCAGAGTCAAGAGAGATGGAGAAGAACTGCACATGGGGAATGTTCTGTACTTCATGACTCCACTCTGAGGGCAGGGTGAATAGGGGCTGGAGTGTGTAATAGGGGAGGAGTGCCAGAGGACAGAAGACGGAAGAAACTGAAGAAAGAAAGTTAATGATTGCTGCATTGAAAGAGGGCTTATTTGTTGTGAGTGTATTGAAGTAATTGTTCCAGGCTGGCTGATCTTTATACGAAGATGAACTTGCATTGTTGTCTACGTAGGAGTTTATTTGCTCCATAATGCTGCCTGAATTAATTGGTGTGTTGTAATCTGTGTGACTGCTCTGGGGGAACAAAAGGAAGATTTTGCTTCAGCATTACAGCAGAAAACCTTTTTTTCCTTTCCTTTGATTCATCACTTCTTAGATCTAGTGTTATCTGGGGGATATAAGTGACTCGAAAGGTGAAATAAGGAGGTTCCTGTTTTCCTGTGCTCTGGATACATTCAGGCACTGATGATAAAGGTATTCTTTCTCAGGGTGAGCCTCAGCCCCCTTGCTGTAGGATTGCTGCAGATTGACTATTTTTTTTCCCCCAACTGCAGATAACTTTACTGCAAAATTTATAGTAATTGGAGAATGTGCTTTATTGTGGCTTAAAAAAAGCCCAAACAAATAATCAAAAACATACACAGAAGAAGACAATCAATCCGAAGCCCTGAAAACCAGAAAGCATATGGAGGAGCTGTGAATGTGGGGAAGAGTTAGGAGTAGGTTCAGGCACTTTCAAGTGCTGCAGGAGTGCACTTCCTTTGTGTGGTTAACCTGGCCTAACAACCAGTGCAGGGAGGCCTTATGAGACTGTGAGGCCTGATCTCTTCTGTCTCACGCGGTTTTCCCTTCTCTTATTCCCTGTAGTCTTTAGATGAATCTTATACCATGGTGAGCTGCTTGAGGGAGTAAAGCCAGCAGAACACTGGTTTTGGTATGTTTCTTTTCCTGCTGGTGTTTAAACTGGACTGGAGGAAGTGACTGGAGGATGTGGCATCAGGGAGCATCGTGGCAGGAGGGGAAACAAAGCAGGGCTCCTCTGGTGAGCTCTTCTACGTTATCAGTTGGTTATGTGAGAGCTTTGGTATGGTGGTAGGGGCTGCTGCAGGAGGTTATGGAGAAAAAGACTCCCATTCTAGTTGCCTGTGGGGAGGCTGGGTGAGAACCTCTCACCTGAGAGGCTTTGGGGAGAAGCAGGCAACCTGGAGGAGATGGGTGGGATGGAAAGAGGCTGCTTCAGCTCCTCTGAAGTTCAGCAGATCTTTCCTGGTTCCTTTGGCTTTCCTCTTTCTCTCTCCTGCCTTTGGAGACTGTTAGGCTGCCTCTGAGTAATGTGTTTTTTCCTGGACACCTGCAAAACCAAGTACTCTCAAGATGCTAAATGTGGCTTTTAAGCACCTTGCACATCCCAATGTACCTAGGAAGGATTGCGGGCTTCCTTAGTGCTGCGAACTGTTTTAATAAGCAGGAAGGCAAAGCAGTTGTCTGAGGTGTTAATTCATGTATTATAGGAGATGAACTGTCCAGGACAAATTACAGACATGTTGTTTAGTTCAATAATTTATTTATTTTTCAGTAACAAGCATGTATTTGTTCATATCAGTAAGCTTATGGTTGTGTGCTTTTCATATAAAAAAGTGTGCAAGTTTTCCTGGTTCTGGAAGCTGTCTGATGAGCTGTCTGATTTTCAAATGCTCTGTTTCTGAACTGAGAAAGGACATTACTTAGAGAAAATACTGTGCTGTGTCTCTGATGCTTTTGAAACCACAAAAAACTAGTGGGAGAGCATTAGTGGCCTGTTCTTCAAACGCTCTTTATTTTTAAACTGGAAATCAGAGTTTTACAGAATGTATTAATTAGCCTGAATTTTTAACTCAACTTCAGACACTGTGTTTATTTCTTTTTTAATGCAAAGAGAAGTATGCTTCAAGGAGTTTATATGCTGCAAATTTTCGGTTCCTGCCATTCCTTCTGTCATTTCTTATACATATGTATACATACTGAAAATATGAGTGAGAGAAGGTGGTGGTATCAGTGTATCCAGATTACTAACATTACTTCGTAAGTAATTCTTAAAATATGAGCAGTAGAACAAGTACTTCCAATATCTTTCTTTTATGTTCATTCTCTGTTGCTAGATGCCAAGTATATTGCTTTTTTTTTTTTTAAACCAGAAATGAACTTTTTTTTTCCAAAGCAAAATAGTAAATTGTTTATTTTTTTCCTCTTGATGCTCTTAGCAGGCATTAAGGTATAGTGTCAGGTCTTGTTGAAATGGGAACTTGTGCAAAGGCAGTGGAAATGATAATCTGAAAAACTGGCAGATTCTGTGTCCCTGCAAGTTGTTTCCATGCTTGCCCTAATTGGGATAAAGGCATCTGTTGTGTCTGGGTATTCTTAATACCTGTAGTGATAGTTGTTGAATGTGTTTAGGGGCAGTCTGCTTTGTAAAGCCTATGAGAGGAACTCATTTTCTAGAAGTCAGCGCAAGGTTCATCCTTTATCCCAACAAAAGTACTCTGTGTTGATGGCAGAATGCACTGCTGTTGATTTGCTTTTGGTTTTGTTGTCTAGAGTGCAGCTTGACCTCACACTGTTCTGCGGCCTCGAAGCAAAGAGACAAGTGCATGCTTGTGGAATTACTTTCATTTATGTTCATTAGCCATTACTGTTGGAGTTAATACTGTTTTCTTATGTTATGTTCTGCTTCTCAAAAAGAGAAATTGTGTTCTCACATTAAATGTTTAAAATGTTTATTTCACAGGACAAGATAAAGCAGCATTAGTTTAATTTTTCAAATGGTTCATAGTTTGGTGCTGCAATGAACAGCATTCTAATTAGAAGGCACAACACCTATCTCACTGTGCATTAGCTCAAAATGGCTGAAATTGATTTCAGCTGCTTAAAATATGACAAGATCAACATGTGTTTACCAAGCTGCAGTGATAGCAGCTGACATTTATTCTCTCCAGTGTTTAAAATATTCTTTCTCCAGCTCTAAATGTGATGGAAAGCAGGGAACAGTTTGTCTCTGATCCTCTCTGGTATAGTTTGCTGCTTTGTATCCTCCTCCCCAGTTGGTTTTCCATTGAAACATCTTTCTTGTGTTAGATCCCTTGTGTTAGATCCCTCTTTTCATTATGAATACTCGATGCCAACTTGCAGGTTGTTGGAGGAGGAAACTTCACTTGTTTTCATTTGATCTCTGCATAAGTTTGGTAAATAAGGACAGCATTGGCTGCTTTATACTTCAAATACAGTCATTTTGTTGTCTCTTCACTTCTACGTTTTTGACTCTGTGCAATGTGATACCAACTCTTATCATTAAGTTGTTAATTTTTTTTTTCTTTTTGCTAAACTTTATGAACATTGCATACGCTAAATAACCCTGTGTACAGTGTTTCTTCACTCACTAAGAAAATAACAGTGCAACTTCAATCCCAGCCAAAACCTTCTTTTCAGTAAGACCTGTTGGATTCATCTGGTAGGACCTGCATGTCTCAGATATCGGTTGTTTTTGCATAGTTAACCACACGTGGCCCCAGGTACCTAGAGTGGTGGAATCAAGGAAGCTCCTGGGGCACAGAGCTGCAGTAGCTCCTGTAAGTATGTTTAGCACCTCAGGTTGACTGAGGAGAGGAAATGTGCTACATAGTTTTGGGTCAGCTTCCCCTGCTAACGGAGCACTTCTAAATGCGACAGTTCTCAGGCTTGGCAAATTCTTCATCTGGCATGTAAAATTTGCATTACATTTGCAAATGACATGATTTGCTCTCCAGGATGGCAAGCTTAGTTTAACTACTGATTTGGATAATTTGCTGAATAATGAGTATTAATTATGACAAAGTAATTGAGTGTAAGGGTGTAGGAGTCTGTAAATGTGCTGATGCACATACACATGCCCATACTTATTGTATATCTCCTACAAAATATATAGCAAAGACTCTTTGAAATATAGCAGTCATTTGAGAGGCAGTGTCCACATCTTTCTGTTCACGTGTTAGACTTTCGTAACTCATGTCTGTTGTTTTGAAGTCTGTAGTTTCAGAATAGAAAAAAGGATACTACTTTATCTCTATGGTAAGATTTAATATGTGGTGACTTGTTTAGCATTTTTTGATGTTTATCAACACGTACAGAAAATACAAATGCTCTAACAGTGATAGTGGCCAAAAGAGTGGAAATCTTATTTATGCAGTTATCAGGCACTGACCTTTTCTCAGCTTGCTTTTGAGATTGGATCACAGAATTCTGATGTAAACTATATAAGGGAATGGTTCTTCCAAAGGAAGCCACTAGTTAAATCATAGAATTAAAGAATCACAAGGTTGGAAAGGACCTACAAGATCATCTAGTCCAACCTTCCTCCCATTACCACTGCTACCACAAGCCTTTACACCGTATCTCGTAGCTCCTCATCCAGACGCCTTTTGAACACTGCCAGTGACGGTGACTCCACCACCTCCCTTGGCAGGCCATTCCAGTGCCTGACCACTCTGAGAGAAATAGTTCTTCCTTATGTCTAATCTAAACCTCCTGTTGTACAGCGTGTGGCCATTTCCTCAGGTCCTGTTTGTTGCCTGTGAGAAGAGGCCAAATCCCTCCTTATCACAACCTCCCTTCAGGAAGTTGTAGAGTGCAGTGACGTCTCCCCTGAGCCTCCTCTTCTCCACGCTAACTAATCCCAGCTCCTTCAGCCACTCCTCGTAAGATTTGTGCTCCAGACCCCTCACCAGTTTTGTTGCCCTCTTCTGGACACGTTCCAGGGCCTCAGTGTCTTTCTTGTAGTGAGGGGCCCAAAATTGAACACAATACTCGAGGTGTGATCTCACCAGTGCTGAGTACATTGGGATGATCACCTCCCTGCTCCTGCTGGCCACACTATTTCTAGTGGAGGCCAGGATGGCATTGGCCCTCTTGGCCACCTGGGCACACTGTCGGCTCATGTTCAGCCGAGCATCAGCCAGCACCCCCAGATCCCTTTCCTCTTCGCAATCATCCAGCCACTCGTCCCCAAGCCTATAATGCTGCATGGGGTTGTTGTGGCCAAAGTGCAGGACCTGGCACTTGGCTTTGTTGAACCCATCCCATTCACTTCAGCCCAGTGATCCAGCTTATCCAGATCCCTCTGAAGGGCCTCCCTACCCTCAGCATATCGACACCACCTCCCAGCTTGGTGTATCTGCAAACTTACTGAGGGTTCTGAGTACCTTGCTGTGTATTTCTTTTGATGGCCTGATTACTGGAGGAAAATTGACTGAAGACAATTTGTTTTATTTTCCTTTTAGATCTTTTAGTTGGTTTGTCATGATTATCTGTAAACTAACAGATGTTGACTTCTAAACAATAATGCCAAATCATGAGCAGTTTTGAAAATGAATGCCACCTTTGGTGTTACATTACTACAATTAGATATTGGATGTTATTTAATGATGTTCTCCAGAAAACATTATTCCCATTTGAAATTGTTTTAAAATATGGCTTTCTGGTTTATTTATATTTTAAAATACTTATTCACACTAAAATTAAAAAACAAAAAAAAACACAACCTTTTGACTCTTACTTTTAAAACCTGTCTGCTGTCCTGTGTCCCTGTAGTGATTCTGATTGATTGCAGAGGCACTTGGTTGTGACAGAAGAGTGGATCTCCTGCAGTCTGCTCAGCTTGCTTCTAGATTTAGCCAGAAGTCTGCTCCTTAGGATGGGAGCAGCACCAACATCGTCAACTGCCTCTTAATTTTTTTCCCCAGTTTCATCTTAAGCAGGTAAAGATGGCTGCAGGAATGCTTATGCTGAGAACGTTTAGTGTGACATTTCTACTAATAATTTGGAAGGAATGCTTCAAACTGTTTGTGTGTGTTCTTAACCATTTGCAGAAAAAACTTGTGTTTTTTTCTGAATGTGGAGAAAACCTGGCAGCATTCAATTCAGTGTTCCCTTTGACCAGTGTGGACTTACCAGTATTTTTTAGGAATTATTTTGTGTTCTTCTGTGTAATAAAAAATTAACATCCATGAAGATGTCCATTCATACTTGGAATGTTATGCTTAGTTTCGGGTACTTTTTTTTTTTTTTTTTTTTTTTATGAAGAATCGGAGAATAAAAACTACAGGAGAGGAAAAGCTTCTATATTGTGATGAATTCCAAAATTTGGGAACTGGTTAGAAGAAGGGGACTTTCTTGAAGATGTACATGTAGCAGAAGTACTAAGTCATGGCCTGAAGCAGTGATTGAGCACCTGGTGGGAAGGCAGGGCCAACCCAGGGGAGCTCAGGTGCATGCAGTGTACCTGAGTGACTGGAGAGATTGGAGCCAGGATCCACCCCTTCCCAGACCTCATTTAAGGGTTGGCAGTGAAGGCAGTAGTATCTTGCTGGAGATCCCTGCGTACCTGATGCCTTCTGAAGATTCCTTCCTTCCTTCCTTCCTTTCTTTTTGTGCATAACTGGTGCTCTCTTGCTGCAGCCTAATACCTTGCTTCTCTGCTATCGTTGCTGTGCTTTCCACTGTGTTACAGCATTACAATGCAAAACAAAATTTTGGAGTAAGGTAAAATGGAAGTTCCCTCCCCCCGCCGACCCCCTCCAAAAAAAAAAAAAAAATTTACGATAGTACATCCAATGAAAATGAACTTTTATTCAGTATTTATACTCTTTGTAAATCTTTGGTACCATCGAGAGCCAGATTTTCTGGATTTTTAGAGTCTGATATACAATATAGTGTATTGGGTTAGTTCAACTTCTAGTTGATTAAATTAGGCAAAAAAATGTTGAAAGATCAGTCTACTACAAATCTCAGCCATGACTGACCATAGTATGAACATGTAGATGAGGAAAATCTTTTAAAACTCTTTGCTGTGTTAGTGATTACTGTATTTGGGCCCATAATATATTACTGCAAAGAAAATACAAACCTTACAGTATTCGTAAGCATAGTTGGGAAAAGTCTTCTCATCCATTTTTTACATACTGTAGGGCATAATACTTAATTGAAACTGTAATGGAGCAAGGTTTACAGTCTCTAGCAATCTATATGTATATATATATATATTGGTGATAAGGAAAATAGAATTTATCACATTTTTTATTATTTCAGAATAATACTGTTGAAGTATTGAGAATCTGAAAGATCTGCTGTTGCTGATGGTAATTGATATTATGACTTGCGTTTAGATTTCTCTGGGATTTTTTTTAATTTTGTAGTTTAAATATTTGTTTATCTGTAAGAGCTGCAGAAAAATACAGAACACATGGACGCAGAGAGATAAGCCACCCACCGAGGGCTGTCCCTACATTTGCTATGTGGTATGTCAAAGTGAGCTAGTGCTAGGTGGTTTCATGTATGTTAACTTGCCATGTATGTGAGCTTGTAAGCCCCACTTCTGTACTTGTGTGTCTATAAGCCATATAGAATCACTTAAGTTTGAACAAATGTCTTTAGAAAGTAGAATAGCTGAGTAACTCGGATTCTAAAATATTATTGACCTCTTAAGCTTCACAAGTGTCAACTAACTTTGTTCTCAGAGAAAATATCTTTAAATAATTCCTGATGTTATTAAATGTTCCAGACAAGTTCATGTTGGCTGACGCAGAATACCAGATGTCCCTGATGAGCAGATCTGGGAAACGGTTTGGCTTTAGCTAGTAGAAAGCATCATTAGGAACAATAGCGTTTGAGAATTTTTGTCCTTCTTTGGATTTGTGTGTTTCATATCCCCGTTGGATGTGTGAACCAGCAGCTGTTCCTGAGTACCAGGCACTGGGATGTTCCAGGGAGAAAGAGTGAGTGCAAATACAGGAATGAAAAATGGAGCTGTAAAGAATGTAATGGCCGACTGTTAAGCAGTCCTAATTGGTAGGGTTGCCTGCCTTGGGAAAGTGGGCCTTCTGTTTCCACTCTCTTTTCCTGAGTAGCTGTGGTTTTTATTCTCTCACAATCGTGCAGGCAGTTTGGGGATTGGAGACTGTGTTAGAGCTCCCTACTGCCAGTGCTCCCACTAACTGGCTTTTTGCAGTTTCCCTCCACCACTGCTGTTAATAAACAAATTGTGCTCTTGGCAGAGGTGCCTAAATGCTGTTTCGCTCTCTCTACCTTATCCTTTGTCTCTGGTCTACTTCCAGTTTGTAGCACGTATCTCATGCATTTCAAAGAAAAGCACAGGTTATTTTACTCGCGCTCTTTTCCTGCTCGGAGATAACGTTTTCTAAAACGCTTTTATTAGAGGACAGTCACAAATTTCCGTTTTATTTTAAAACAAGGCCAGATAAAATCTTCCAAATCCAGCAAGATTCCGAAGAACATAGCTGTCAAAAAATTGTTTTGACAGCTTCTACCAAAATGATGCAGGAAGGCTACAGTACTGGCAACTATGGTTTTCTCAGAATAGAGCTTCAGTGCAATATAGCATTGCACTGGAAGAGTGCTACTGTGCAGTTGGCTTTTTACCCCCTTCCTTTTCCCCTTTCTTTGATGCCAGTGTCAATACTAATGAAAACATCAACAACAACCACAAAAACGCAACACCTCCAATAACTTCCTGATTTAATTATGAAAATATATTAAGAAAATGATTAAAACGGTGTAAGCTTGAAAATGAATGTCTCTTATGCCAGAAAGACATCCAAATACAAACTTTTAATGATACTGCCTTTTTTCCTGATGCAGTGTTGCTTTTTCTGTTCTATGTGCCAACTTAGCAGAGCTAAAAGTAACAGTGGGACAGAGTAAAAAATAAACTGGAAACTATTTCTGTGCTGTCCTTGGAAGTTGAGTATGCAGTCTTTTGTGTTGAACAGTGGAATAAGATAAATCACTTTCATGGTTACTGATCTGTATTTTCTGTGGTGTGCTCTTAATACAGTGAGATGTAACTCGTAGATTGGAAGAACTTTCCTTATGGCTTTGCTTTGATTTTTTGGGGGAAATGCTGTTTTGGTAGTTTCCACATCATTGTGATGTTGTTGTGATGTGCTATATGCCTGCTAAGCCAGAAGAGGGAGCACAAATTAAGACCTTACTGGCAAAGTATTGTGTTTACATCCAGAAGGCTAATCAGGAACCATGGAAGTATTGAGGTCAAACATGTTAAGTCAGAGCACCTTATTCTGTCAGAAGCACGTGTGTAGAGAGTAGGAAATAGTGAGCCTAATGAAGGCTAGAAGAGAGGGAAATGAGCATGTTGCCTATTGAAGAAGTGAAAAAGGTTAGTAAAACCAGTGCTTGGCATGAGGCCTTTTAAAACAAAACTGAATGTATAGGTCAACTTGAAATTACAGGCTTAGTAAACCAGCTCAGTCAGTGTATTTGATTTGTAAGTTTGGCAGCGTTTCTTATGAATTAAAAATGATTTATGTGTCATTGTACAGACCAAATCTGTTGGATACCTGAGAGCTTAATTCTTGCTAGAGCTTATTCAAATGCAGTTTATTGAATAAAGCTCTTGGGTCATAACATAGGTGCTGTAGTGTGTTTGTAAAGATTTTCTTTTTCTAATGAGAATGCTGATTTGTAGGGTCGCTAATTTCCATATATATGGATATATACAAATACTGCTGTTGTGGTTTTATGGTTTTTGGTTATCAATATTCCATACCACAACATCATGTAGTGCACTGGGAGTTACAGAGTTAATGCTCCAGGTCTGGGAACCTGTCCAGAAGAGAGTTAGAACTACATTCCCTAGAAGACTGTTCACTGTTCTGTTACAATTTCTGCTCAGGGGAACAGATATAAGGCCTTGGTAGTTCCACCTCACGAACCCTTTTTTTGGCTCTCTTCCCTGGAGCTCGACCCAACTGCATGTCTTACATCATCATTATGGTGAGGCCTATCCATCTTTCGGACACTCTCTCATAGTATTTATTAGCTTCATTTCTAATTATATTGTATTATAGTGTGCTCTCTTGCATTCTGATACCATATTTAGTAAATTAGTTTGTTTCTCCTCAGATCGTTGCTGCTGTTTTTAATTATTTTGGGGTCCCCTGTTTCCACTTTCTGGAGGCATGGATTTGCGAATCCCTCTGCCCTGCCAGTCACAGAACTGGGCTGAACCAGCCATAAACCATTGACACTGCACATATATTTATGTTACATAGTTTATATCTGTAAAAATATTCCTTTTATAAGTTATATTTTTTTTCATGATAATACCAACTATGTGATGAGCATAAAACTAGTCACTAATGACAAATAACAGGTTGGCCATGAGCCAGCAGTGTGCCCTTGTGGCCAAGAGCTCCAATGGCATCCTGGGGTGCATTAAAAAGAGCATGGCCAGCAGGTCGAGGGAGGTGATCCTCCCCCTCTACTCTGCCCTGGTAAGACCTCATCTGGAGTACTGCGTCCAGTTCTGGGCTCCCCAGTACAAAAAAGACAGGGATCTCTTGGAAAGAGTCCAGCGGAGGGCCACGAAGATGGTGAAGGGCCTGGAGCATCTCTCCTATGAAGAAAGACTGAGTGAACTGGGTCTGTTCAGCCTTGAGAAAAGGAGACTGAGAGGGGACCTGATCCAGGTCTATAAATATCTAAGGTGTGGGGGGCAGAATAGCGAGGCTGGACTCTTTTCAGTGGTGAGTGGAGACAGGACAAGGGGAAACGGCTGGAAACTGCAGCATAGGAAGTTCCGCACAAACATGTGCAAGAACTTCTTTACAGTGAGGTGACGGAGCACTGAACAGGCTGCCCAGGGAGGTGGTGGAGTCTCCTTCTCCGGAGATGTTCAAAACCTGCCTGGATGCCTACCTGTGCGACCTGCTGTAGGGAACCTGCTTTGGCAGGGGGGTTGGACTCGATGATCTCTGGAGGTCCCTTCCAACCCCTACAATTCTGTGATTCTGTGAAATGTGCAAGGACACTGACGTATTGCTTAAACTTCACAAATTGTTCTCCTTGATGTAGACAATTGATATTTTAGCTCCAAAGAGCTGTTGACAGATTAATAGATATTTCAAAAGTATAGTCATCTTCTGAGTTTGTAATTTTGGGCACATTAGCTTATTCAAGGAATGCGATGTAGCTAAATTATATTTTGAATACAGTAATGAGAAAAGTAAAGCCACAAATGTATTATTCTCTTGTGTGGTGGTGGTTTTTTTGTTGTTTTTGTTTTCTGTTTATTGTTGGGGTAGAACTCCAAATTTCGTGTCTGCAGCTATTTGCTTTATTACCTTAGATGTGCCGTTTCCAATGTTATGCTCACAGACTTAATAAGCTAATCTAGGAAACTAAAGCAGAACTGTCATTTTGAAGCTACTCAGCTGAAGACTCTTTGAAATCAGTTTAGAAAGCTGCAGGACTATTTTTGTTTTCTCTTTAATTTTTAAAGAAGATGTATTGACGTGTTCTGCTGTTAGTGGTCCCCTTTAGTAGAAGACGTGTTACAGAAAGGTTGCCTCTCACTAGTCCACCACAAATTACACCCCAAATGGATGTGATTTACATTTAGGAATGATGCCAGTCTGGATGATTTAAGGATGCCCATTTTCCTGATACGTATTTTTCTTAAGCCATATAGGTCTAAATTTTGAGAACGTGTGCTTCAGTACTTAAGGAAAAGCTCACACAAGCAATGCAAGTACTGGAGTTTCTGCTGATGTTCCATGATATAACAGAAAGGCATCACTGAGTTAGGAATGATAGAATAATTATTTTTATTTAACTTGCTATTACTCATAGAAGCTTCCAAGGCTGTGGAATATTTACATGGGCTGCGCTTTATGAAATCTGAACTCTTACAATTTGATCATCTCTTCTTCCTCTCTGCTTTGGAGACAGTTGAAGCATAGATGTGAAATTGTTTGGTTTTTTTTTTTTTTTTCACTTGATGAGGACTAAGGTTATAAAAAAAGTCTGTGGTGAGCTGCCAAGTGATGCATCAGTGGCTCAAGTAATTGTGATGGGCCACTCCTCCCTCAGGATTCCTCAACCTCAGGGACTTAGTCCTATAAGTGTTTTGAGGTTCAAATGTCAGCACACATTTGATCATCCCTATAGCAAGGCAGTACTGTGCTGATGGCTGTGAACCTTAGTGACTCAGGTTAATTTCTCATCCTTGAGCAAACAAATGAAAGATGTTATTAATCAGACTAATTCTACACTAGCTCATGCTCTGAATTGTGCTTTGTCTTAGATGATCTCCAGGGAGGTGGTTGAGTCACCATTCTTGGATGTGTTTAAAAACTGTTTGGATGTAGCACTCGGGGACATGATTTAGCAATGAACTGTTAGAGTTAGGGTAGTATGATTAGATTGTGGTTGGACTTGATGATCTTTAAGGTCTTTTCCAACTTGAGCTATATTGTCTGGATGAGGAGCTGCAAGATACGGTTTAGTAGCTTGTGGTAGCAATGGGAATGAGAAGACAGTTGGACTAGATGATCTTATAGGTCGTTTCCAACCTTGTGATTCTATGATCCAGAAGATAGCTTTCAATTTTGTTCATTGTGATGGTACCTTCAAAGTACCAGCTTAGTAGTAAGTGTTCTTAGGTAATATTTTTTTCCCCTTTTCCTAATGAAAGTTTAGAACTGTCAAGGTTGTTTGGTCTAGTGTCACGGAGTTGACCAGATCAATCTATGTCCGTGACAGGGGCGACAGGCCTCTGCCCTCCCCCCCCCGCCCCAGTCCCACAAAAATGGGAAGGAAGGAAGGGAGGAAAAGAGCAGCGGCAACAATCTATGGAGGAAAACTTATTTTACTATAATATCGGAATACAAAATAACACAATATATACAATTTAATTGAAATTGGGATTAATAAATCAGACAAGATAAGAGAGAGAGAGAGTTCCCGGGAGTGATTCAAACCTGAAAAGCTTGGAACGGCTAGGAAAGCACCTCCAGCACCCACTGCAAGGCAGCAAGAGAGCGCCCCCCCCCACCCGGAAGGGTCAGATCCCGTGACTGCTGTAATGTACAGGGATAGGTACTTGGGATTGGGGCAGTGACACTTTAATGCCCCGTACACTACATGATGTTTTGATGTGGAATACTGAAACCCAAAAACAAAAAACAAAAAAACAAAAAAAAAAAACAAACATAGAACCATGACATCTAGCAAGGATGAAGCATTACTGGACTTGGTGCTTATCAGTGTAGAGATCTTTAGAAAGGTGAAGATTGGAGGCATTCTGGGATGCAGTGGCATCTGGGACATCTGGGATGTAGTACTGAGGAATATCAGCTTGGCAAAGAGTGGCATCAGGACCCTGAACTTGAAGAGTGCGAGCTTTCTAACTGTTTAAGGAATTACTGGATGAGATCCACTGAGAAACTGTCCTTATGGACACAGAAATGGAACAGAGCTGGCAGCTCTTTAAGGATACCTTTTTGAGAGTGCAAGAGCATTCCTCAGCATAAGAAATCAAGCAGAGGAGGCAGGAAACCAGCATGTCTGAGCAATGACTTGCTGGTCAAACTGAGGGGGGAAAAAAAGAAAAACTACAAGCAGTGGAAGCAGGGATGTGTGTCCTGGGAAGAATGTGGGGATGCTGTTCAGACATGCAAAGATGGAATTAGGAAAGCCACAGCACGCATGGAACCAAAATTGATAAAGGATGTGAAAAATAACAAGAAGGTATTCTATAGGTACGTTGGTCAGAAGAGTCATAGACAGTGGGACTGAGTATACTCTCAGCAAGTTCAGTGATGGCATCAATGTGTGTAGTGAATTTCACTTAACAGAAGTAGTGGATGCCATCTGAAGGGACCCAGACAAGCTTGAAAAGTGGGCCCATGTGAATTGAATGAGGTTCAACAAAGCAGAATGCAAGGTTTTCTACTTGGGATGGGATAATCCCAAGTACGTGTGCAGAATGCTAGAGGAATTCACTGAGAGCAGTTGTGCAGAGAAGGACCTGGGGGTTCTCAAGGATGAAGAGCTCAACAGGAGCCAGAAGTGTGTGTTCGCAGCTTGGAATATGCAACGTTATCCTGGTCTGCTTCAAAAGAAGAGAAGGGATGGCCAGCAGGGAGATGGAGGTGACTGTCCCCCTCTACTCTGCTCTTGTGAGGCTCCGTCTGTGATAGTGTGTCCAGGCCTGGGGCCTCCAGCACAAGAAGAACCAGAAGCTATTGGAGTAGGTCCAGTGATGATCAGAGAGCTGGAATGCCTTTCTTACGAAGAAAGGCTGAGAGAGCTGGACTTGAGTATCTTGGAGAGCAGAAGGCTCTGCGGCGACCTCATTGCAGCCCTCCAGTCAAAAAGGAAGCTTATAAGTAGGAGGGAGACTGACTTTACATGAGCAGATAGTGATAGGACAAGGGAGAATGTTTTTAAACTAAAAGAGGAGATTTAGGTTAAATGTTGGGAAGAAGCTCTTTACTCAGAGGGTGCTGAGGTTCAGGCTGCCCAGAGAAGCTGTGATGCCCCATCCCTGGAGGCACTCAAGGCCAGGTCGGAGGGGGCCCGGGGCAGCCCTGCCTATAGCAGAGAGGGTTGGAACTAGATGATCTTAAAGGTCCCTTGCAACCTGAACGGTTCTGTAATTCTAAGTAGTAATGATCTGCAGGCTTTAAAGGAGCGTTGGTTCCCATCAGGTTTCAATGAACTGCAACTTGAAATGCTTCTTGAGATATCTGAGACAAAAATCCAGGTGTTTCTCAAGCCGAAAGATCTGAATGAGGTGTAGCAGAGGTATTAGACCTTTAGCATAACTCATCTGTGCTTTTCTTCCCTCTCTGTTCTAGAACTTTCAGAGAGACGAGAGTTAAGTCATCTAGATTTTAAGGCATCCGAGTGGGAATGCTCTGAGGAATATGTTGTGTAGATGATGTAGCTATTCTTGCAGCTGAGTACATGAGAAAATTCTGTGAACTTTATTGTCTCTTCCTCTGAATACATTGATTTTAAGTGGGTTATGCAAGCTGGATGGACTATAAGCCAGAAACGTTCTCTGAACAGGTAAAAAGGTGTTCATTGTAAAATCTGGGCAGTGTGTTTGTGCTCTTTGCTATCTTGATACTTTTGTTATTAGACTGCCAGCAAACTTGTACGTGTCATCAAAAGAGGCCATTGAAACAAACCACCTGCTTTTTTTCTTTTAAATAGCAGGTTCTCGGCTTTCCTAAAGATCAGCATATAAGTCTAGCTATTCTAGCATTGCTGTTTTATAGCATACAGTATGCTTGAAAAAACAGTTTTAAGAGCATAGTGTCTCCTTAGAGTGAGTTATCACATTGCTGTTAATCAATTTCTGGGTATTATAGCTCACCTGCAGCTGAAGAAACCGGTGCCTGTATGGCATCAAACTGCTTGAGGTTGTTGAAGTGCTGCAGGTGCTTGCCTGTTCTTTTCCCTGATCCTTGTGAGTCAGGTTGCAGAAATATGCAAAGATCTTGTAGATCTCATGTAAAAAGAGATCTGGTACAGTCCTGTAGGAAGGAGTGGCTTAGGTCATGCTCCTCAGATGTCATGACTTGAAGCAGAGGAGCATTTGTCTGCAGTCCAGCTCTAGATCAGTAGGGCAGCACAGATTTTTTTTATAAAGTGAGTTTGACTGAGAATTTACTTCTTTTCTTCACACAAGAACAGCCAAGCTTCTGTGCTGACAAATTAAATTCTGCATTCTCTCTGGTGCTGAGTTGGAAGTAGAGTATGTGCCTTAAGCATCAGTTCTTTGCTTTTCATTCTTATTTTGCGGAATTAATATCACTTAGTTTAAAATGATTCAGGCCATGCCTGGAAAAAAAGCTTTGCATTCTGAAAAAGGATAGAAATAGACTGAAGATTCCCATGCAAGAACAATGGGGAGAAAGCACTGGAGACTATAGGAATGGCATTAATTTAGTTCATGCACAAAATCCCGTGGTTTGTATGGGTTAGTATTCAAAGCATGACTCAAAGTGATCCTGAATATATGCAGCAGCAAGATCAGTTAAATGCTGGTAGGCACTCCAGTTTTAGACTGAATTGGTAAGGTAGCTGAGGAGGAAATGGCCAAACAAGTCAATGCAATGAGGAG
Source organism: Lagopus leucura (assembly GCF_019238085.1). Taxonomy (NCBI): domain Eukaryota; kingdom Metazoa; phylum Chordata; class Aves; order Galliformes; family Phasianidae; genus Lagopus; species Lagopus leucura. Next base: position 56,266,764 of record NW_024962262.1, read on the forward strand.
ATAGAAGAAGATAACCAGTGGGAAGAAAACTGAAGTCACTTATCCTTAGAAAGAGTACACCTGTTCTTGTCCTGCTTGTACTCTCTAGTAGCAGCTTTTTAAAGGTAGCTGCTATAAATCACCTAATTTGCAGGTTGTGCTACATTGCTTCAGCTCTTACAGAAGCCCTCTTCTGAGATCTTGTCTCAGAAGCATTCCTGGGCAGAGTCCTGGTGAGATGTGCTTGTTTACATATGTTTTTATGAGTACTTTATAAAGAAATGTTCGCAGTCCCTAAAGAGTTACAGATTTGTGGAGTTCTTATTACAGTTGTGGATGATGCTGCCTTTTGTTTTTGGAGCAAAACGTACAAATTAGTATGAAACAGTTAAGCAGGAAGCAGGGAGTGTATTGTGGCAATAGCTCTTAAATTATTTTGTCAGGAATGTCACCTGCTTGTAATTCAGGATGTGGTGATAACAGGGGAAGGTTGTTTCAGGTGAATGCGAAAGATTAAACAGCATGCAGAAGGAAGTTAGAGAAATAAATGCATTTTGAGGAGAGAAATAATGGGGATAGGATAAGTGTTTAAAGAGAATGAGATAAAAATCAAGCCATTCTCCAGTTTTGAGGCCAAGATTACCCCCGTTGACTCACTTAACTCTTCCTTTCAGACCAAGAATTGGTTATTTAATGAAATTTTGCCTTATCAAACAGCAGAGGGACCTTGAAAAGAGGGGCTCAAGCAGTGCAGTTTATAAGGTTATACCTCTTTTATTTCTGTATGCTCAATGTAGCTTTCAGTTAGAGACGAAATTTTAACAGTCTTTATGTTGTGTTTATATGTACGTTATACTTCCTTTCCTACTTGGCATCAAGGGGGATGGTGATTTTTTACTTTAATACATACAGAATCACGGGATGGAGGAGAGTGGAGGGGCAACTCTGGAAGTCATCAGGCCCAACCCCTTTCTGCAGGCAGCGTCTGCAATAGCATGTTGCTCAGGACTGTATCCAGCTGGGCTTTGAGGTATCTCCACAACCTCTTTCTGCGGTTTGTCTCAGTGTTCAGCCACCATCACTGTAAAAAAAAAAATAAATATTTTCTTACATCTAATGAAATGTTCTGTATTTCACTTTGTGCCCAATTGCCTCTTGTGGTGTCTCTGGGCATCACTGAACGGGATCTGGCTTTGTTGTCTTTATTTTCCTCATCAGGTATTTGTACACGTGGATAAGAACATCCTGAGCCTTTCCTTCTTCAGGTTTAACAGTCACAGCTGTCTCATTCTCTCCTTGTATGTCAGTTGATCATCTTCATGGCCTGTTGCTGGACTCACTCCATTGTGTTTGTGTTTGTTTCATAATGGGGAGCTGAGAATCAGACCCAGCACTGAAGATGCATCTCACCAAGAGTGAATATAGAAAAGGGATCTCTCTACTCGATCTGCTGCCGTCTCTCTTCTGAACTTAGCTCCACTGTGAACATTTCTGTGAACTGAAATATTTTATGAAGCAGTTCAGTGCTTCTTGGGAACCTTTCTTTTAGAGTTGCTTTGCCACAAACTGACGCTGTGTTCTGTGAGCTTGCAGTGTTTTTCTTAGATTGCTGTGCTGCTCTTAAGGCACGCGTTCACTCTTGATAGCTGAGAGGAGTCTACACTGGACTTCATTTATTTCTGTCATTGCTTTCATTTTTCTGTTATCAGTTTTCTTTTCCTTGGTCTTAACCCATCTCAGAAAACAAAGAACTAAACAAATCCCAGCAAAATAGTTGTGAGATTTACAGGTTTGCTCAGAATTGGGAGTTTGTTACAAAATTTGTCCAAAACATTCCTTTTTAAATGTAGAAGAGAAAGATGCTTCTGTCATTCCCTTTCCCACTTACTGGAGGATCAAGGTGTTTGATAATTGCTAAATATTACAAGATTGGTAATTTAATTACTATTAATAAATTAGCAAGTAAGAGGTGAATTGTTATTAGTATATAATCAGTATAAATTATGTAGAATCTACAACATTTACTAAATGTTTGCTCATTAAATTCTGAGTAATGCTTTTCAAAGGACTGCGTTTTGAAATCCAACGTACTTCAGTGGAAATGTGAGATAGAGAACTCATTGAGGTGTGTACATTTGATTACAATAATTTCATGTTTCTGATTGTAATTTCTTTCAGTGTTTTTCTTACACTGATACTTACAATTAGAGAAATAATTAGGACTTTAGGGAGAAAGCCTGTGATATGTTAACTCCATCATACAGTGCTTAAATAACTGTCATTTTGATGAGTTACTCAGTTGTAAGATTTGCTTGCTGGTTGCTCTGGTGCAAGCCGAGACAGCGTTAACCGCACACTGTGGTTGTTGCTGAGCAATAGGAGCACGTCTGGGCCAGGCCATGCTGCTTGGGTAGGGTAGAACTGCTCCCACGATGGTGCAGGGCAGGGGCAGGATGGAGCCAGGACAGTGCCTGAATGAGGCTGGGGCCATTGCATGCCATGGGACAACCTGCAGAATGCCATCACACTGTGAGCGCTCCTTCCACGCTTCGTTTCCTCGTGGCTCTTCGGTATTTCTTCCTGTGCAGCCAGGACAGTGCTCTGACAACAAGATAGCTGCTCGGTATTTCATTTTGTCCATGCCATTTCTGTTTCAGATTACCTAGTGTGTGCCTATGTTCTGCAGTACATACAGATCATTTGTTCTCAGAGTTGCTCTGTGACATCCATATTGCAGTGTTTGCATGTTCAAAAATATCATGAATTTCTTTTATGTTTCTGTGCTGTAAGATTAGACGGATTTTTTTTTGTTTACAGAATTGGAGTTGAAAAATGAAATGATTGAGGCTGAAGCATTTGAATATCTCGGTCTTCATGTGCAGAGTAGGACAAGTGTAATAGAATCACGGAATGGTTTGGGTTGGAAGGGACCTCACAGCCCACCCAGCCCCAACCCCTGCTATAGGCAGGGCTGCTCCCCACCAGCTCAGCTGCCCAGGGCCCCATCCAACCTGGCCTTGAGCGCCTCCAGGCATGGGGCACCACAGCTTCTATGGGCAGCTATGACTGCCCTTTGAGAAAAGTAGACCTGTTTGGGTTTTCTAGTTTTATTTATTTATTTTTTAATTATACTGGATGTTTTTGTAGACCTTTCCAATAGTAAGAACCCTTATTTTCCCCCACAAGTCTGGTCTGAAATTAATTTAAAAAGAAACTATTTTCTGTTATCCTTAGAGAAAAGTCAAAATCTTTATTTGTACAAGTATTTGGCCAATTTTGCTTTATGGGTCAGCGTCCTGGTACCTCTGTAGTAGTGGCAACTGCTTAGCACTTCTGCAAAAAAGGAGAAGAAAGAAAAGCGTTTATTCAGTGCCTGCAAAGGGCAAATCCCAAAGGGCATAAGTGATTTGGGAGATCCCTGAAGTTGTCCTTGTTACATTGTGGACCTGTATTATCATTATTATTACTACTATTTTTTAAAACTTATCCATCTAGGATATTGTGGCATTTTCTGTGTCTGTGTGCTTCTACAGACAGCATACAGCTATATGTACTCCTTGTTTTGGTTGGCTGATATTATTAAATGTATTATCTGTCATCCAGAATTTTAGCAGTTGACTGTTACCTTCTGTGTCCATGACTGAATGAAGTAAAGGTAGGATTCTAGCAAACTTTGCAGCTGGTCATAATTGCATCTTTTGGCTCTGGTCTCCTCTTGAATATATTTCCAGCTTCTGCTAGTTCTGGGGTTCTTCTGTCCTGTCCTTCCTCCTCAGGTATCTTTAATGCTTTCATGCTGTGTTGGCTGCCTCTGACATTTCATCTTCTGCATGCCAGCATGCCAGTGCAGTAGCAGTGTGTGGTCAGTTCTTTTGCCATGTGCTCAGATGCTTCTGGTCAGCAGCTGTAGATGCTCAGATGCTCCAGCTTGTGGATGGAGCATGCTTAGCTCCTTAGTAAAAGTGTTTGCTTTCTTAAACGGATACGTGGATGGCAGGTAACGTGAGAATGTAAAAATTGCCTTTGTTTGTATTCTGGAGAGAACAGAGCTGCAGGCATCCTCAGAAGGATGCCTGTAAGAGCCTTCCCTGCCATTTTTTTTTCTTTTCAGTTTTGAAAAGGATGCTAACCAGCAAGGCTGGTTCAGGTGAAGGAGATTAGTTAGCCTGGTTAACAGAACTGTATTTACATTAGGTAGAATTAAACATCTATAAACTTTTGTGTAGTGAAATACTGAAATACTTATTGTAAGGAGAAGGAGGGGAAGACCATGGAAAGCACAGAAGTGTTTCTTGCTTCCAAAAAAACCCTACCTGTCTGGCGTCAGGTGGAATTGGTAAAGGGGAGATTGTAAGGATAGAGAGAAATCTGGTTTATTTCAATCTATGTATGAAGCAAGTGTGCAGTAAAATACGTACTCTATTAAACCTGAACCATCTCTGCTTGTATTTTGTTCCTTTCTTGGAAGGACGTTATTGTATATAGCCAACTGTAGTGATGTAACTGAAAAAAATATTATTTTACTGTATTTCCATTCTTTCTCTTGTTGCATTTTTTTTCCTCCATTAATATCTCAAATTCAGGAAGGGAAATAATGCAAAATTAGCATTTTCCATTGTATGAATAAGTATGCCAGAAAATTCCTGTTGAGCTTTACAGCTGTTTTTTTTTTTTAACGACTCTGCATTTGTAGCTTGAAGGCCATATTATTAGCACTAGGCCTACAGTGATATATTATGCCTAATCTTTTTGCAATGTAAAGTGATGCAATGGCAGAAATAAAAATCCTATGTGAAAGTTACCAGTAGCGTCGTGTGTAGTGCAGAACTTCTTGAAGGCCACTTAATTGTGGCAACCACTGTGCTTTTCTCTGGATTAGAAAACCATTCCTGTCGGTGAAATATTGCAGCGCACACAATGATTTTTATGCTGTTGCATGTTTAAAATGTTTTTGCAATTGAAAGCTGTAATTGCTCGGCTTCATTCACAGAAGCAGGTTTTATTTTTGATTACATAAGTACCCACAGATCTCAGAGTATGCTCTGTGACCTTTTCGGGTTATTTATCTTGTTCCTAGTATGCACTGGAGCTTGTGTGCTTTAAGCTTTGTTTGTGGAAAAGCTGCCAAACTGCCTCTTCTGTGCCAGTCTATTTTTTTTTTTGTGTGTGAAATCCATGCTCTGATTGATGCATTAAAGATTTTGCAGGAAAAAAAATGGAAACCATCTATATAGGTATTTGCTTATGAATGACATTACATCACATATTCATTAAATAATTTAATACTTTAAATATTCAGCTGCAGTATGTATTAGAATATATATACTTGAGTGTTTAAACGTGCTTTTAGCATGTCAGGGTGGGTGAAACGTGGCGCTTTTTCCATGTATGTTTTTCCCTTGTTTGTTGACTGAAGCTTTCAGATGCAACTATGTAAATCACTGACAAGTTGATGGAGATTAAATAAATCTGATTTATTCAATTTTCTTGTATGTATAAGTAGGTCTGAAGGGCTGAGAATAACAAGGAATTTGCTTGTAGTGCAAACAATCTTGAAACATTGGAATAACTGTTGCTGATAAGAGATCTGACTGCACCAGAGAGATCAGCGAAGAAAATCCATTGAAAGCTGCACATTCTGATATGCCTGCCCATACGTTTGCCTTTTTGAAGTCAGTATTACTGGAATATAGCTGCCTAGGTCAGGATCTAAAGATAGCAGGAAATGAACAGGTGGAAGTCATCACATGAAACAATGGTACGCTAATTTATGCTGACTTATTTCAAGAATGCAATCTGGCTGTTAGTTAAGACTTGGTTTCAGATATTTTTGAGAAGTTCTCTTGTACTATGCTAAAGTACTAGAAAATACACGTTCTAAAAATTACTGAAATGAGCCAGGAATATTTACTGTATATTACTACTTTGACCTCACAAATGGTTGCATTTGCAGCCAAGGATTTGAAGAAACCCTAATCCCATACGTGCTTTGACAGCCTCTTTTTCTGATCTTACCTTTAACCTGTAACTATTTGAGGGTGTGCAATTGTTTGGAAGTCTGGATTGATGCTGACTTTATTTCACCCTGCTGTGAGTCTCCCTCTGAGACCACAGGGCCCTGGATCCCATGGTGGGTTTGCTCCAAGCCCTTAGCAATGCCTGCACACACCGTGGATTTACTGGCTCTGTTTGCTTCCACACTTGAATGTACTGGCCATGCAATGGAAACAGACTGCCCAGGTTGGTGGTGGAATCCCAATTCCTGCAGGTATCCAAGAGGCGTGTGGACATGGCAGTAAGGGGCATAGTTTAGTGATAGGACATTTATGCACTGGAACAGGTCGCCTAAAGAGGTTGTGGATGAAATATAGATATAAAATGTACGTAGTTGGGAACTATATATATATATATATATATGTTTTCCTAGAATTTTGGTGCATGTGGTCTCCCATAGTATTCTGCTTTTCTTCCATTGGTTTCTCAACTTCAGATTTTTGTGCAGGCTGTGTGAGGATTACTCACAAAATGTTTGAAGTTGGAAGATTCCCTGAGTCCATGAGCTCCAACCGCTGCTCTGACAGGGACACCCAGAACAGGTTGCCCAGGATAACATCCATTTTCTCTCTGCAGTCTGGGCCAGTGCTTCCTGATGTTCACAGGGAACCCTGTGCTCCAGTTTCTGCCCACTGCCTCTTGTCATGTCACTTGCTCTATTGCAGTTGAGTCCAGTCTGTTCATGAAGGCGTGGTTATGTTTCTGTCCCGTGCACTACCATGGTAAAGGCATGGGGCTCAAGAAAGATGAGCTTTGGAGAAGGAAATAGATCTAAGAAAAGTGACCTTTAAAGAATTCTGAGTAAATTGTGGTTATTTACTGAAGGGAGAAATAAATTTTCAAATATTCAAAAGAGGGATCTTCTGCTGGAAGAGAAGCAGTAATCAGCTTTCTATTCATAGAGCATCGAACAAGAAGCTTAACTGTAGCTCAGAGAATTTGGGTTAGATACTAAGAAAAAAAGCAAAATAAGTTTGTGTCCTGGACCATGTGACCTTCTCAAGTCTCCTTACACAGTTCTCTAGTTATTTATCCTCTCCTACGTGAGGCCTTGTGTCCCATAAAGATCCCTGTATGTCCAAATTTGGTATGAATATACACTACCCAGAATTTCCCAGTTGTTTTTTTGGAATAGATTAGTGCAGATCAATAAGCCCCTCCATCCTATGTCTGTTTACATTATGGTACTCCAAACTGGCATCGTTTTTGTGTCTTTTCTGCTTCTATATGCTAGGGGAGCAGCTGTTTACTTAATGGAACTGTTTACCATGAAGCAGTCAAGAAACAATGCAGTTTCAGAGACCAGTTCTGCCTCTTTACTTAAGCTCTTCTCAAATGTGTGTTTGGAGTACAGGTGCTGTTAAGAATGAGATGAATATCTGGAAAATGCCTATTTAGGGGCATAAGATGCATTTACATTCAGTCTGGGAATATACTCGCTGTCTGTGAGTCAGCAGTGTCAAACAACTACTCAGTGAAAGAGAAAATAATAAAACATGGAAGACAGAAGTGACAAAATGAGTGCAAATTATGTAATCAATGTTTCTGGTTTTATCAAAACAGTTATTTCTAACCCTAATGAGGTTTGCCAGCCACTGGTAACATTTTGAATTATTACATTAATAACCATTCATTTAATTTTGTTAGTTTTGATGGTCTTAATTTTCAGTAATAGTGTTTTAATCTACAGATTGAATTTATCAGTGTTACTGAGTACTGAAAAAAGGCTGTTTTTTTTTAAGGTTTGCATGAAAGGATGAAATATTGAAAGAAAAAAGCTTTTATTTATGAAATGAGATAATATCAATGAAATATGTTGTTATTGCAAGACGGAGATCCCTTGGTCCCATCTAGGTAAGCTGGACATGATACTGAAAATGAAATATCTGTTTGTAACAGAGCTGTGTAACCTTACGTGGTTTATTACTGCCAATTTATCTTAGCACTGATTCATATTAAAAGCTCTATAGTACCAGTTCTTTCTATTTATTCAGCTCCTCCTGCATTAAGCTAGTACTTACCATAGAGCGCATCTTAAAAAGTATTTGGTCTTCATTTAGAGGTGTGAAAAGACAGAGAAGCTACATTTTTAATTTAACTTCATCAGCAGTTGATGACCCTTATTGCTGAAAAACATAATTATGCTCTATTGCTAATATGAATTTGGCTGGCTTTGGTTTCCAAGCATTGCCTCTGGTTTCTGCTGCAAAGTTCCAATAGTTCATTCTCAGCAAGAGGCTTATACTCTAATGAAGTCACCTTTCAATTCTTCTGTTCTAAATTAATCAGTTCATCAGGTCTTGCTATAAGGCATTTTGTCTAGCTCTTTATTACTATTGTACTTACATGAATTGGTTTGATTGTGTTGTTATAAAAAGGTTAAATGCAGAAGTGCACGTAGAGCGTTAATATTAGTCACCCCAGTACTATGCAGCTTAGTAATGTCAACACTGTGTTCTGCCTCCTGATTTCTGTGTCTTGGAGCTCAGATTCACCTGTTTACTCAGTTTTCAGATGTTCCTTATCAGAACATGCGTAGAATTCCAACAGAATAGGTTGGAATTGTAAATCGCCAGGTATGAACTCTCTGTTTGAAGAAATAGATTTTTTTAGGAAGAAACCCAAGTCATTAACTGAGTGCCAGCCTTGCTAGACCAACTTTTCAGATTTTTTTTGTTCATTGTCAGATGAGTGGTGGAAATATTGATTATGATTGGGTCTGCACAGGAGACAGAAATGCACTTTCACAGTGGGAACTGTTTTTAAGAGGTTATGTACTCAGTATGATCTGCATAGCGCTTCTAAATTAAACTATTAGAATAGTCCTTCAACCCCATCCCATACTACTTTTTTGGAAAGAAAAGAACAGGTGATTGAGAAAGGTTGCCTTCCGTAATACATCTTTGGTTTTTCTGGGGCTCTTTGTGCCAATTTGGTGGAATATGTTGGCATTTATGTTTGTGAATTGCTCCTAGTTGGGGCTCAGTTTGCTAATACCAAGCATGACTGCTTGTTACAGGAAAAATGGCTCCAGTTCTGCAGTTAGTTCATGTTTAACCGTCATAATGAAACACCAAGCAGCTATTTGGGATGCTTGATGCAGTGATGTTTGTATTGAAAAAGCAATAATGATCTTTTTTGATGAATTCTAGTGATGTTTTAATTCCTAATTGCTGGAGGTTTTTTTGCAGGTGTTTTCCAAAGTGGAGTTATCTCCATTCAAACACATAAATTTCCAAACTTTATACATATTATCCATTATACATTTTTCTGGATTGATTTGGTTATGTGGAACACATCCCTGTTGGTAAACATGTATGATGATCCATGTTTTTAGGCTGAGATTTTTTAGTGGTAACTTCAATAACACTCACTGGAGACAATCAGATCGTGGGACTGCATCATCTGATGGCTTTCCCTATAAATGTATTTGGTCACTTGCATCATGCTTAGGTGCAAGTGTAAGTAATACAGCAACTAGATGCCTCAGTATTTGGGAAAAAGGGTGGCTCTCCTATATTTTATTTTCTGTTTTATTGTAGGCTTTTCTAAGTACAGATGTTTTTCATGTGCTTTGAACTGGAGGCTGCCTTACCCCTATATTTCTTTCCCATGAGGAGAAATGTTGTAATACACTCATCTGGCCTCTATAAAGTATTCAGAATATATCCTTGCTGTACTTGCATATATTAGAATGCGTATTTAAGAACACCTGGAATTGCTCATCAAAACCAGCCTGTGACTATTTGCAGCAGTTAACTGACCTTGTGTTCAGGTGTGTTAAGACAAAAAAAGAATTCTCAACTCTTTTCTTTTCTGAATATGTCTAACTTTGACTTCTGGCTATTAGGTTGTCTTCGACCTTTAGCTGCTCTATTGAAGAAGTTTTGTTACAGCTTTTGTTCCCATAGGCACATAGTTGCAGATGGGAAACTGAGCTACTCAATAATTTCCTTCTTTCTGCAGTAACGAAATTTACTACAAGTCAGGACACTGAGTTTTTGTCTAGGCACCTCCTAAGTAACATTAGTCTTCATGGCATCTTTGCCTGGTTACGTTTTTATATTCAATGATGATTTTTTTTCCTTAATTTTTTTTTTTTTTTGGTAAGTGATTTGAATTTTTTAATGAAAATGATGAGCAGACAAATAATGTACCTTGCAAAATCCCAGGTGTATTGCATCAGTGCTTTTTTTACATTTCTGTATTAGATTCACTTATTTTTAGCTATATATCTTTCATGTAGATGCGTCAGTGTTAGTGCTGGCCATCATATTCTGATTCATTCATATAAATAATTATTTAAGAAATGAGCGGCTTAACTTCTACAACTTCTGTCAGGATTAATGACAGAATCTTTATTTCACTGATGCTTGGGGAAAAATATGCATTGAATTCTGTGGGGACTGTATTTTACATAACTGGGCCTGCATATCTGAAGACTAAGTAGCATATATATCCAGCATCGTTTCTATATTTAACCATCTAATATATTAAACTCTTATCTGACTGCTAATCCAATAAAATAATAGGTGTCTGGTGAATCACTGGCAAGTGCTATCCCAAATTTTGAGACCTGAGCTTTCCATTCCCTTCTGTGTTGAAAACTATACCATTCATTCTCTTGTGGTTGCCGAGTGAACGTGCCTTAGTTGGACCCACTGAGCTGAACTCAGTGATCCTTATAGAGCCCTTCCAGCTTTGGGACACTGCGTGATTCTCTCAAATGTAGGCAAGAACATGGGGTTGTGTTGATAATTATCCAAGCTGGCATTCTTGGTGCAGTCTGTAATTTACACTCAGTGCCTAACTGGGTGTAGCAGTCTCCAGAAAGTTGGACTTGGCAGGCTGATTCATGGCAAAGCCTTGTGACAGCCTTTGCTGAGAGCAGTTTGGGCTTCCCATGTGCTCTGGGGGAGTCATCGGTGAGAAAGGTGATTCCCAGGGCTCCATTTGTTTTCTGTCCTTCGTGCTGGATGGAAGACAGATGGATGGGCTCCAAGTCCATCTAGACGGTTGTGGCCAGTTATCTGAACCCTCTTCTTGAGGTTGGCACGTTGTTGTAGGTTGATCTTTCTTAAAATACATTAAGCGTGTTTTCCCATACTTGCCTGCTAGCATACAAGCTGGGACACTGGGGTTCAGCTCCTCCTTCAGCACAATTGAATTCAAACCCACAGGTCTTTCTTATGTGCTCTGGTGTTTGTGGGCAGATGGAGAAGAAAAGGAGGAAGGATACCTTCTTTCATCTGCAGCTGGAAAACATCAATGAAAAATGCAGGTCTTGAAGTTAAAGGGAGAAGAAGCAATTTTTTGGTGTCAGAATACTCCAACAGTTTATTCAGTGAACATGCAGTATGTTTCTTTAACACTGAGGTTTGGTTTATATCTTGACTATTATAGCATCTATGATTTGTTATTATAGTTGTATTTTAATATCGTAGCTGTTTTTCAACAATTCCTCATAAAAGCAGCTTCTCATTGTACAGTGTTTTATGGTGGTCATACCTTATTTAGCTCACACACGAGTGGCAATGGTCCTTGTATCTATAGGGTTGTTTTCTTTTTTCTTTCTACATCACTGCGGATAATCATTGCTCTCAACATACAGCTAGAACACACTTCCTTCTTGTGCATTTGTTGAAGAATAATAGTGTGAGTGGGTGGTTTTTTAAAAAAATATTTTGTTATTTACATCAATTGGTATAGGCTTGCTGCTTGTACACTTATTTTTTAAATTTTGTGATTGCTAGTTTGTCTGCCGTTCATTTTGGAGTGCTCTTTTGAGTTGGAAAAAATGTTACCTTTTTTTATTTATAAAGCAAAAGCCATGGATTTAAAATATATGAAGCTCCCTTCTCATCTGTTGTTTCTCAGTTCTAATTTTTACATTTTACAGTTTACTTGTTGACATTAACTACTCCACTACTAATTGCTTAAGCAGTAGGCGTAGCTGATGTGCTTCCATTGGCTTGATGGCAACTAGCTGCAGCAGGTTTACTGTTAGATACAAAAATTGTGCCACTGTCCTTAAATGCCTCTGGCCACAGGATACAGGTGGAATAGGAAAACACATCTCATTTCATTAGCTCTGGACCTTGGTTTTTTTTTTCCCTCGTGGCTTAACTTTGACTGTACCAGACTTTGGGATGCCATCAGTCCTTGCAGCTCAGTTTGTATTTCATCCTCATTCTTAACATTTGGATGTGAAGTAATGCATTATCAGCATGCAGCAGAATGTGAATATTAATTGGAAAGCGCGAGAACATCGGTGTAAAAATAAAAGTCACGAGGAACGTTTGTCTCATTGCTTTTCATTTTCTTTATCCTTTTTCATTTGGCTTTGCTATTGAAAGTATTGGAATGCGTTACCCTGTGTTTACCTTGATTTATAGGATGTGTTACCTTGATTTATAGGAAAGACTGTTTGCATCTGGATTCAGCTGTAGCATGCTGTTGGATATGTGGGCTCGGAGTAATTTGCATTTGGGTCATTTTAAGTACGCTAGAAAAGCTAAGGGAAGAAGAAAACTTCACTGTTATCTCACTATTATTGCCTCCCAGCAAGTATGGCTATTAATACACATGCAGGTAATACCACCTCAGGACAGTGGTTTCGTGAGTCATACTGCTGGGTAATGGTTATGCCATAAGCAAACGCTCCATGTGAGTCTACGTGCTTTTAAAAAATTAGTTGGGGTACGGAGTACTCTTCCATGTATGTAAGCTGCAAAGAAGTACCACCTCTCCAAATCTATTTTTTGTCACAGTCATTTTTTTTTCTTGCTTCCAGAGGTATTTTCTTGAGCTGTTCTCAATAGAAATGGAAATAGGTTTTCTTTGATTTATTGTCTTGTGAGAGTTGTGAGTATGGGGTGGTTTATTTATTTATTTATTTCTAAGCTTCTGTGCTGTCAGTGTCCCCAGTATTTGGAGGATGAAATAAACTTCAGGTTGAGAGGAAAAAATCTGGTGGGTGCATTGAGATACCGCGCTTCAGCAGAGCTCTGGTAGCCCATTATTTATAAATGCTTGCTTTAGAGTTGGGTTTAAACAGCAGTGCTTAAAATCTTATTTCTGAGGTAATTAGAATTTCTCAGATAATTATAATAGTGAACTCATTTCCAAAGCTCAAGTTCTGTGCATATTGTGCACACAGCATTAGATCATAATATCTGTTTTCTGAAAATCCAGAAGGGGAATACAGGTGTGAAGTAAATGTCATTCAAATAGCCTTCAAGACTCGGTAAGTCATCTTGGGGGCAGTGAGTTGAGCTTGTGATGAATGCGTTTGGAAGGAGAGGACGTGAATACCAAGACAATATAACGATTCAAAGTCTGTTAGTAAAAGCCGTGTTGGGAAGGTGTTAATTTGGGGCTGACAGGTCACCTCTGGGTGCTCTTTAATCATTGATGGACTTGTTTTTCCTGCTAATAGCACATGTTCAAATTATGTTTAAGGGGAATTTAATTGGAAGAGTTCTGGAAATCTCATCCAGTGAGACTGAATTAGAGAATATAATTTTTAAATTGGTTGTATGGAAGCAAAAGATGAAACAGGGAGTGAGACTTGAACTAAGTTTTGAGTAATAGGTAGATGATCTGCAAACTGATCTTGTCTTTTCTGGATGCCAGAAGGGCACGCGTGCATTTCTTTCAGTTTGCAGGCTGTCCCCAGGCTCAGCTGGTGACACCAGTTACGCTGCTACATTGCCACCAAGGCTGTGGGATTGTACAGATTAAGTGAGGCTATGTTTTGGTTTGCTGAGTTTTAGTGGTAATACAGAAGGAGAGAACCCAGGTTGACTTTTGGATTTAGTTACGCTCTTCTCCGTGGTAGAGATTTCTAGAAGAAAGAAAACGTTATTTGCTGCAAATCTTTTTGTACACTCAAAGATCAGTGAGGCAGAACAACCTCCAGTACTGTTAAATCCTTCCGAAATCATTCATCGAAACAAAGCTGTATCTCCCATATGGCTTCACTAGTCTGAGTGTTAATGCATTTTGCTGTCCTGCTTAGAAAGTGGAGCACAGGCTGGTTTTGTCGAGGTGTGGCAGAGGTGCAGCATGCCTACCCTGTGCTAAGTAGGAGTTTTGCTTCTTGAAGAAACCAAGTGTTACCCTCTGGCTCATCTGCAGTTCTCCCAAATCTCAGGAAGTTGGTAGCAGGTTTATCTTAAGCTGTGGTTTGTGATTCCTTGAACTGTGGTGGAGGCTGAGCATGGGCTCCTATTTGGGTCACACATTTTAAATTGCTGAGCCACAATTTAAATCCTCCTGAAGCCAAGTGTAGGAATTCAGTGTTATGAATTTTTATCTTTCTCTAACTTTTGTGCTTTCTTCTTTCCCTTTCCCTCCAAACAAAATAGAAAATGATGAGCACAATTGAAAGAAATGTGCTTTGGGGATTGGAGAGCAGGTGAAGTAGGTAAAAAGCTAATTTAAAAACATACCACAGAATCACACAGGGAATCACAGAATTACAGGGATTGATTATAATTAAAACATTGGCATAAAATGGTAACTGGTTTTTACAAAACATTATCATAAAGTTGGCTGCTTATCCAAGAATGGGGTGAAGAGCTAAATGTTTCAGACAGTAAGTCATCTAATAAAACACACTTAGATGATGTGGTACTTCTAAGCGTTGTGTTGAATAAGCAGTTGTATTCTATCTCAGGATTAATGTATGATTTTTAAATAAGCTTTATAGAACGTGTGCTATCATAGTAAATATGTATTTAGGTGTATATCTACACTTTTAGTAAAAGTGTATTCAGGCAATATTTGTTTTGATCCTGTAGAGTGCAGTGATTTGGTTGGTCTGCCTCCTTCATTACTGCTTCTTCTACCTGTTCTGTTACTGAATTACAGTCCCTCAGATTTTTGTTACTTATATTCATTCAGAATCCTGAAATTCGTTAAAAAATGCACGTGCATATGTGACAATTGGGGTGCAATTGGCTAAAATTTTTAATGAAAAAATTTGAATGAATTTTGCTGTTTAACTGAAGTCTTCTTCATCACCCATGTCAATTTAAGGATTGTTTGGGTGTTTAAAAACAGGTGAGTAAAGATTTAAATAAAAGGAACTACGTTCAATAAGTGTGGATGGGAATATAGTGAATGTACTAAATGGAGAGGAAGATAAACGGGGGAAGAAAAATAATCGAGCATCGTTTTTAGTTGTTTTTTATGTAATGAAACTCTTATGTAAATATCTGAACTAATAAATAGAATTCAGCCCCATAAGAAATAAGTAAAGAAATAAAAGCTCAAGTGCTGGAAGTCTGTGAGTCTAAGAGAACTAATATATCCAAGAGAAGCCAAAACAGGAGAGGCTGTTTAAAAAATGACTGCTAGGTACATTAATGTTAATTCAGATGTATCTATTGCAGTGAAAGTAACTTTAAAAAAATGACTGAAAAGCTTGTTTGCTAAAGGAGACCTTTATCACTAAGGGCAGCAGTAAAGGAAGTCTTCAACAAGCATATTACAGATGAGCCACAGAAGGTTGGAAGGGAAGGTTGGATTTTGAATGAGGGAGCAGTTAGGATGCAGCCAGGTACATCTGACCTCAACAACTGCCCCATTGCCACTGGGAGCTTAATCTTTATCTCAATCTACAAAACTGTCAGTAAGTTTTTTAATTTATTAGAATATTTAGTCAGTTGCATCAAAAAAACTTAAATATTGCAATCAGTGTCAACACTTAGAAAATTTTAGCATGATGAGAATGCTTTTCATTTTTACTACTTTTCTAAAACCTGAATTTTGTTCACATCTTAGCTCTTCCTACTGTAAATTGAACTACATTAAATGGTAAATATTGCATTTGAGAAATTTCAAAGTTTGGCCTCAGCAAATTTGGTCTTTTGCCTAGAATTCTGAATGCATGAACCTGCCCTTGGGCAAGTTGTATTAAGAGTATCCTGTACAAAGTTAAGGATTCTTTGACTTCAGTTGCGCTCTTGTGATAACTGGCTGCCCGTTGAACTGTGAAATGCTTTGTGAGTTAACGAAATCACAGAATTGTAGGGGTTGGAAGGGATTTCCACAGATCATTGAGTCCAGGCTCCCTGCGAAGCAGACTCCCTAAGCAGGCTGAACAGGCTGGCGTCCAGGTGGGTCTTAAATATCTCCAGGGAAAAGAATCCATAACCTCCCAGGGCAGCCCGTTTCAGTGCTCCCTCACCTTCACTGCGAAGAAGTTCCTTCACGCATTGGTGCAGAACTTTCTGTGCTCCAGTGTATGGCTGTTTCTCACTGTCCTGTCCCTACAGACCACTGAAAAGAGGTTGGCCATGTCTCTTTGTCTCCCAAATGCATTACTCCAGTTCCCGTGTTCTTTTTTTTATTATTATCTGAATAGCATCAGAAACTTTAATAACAAGTAAATAGCCATTTTAATGTGCTCCTATAGACAGATGGAACTGCTCTCCTTTTGACCAATATAGAATAACAACAATAAGACCTAGTGATTGATTGCTATCAGAAGAAATTTAGTGTAGCCATCTGTAGATAAATCTTGGAATGTTTGCCTTCTGAATGTGGACTTTCTGTTCCTGATACTTCACTGTGTAAGTGGAGGATCTCTTTGTGTGTGTGTGTGTGTAATTAGTTTTGTTTTGCCTCCTGCTTCATGACAAGTATTGCTATCTATTTTATTTTCTTTAGCTTTTCAAATGTTGCGAAGTACTGAATGTGTGTATCTGATAATTCTCAATAGCTTTGTCTATAGTCAGTAGTGATGAGAGCACAATTCCAAAAATTGCCCTATTCAGTGGAACTTGTGTGTGCTTATTTGCTATAATTTTCTAATTGAATGGTGAACTTACAGAATTCAACAGAAAAACAACGCACCTACACTTCTGGGGAGAAAAGAAAGAAGCAGAATAAAGAATTCTGGTTGCTGCAGGTGACAGCTGAAATTCCACTTTGGTTGTCTTTTTTTTTTTTTTTTTTTTTTTTTTTTTTTTTTTGAATGTAAAAGAAAAGTTAGATGTTTTAATTCTGCAAGGGAATTACACCAATGAGTATTCTGAATGGTAGTCACCCTCCGCCCCCAACTAGTGCTAGTGCCTAACCATAGGAATAGGAATAGATTGGTTAATGTAGAGTCTAATTCTTTTCCCATCTTCCTTGTCTAAGAGAGATTTTTTTTTTTTTAGAAACTGGGATAAAACAGAAGTGATTCTCTTCCATAGTATATGTATATGAGTAATATAATTCAGTTTTTTTCATGTTAAATATTTCATCTTAAGTTCAGCGTTGGAGGAATAATAGGAGAAAGAGGATGATTATATTTATAGCCAATAGTGAGCTATAAAACGATCAGTGATTTGTCATTTGTATTAAAAATAACATAGGACTCATGTCAATTTTTGTGTTGTTTACTTATATCTTCCTAAATACAGAAGAGAGAAATGATTGTGTACCTCCTGTAAACTTGTGTAAGATATAAATAGGAGAATACATTTTTAGGTAAGCTTTCCTTTTGTTTATTACTTTCCTCAAGGTAGTATTTACAGACACTGCCTTACGTGCTTATGGAAATTGTAATGTATCTGAAATTGGGCATTAAACACACACTATATGTATATATATATATAAATTTGTTCAGTTGTGTGGAAGTCAAGGTACAAGCAATGTACTGGGTTGATGTAACACTTAAAGTATTTTTTATAATACAGTTATTAAGGATTTTACAAAATTAGATATAGTTTAGCTACTAATTGCCAGAAGATGAACCAGTCGTACTGCTGGCAGATGGTATAGGGAATTGCAATAAATCTTCTGTACTTTCAGAGCGGTCAGGCCGTCCTGACATACAGACAATTATCTTTAGGAGATATTTGCACTAGCTTGTGCTGCTTTTTGAAGAGAAGTTATGTTGGGTAAATCTCAGTGCCTTGTGTTGTGTCAGAAAGTAACTCTGGTATTTTTTTTGATGGTATTTTCTGCAAAGTCCTACTCCTTAATGTGATTGCATGGCAGAGAAGAAAATTACCTTGCTTAATTCCCCCTATGCTTAGCATAGCACCTCATTGCATGAGAACAAAAGCTGTGTAGTATGTTTGATTTGTTTAAATCTGTTGATGATTTCTGGTCACAATTGATGATGTCTCGTGTGAATCTTTTGCTTAGAGTCCTTAAGTGTAGAAGGAGCCAGGTTGGGATGGTATCTCAGGACTCTTTTAAGCTACTAATAGAAACCTGGGTTCATAAATCCTCCAGAAACATTGTACTCTCAGCCTGTATAACAGAAGAATTTTAGTGACTTGTAGCATTGCCATGGGGAGTAGTTAGAAGCCTTGGGGAATAAAAGCACCTTGATAGTCCTAGACTAGAAAAACATCAAGGATCTTTGGGAGGCATAACAGCATTTGTTCAGCTAAATCTTAAATAGTGGATGGAAAGTAAAGGGAAGCCATATAGTCTGCTCTTTCCCCACTGATGTCCTTTCACAGCAGGCTCATGTGGGTGCTGAGGGAACAGGGACTCACTGGTTTGGGAGAGGCCATGCTGTTGGCACACAGTCGGTGGGAGCGTGCTGGCCCTGCCCCAGCTCACCTGCCCACATCACATCAGCTCCCTCAGTCGTGAGGTCTAGCACCATATGCTGTGTCTGCAGGCTTGGAGAATAAGGCAGAGATGGTTGTGGGAAGGAGCCCTACTCCTATTTTGAGACTTGTCATTGGTTACCAGGTACTTCTGCATGACCAGGAACATGCTCCTGACTGCCTACTCTGTACTCGTGTGTACCTGTGCCGTCCATTAGTAACTCACAGCCCAAACGTGTTCCTGACAATGTAAAATCATGTGTACGTGTTGCCCTGTGGCGACCTTACATAAATCAATTAAACCTTATGGAGATGCTTATTCCCTTTCACCATTAGATGGAGTGAAGAGCTTTCTTCCCCACTGAGTTTCGGAGCTGTGAGATCTTTGCTTAAGTTTGTCCAAGGAAGTGAAGGAAGCCTATAGACTTCGAAGGGCTGTGTTTCAGCTCAGAAAAATAAAGTGCCTCGTGTAAGATCTCAGTGTTTCATCATTTACTTGAAGTTGGAAAGCTGAGTATGTGGCAAACAAATACTGCTTGTAGTGAAGCAGCTTTTATGGATGAGCTCAGTCTTTCATGCATTCTTCAGCTCTCTTAGTTCTCCTCCAGAGTTCAGCCAAAAGAAAGGGATATATAATCAAATGGTTCTTCATAGGAAGTCACTCGTTGCTATCAGGCAGTGAGAGTAAATGAAGTCTAAGTCTTAAGTCATTATTTAACTGAGAAATACAGTTCTTGGTGATTTGCAATGACTTCTATTGGAGGATATTTACATACTGTGAAGCTATCCCAGTATCACACGATCATGGAATGGCTTGGGTTTGAAGGGACCTCAGAGATCACCAGTTTCAACCCTCTGCCACAGGCAGGATTGCCAGCTGCTAGAACCAGCACTAGTCTTTCAATGAAGGACTTCCTATTTATGTTCTTAAGAATAATGTTCACTCAATGTTACCTTGCATTTCTCCCCATCAAAGTAAAGAAGAAAAGGTTTTTATTTTACAGAAACGTAATTTGTTCACTTTAACAGACTGATCAGACTTGATACCCTTTTTTATTTGTTGTTGTTTCATGTCATAGCTGCTTTTTAAAATTTATTCCTTCTTTAACTTTTGCTGTTCTCTGAATGTTTCTAAGGGGGGAAAAAAGCAAATATGGAAGGAAACAGAGTGAAAGCCTGTTGTGCCTGGCTTTGTTAAAACACTGTGAATGTTCTTCTGCATGTGTATACATGCCACAGTGTTTTCCGTTCATTTTGCAAGAGTAGTTCCTTGATTAAAAACCTGTTCCTTTTGCCTATTTTTGTTGTTTCCTGAAGCTTGAGTTGCATCTGGTAGGCACGGATTTGTTTGTGCTTTTAGTTTTAGATTGAGAGCCAGGTTTGTGAACTCATTCTCCAAGTACCTCGGTGTGTAGTTGCTTTCTGCCAGCGCTTTTTTTTTTCTCTCGCTTGCACGGTTTTCTTGTGCTGTGCTGAGCAAGTATTTGACAATGAGCGTTTGGTTCTGCAAATAATAATTCATTTGCAAAAACACTGGTGTTTCTTACCTAGATCACATCCTGCAGAAAGCCTGCAGAAAACTGTAAAACTGTCCTGAGGTAGTCAGTGCATGAATAATTGTCAAAAATAAACCTTACTGCTTCCAGCTCGGCATACCTTAGTTATAAGTATGTAGTCGTGCTGTATGGTAGTAATTTGCTTGCATAGTCTTCAGTTCCTACTACCCAGCACTACTTGAGACAGCATTACATCAAGTGCTTTACAGTTTTATGAGGTGAAATGGTTATACTTTTTAAGGAGGCCTTAGATACTCTCTGGAGATGACCTGCCTTAACTTATAAATCACTGCTCGTGGTTACATAATCAATTCAGAAAGAAGAGGTTTATGAACTGAAGCACAATTAATAATGGTGTTGGTTAGAGATAAAAAGAAATGAGTTATTGTTCCTTTGTGATCCTAATGGTGATTTGAGCCTGTTCAGGGCAGTCAGTGGTTGTGGCAAAGCGTGAATCACATTCTATGGGGACAGAGCCACGTGGCAGACTTGTTGCTAATGTGCAAGGCGCTGTGAAGTTGTACAAAGCAATTGCAGGATAGAGGGCCTTTGGAGAATGAAAAGAAGATACTATTATTATAGGATTTCGTTGGTAGTTCAGTGATTGGACGCAATCTTCTGTTTTATTATTTCATTGAATGTGAGTACTGTAGAAGGATCATCTCGGGATTACTGAAAGTGAGGTGATCCACGGATGGCTATTTTACATAGAAGTTTCCATTTCAAACTCAGCTTTAAAGTCATTTATCATTCTGCAGAGGTTATTAGAACTGCAGCTCCTCCAGCTTTTTTACAGAACCAAGCATGAAGAAATGAATATTTGCTTATTCATAGCAGAGTCAGTTGCCTGTGATTCACAGAGATTATTCCAATGTAGCCTGATTTATTATTATTTTTTTTTCTTCCTCTTTTTGCTCTGTCTTGGAGTCTAACGAGCAGTTTACTTAATTTCAAAATCTGTGCTACACCAGTAGCAGGGACATTTCTCTATGACCCCTAAAGGAAATCAGTGTAGTTATATTACATGAAACAGTTGATGGAAAGTTGCTTGACAGATTTTTGAAGTGATCTCTTTTTTTATAAACCAAAGGTAGTATTTGCTGTTTAAAAAGTGAACTGGATTAACAAACACTGGTAATTCAGTCTGCTTACCTTTGTATGTTGAGATCTCTGTAAGAATCCTTTTGGGTCATGCAGGTGAGGTGAGCGATCTGGTATGTACACGTTAAAAGCAGGACTGAATCTTCCCCCCCCCGTTTGAAATATGCAGATGTTTCCTGCTGCTGAAGCAACTTTAACTAAGTCTTGCCTCCATATACAACATAGTGTAGTATCCAGGGCACTCATTTGGGAATTCCAAATATAGATCAGTTCTCTGTGATGTCTGAAGTGGAGATTAGATAAATAGCCACCCAGTGGGTGCTATGTGGAAAGATCGAGGTCTGTTTTCTTGACTGTTTTGTGGAGTCACTGGGAGATGAAGTGAAAGTTAAGATGAAGCTCTTTGGACAATTTAATCTGTGCTCATGTACAGTTTTCTGGGGTGGGTGAAACTGATTATGTCTTCTAGTCTATTTGTGACAGTGAAATGACCTTTTGATAATTAAAAAGAAATATGTTCCTTAGGTAGATGATATCCATTTATACATTGTCAATAAGCCTGACTATGATAAAATGACTTGGCAGAGTATCTCTATTTGAAATACAAGCAATCCTTTTAAAACTTGGGTTTTTTATGTAGAGACGTGTTAATTTCCATTTGTATTTTTGCCTATGCATCATTATTCATGTAATAAAAGCACTATTAACATTCATGAGCTGTCTATGCTCTATTTGCATCTGCTAAACTGAAAGAAGTCAACAGTTTGAAGATTATTACAGTTATGGTAACATAACAGGATTCTTACAAAAGGGATAAACTCTTATGAAACACTGTTAAACTATTTATTTTAACTAGTGGTGGGCTGAGGACTTGTGTTACTGTTGAAGTAAAGGCTTGCTAAAGGCTTCCTTCTTTTTGACTTCTGACATATACAGAGTAGAGGTCCTCCTCCCCCTCCAGTCTGCCCTGGTGAGGCCACATCTGCAGCACTGTGTCAGTTCTGGGCTCTGCAGTTCAAGAGAGACTTCTGGAGAGAGCCCAGCAGAGGGCCACAGAGATGAGGAGGGACCTGGAGCATTTCCCATATGAGGAAAGGCTGAGAGACCTGAGGCTGCTCAGCATGGAGAAGAGAAAGCTAAGGGGGGGGGGATCTGATCAATACTTATAAATACTTAAAGGAGGGGAGTCAAGCAGATGGAGCCAGGCTCTTTTTGATGGTTGCCAGTAACAGGACAAGGGGCAGTAGGCACTAACTGGAACACAGGAAGTTCAATCTGAATATGAGAAAGAACTTAATTACGGTAGTGTGACAGAGCACTGAACAGGCTGCCAGAGAGGTAATGGAGTCTCCTTCTCTGGAGGTATTCAAAACCCCCTGGACAGTTTCCTGCATAACCTGCTATAGAGAACCTGCTTTAGCAGAAGGTTGGACTCAGTGATCCCCAAAAGTCCTTTCCAACCTTTCTGATTCTGTGATTTCTGTCCACACTCCAGCTATTTTCGTACTGTGCATTTATCTGTATATTTTTTATGTTAAAAACTGGAAATAAATTTTAGCCCTCTCTTATTCTTTCTGTACAAAAAAACGATTTCTGCAAAGTATCCCACCAAAGCCATGTTTTTGTTTTTGTTTTTTTTTAACTTAGAAACTGATAAATCCAGAATTCAGCAGTTCTTTTCCTTTGAATCCAACACCATTATAAGTATCCTGTGTTGCTTTAATGCAGTAACATCAGAATCCAGGAACTGCAAAAAACACTTACTGCCTCTCTTCTGGATTTCTGCTGTCAGTAATGGATAGGTGTGGGTGAGAGAATGGAGGCATGATGAAGTTCAGATTAACAGCAGTGCATCTCTTTTACTCATGGTTAATGGCAGAGGTGGTTTAATTGTATCGTTTTTATCCACTGTTGGAAGTAGAGACTGAGTCTGTGTTCTTGTGATATGGAGAAGGTGTGTACACAGAGAACAGCACAATAAAAGAATAATGGCGAGCATGAGTAACTTGCATTAAAATTGTCTTTTTACCCCACTTGCTATGTAATGTAAATCCCGTTGGAAATGTCCATGCAGGATGTTGCCAATACACGTATTTCCGTCAGATCTGAGTGATCTCAATTTTATGTGATTTTTATATCTAAGAACTATAGGATGCATGCATTTTGTTCCCTAGTGTTCAACCTGTAATTTATATAGGCAAAAGCTAGAAAAATATTCACCTCTTCAAAGTGAATGAAAGGCAAAATACAATATTTTCTTATCCAGTTATTTGTATCTTGACTTTTTTTTCCTTATTATCTTTTTCTTTTTTTCCATTTCTTTTTGGTCTTCAGACTTTGGTATATGAATGAGAGGAAACAGAAGTGTTCCTTTTATGCTGCTATCAGAATGAATTAAATCTAAAATGTGCTGTACAAATATGATTACCTTTTAGCTTATCTTTTTCTCCTTTTCCTCTTCTGGTATTTCATATGAGAACCACTGCCTACAGCTGGCTGGAGAGGGGCAAAGGGAAGAGTACTCTTGTAAACAAATGCGTGTTTTCTCTACAGCTGCTTGAATTTTAACTTGCTCTCTTAGTGTCCTTGTCCTCTCATCTCTGTTCCTAGAGATGTTGTTATATGGTGAACTGCAGGCCATATATAATATCTGCAGAGATGTTATCTGCTAAATAACTGTAAATAGAAAGCAGCTTGTAGCAGATTGTAGCCTGACTGAATTAGCTGTGAAGTTTGAGGAGCTGCAAAACAAACAAACAAAAATACCAGGAGTTTTGTTTCTTCTCCAAGAAGCAAAGGTGATGTTTTTTTTTGGTCTATTTGCTTGTTTTTTAAAAATGCATGTTATTTGAAATGCGAATGAGCTCTCGCCATCGTGGAGAGAGCAAAGTCCCATCGAACAACTGAAGTGGCTGGTAGGTGCCATTTGTAAGCTCCCTCGTTAATGAGCTTTTGGGCAAGGAAAGGGGGAAGGTCTTGACACAAAAGTTGGAAAAGCCATTAATGTTTGGACATAAGTGACCTGCAGTGCTCTCCTCTCAAACAGCTTCAATACGTGAGAGATGTAGTTAATGGAAGAAGTATTAGATTTTTAATATGAACAGGCGTAGCCATCTACTATATATTTAAAAACCTGTAGGAAGATTTTATTGCTAGCCCACAAGTAATAAGTCCTGGAGAATTACTGCAAATTGCTGTAGCGATGCCTAATCAGAGAGGTTCTTCAGAGCCACGGAGTGCTTGGATGTATTGGGATTTTTTTGTTGCATTCAGTCCAAGGGCTTTGGATGTTGCCGTATCTTTATGAAAGTGCTAAGAGTGTCTTTCAGACCTGAAGCAGCCATGCTCTTTAGGGCAAGCTAATCTCAGAAATGGAAAAAGTGAAAGGGAATATTTGGATGGATGCCTGAAGATGGTGTGCATTTTCAGCTCAGCTGTGCAGTGTGTTAGGGCTTCCATCACGTGGTGTGAGGGAGCTGGGCAGCTGCTGGCTAAAACCGTGAGAACAAAGGCCTTGTGAAGGAGCGGCGATGTCGCTAAGGATTTCTGTCTTGACCTTGCTGACCCTTTACCTCTGCTGAACTCGGTCTTTATCTGAATGTCTGGCCCAGCCATAGGGGCACAGGCGGTTGGCAATGCACTGGTCTTGAAAATGCAAGGGAGGCAACAGTGCTGGCTCTGGTTTGCACGTTACATGAATTTGTTCATAATCCCTTCTGAAGGTTTGGGCACGTCTACAGACTGCATTAACAGTGCACCAGCAAAACATACTTCAGAATACGTAGCTTTCACTGTTCCACTTGCAACAGCAGCAGACTGGAGGGAATGAGACTGTGATGAAGTGAAGGTAAGGGAGGTCAGAGTCAGGCTTTGTGTTCAAGGAGGTAATGTCCTTTGTCTTGGTTTGTTCTGCTGTGGATACATATTATGTATATTATGTACGTGTGCACAGAAGCAGGTTTTGCAGTTTTTGGATCTTTATTGATGGTTAATGCAGGTATGTAAGGTATGACGAATTTTAGGATTCCTCCTGAGGTTTGCAAATGCTCCCTTAGGGATTTGCATCTAAGATTTCTGTTCAAGCTGTCTTATTTTTTTAATGATGTGAGGATAAATGTCTTAGGTTTGCTTCTAACACCTACCTGAAACTTACTGTGAACGTTCCATTTAGGAATGCTAACACTTGAAGTGCAAGTTATATTTAAAGTGCTTAGAACTTCAAAAAACAAACTGACAAAAAAAACCCCAACAAAACAGAAAACCCAACAACAACGGAGTAAACCTTGACTTACAAAGTAACTCTGTGGTGAGTTTGTTTTCAATAGCCCTCTTATTGTTTCCATTTTCCCAGCTTCATTTCTACAGTCAGCCTTGTTATTTCTCATTTCTCAGCTTGCTGAGTTTCAGCTTCATTACTTGTGCAGCTTCAGGCTGGCAGTCTTCCATTGCCATTAAGAAAGTTATCTGTAGCCTTGCAAGCGCAAATCTTTTTGTGTTGAGGACAATGTTATATTTAGTTTACTCTTATTTTCTGTAAATCAAATCCTTTATGAAATGGACTTGCAGTAGCTGTGATTAGAATGTCTCGTGTACTATTTTTGCATACTGTTTATTGATTCTTGATATACTTGGCTTTCTTCAGGTGTCTCATCTGTTATTTCATATTAGATGTTTCACCCTCTAACAGACAAAGCATTGTGTTTTTTCAGTTGTCATTTTACAAGATGAGAAAAAAATATAATTGGTTACTGGTAAGACTAAGGAAAGTCTTAATTCTAACAGTAATAATGTTGAGGAACAGCAAAAATCATGTTTGTTCCAGAAACAGAATGCATAACACAAAGCTGACCTAACTGCAGTGGAGAAGCTGCGTTGAGGAAACCAGAGCAGCGCCTCATGGTCAGCTTCAGGGTAGATCTGGTGAGAATAACGGTGTTTATTTTGAAGGATATTGCATGGCTTACTCCTTAAGAAACACCAGTAATCGCTCCTTCTCTCTGTTTTGCGTGGTCTTTGTGTGATGAATCACAAGATCTGTACGTCACTGAACATGCAGGAACTGCCTGAATTTGTGGTTGTGAGATCTCCTGACAGTACAGTTGTCAGCCTGGATTTGTCTGCAGGTTCCGATTGTGACTAAAATTAACTGATAGGGATATAACGAAACAGACGGAAATCCAGCCTAAGATCTGCTGTTCAGCTTACTTCCATCTACAGTGATTTGTGTGAGAGGATTAATTTTCCACTGGGGAACTAGAAGTTGTATTGCATGGTCCTTGCATGTTCCAGAACTGGCAAACGACTGTGCTGTCTCAATTTTTCTCCAATCACAGGCATCAAATAAATCTTGCTTTTTTCTTTTTTTTTTTTTTCCAGTTACGAGGCCAGTCTTTGTAGAAAAATATAGATTAGGTCTCTTTTTTTTTTTTTTTCCTTTTTAAAATTCTTTAACTTTTAATCTAAACTTTGAAGATAAATGCCAAAATATTATCATATAACGTTCCCAGGTCTCTGAGCTGAAAATAATTCTGGTTCTTGATTTCTGTTGTCCTGTCCACTAAGACTTTTTGCATGACGATACAGCTGGCTTTTATTTTCATCTTTTCATTTTCAGTTTCCCCAGAGTATTAATTTAGTTCATTAGTAAAATCAGCTCAACTGCCAAACTGTAGGAAAAAACTGAAACAGAGGTTTTCTCTGTAGGAAGAAGAAAACAAATCACATTTCATTTTTACTCCTACGTCTAAGACTTGCCAAATGTCATGCGGAGCAGAAAAAAAACATGCAAAGAATCTGATATGTAATGATGTACCTGGAGAACTAAATAATTGCTTCATTTTAGTATGGCTGTTTATTAAATAAATGTTTTTGTCTCCATGATTTTTTTTCATAAATTCTTTTGATGGATGCTCAGTAGATGCAAATGACAGCCAGCAGGTAATTTTCCCAAAAGAAGAGCTCTTTTTTGGCAAGAGGAAAAAAAAAATCAAATAATGTACTCCCGTCAATGCCAATTGGCTTCATCAAAGGCCTTTAATTGAAATGCCAAATGTAGCACTCTGCCATTGTTGTGAGCTATTGTTTCTGTACTGCAGATTTCACCTGTCGCACTTCAAATTCAAAGACATTGGTAGACATTACAAATATCTGCTGTAGTCCCGAGTATTTCTTGCCTTGGTTTACTAGTTCATGGTGCAGTTAGATAAGCATAAAAGCACTAATGAAATATTCAGAGTTTTCTCCAAAGTTCTTGTCAGCTTCTTGTACAGACGGGAATGCATGCACACAGAATCCTAAACACAGGTTTGAAGAAGAAAACCATCGAGTGCTTAGTATGACTCAGACTGCCATTAAGTGTGCAAAAAAACCCAAACTCCAATCAAAACCAACCAACCAAACAAAAGAATAACCCCCCAAACCTGTGTAGGTATGTTTTGTTTTTTTTCCAAGTCTTTTTTTTTTCCTCTTGCCCTAAGCAGATGTATTATAAAACAAAATTCTGTCTCTGAGTTGCTCCTTCTGATCAACAGCTTTTTTTCTCAGGAGTAGTTTGTACAGCAGTGACTTGTCTACAGGAATGCATTTTAATATACCATTAATGACTACCTTCTATACAGAAGATTAGGAATAGAAATTTATTAGTTCCTTCCTCTGTTAATTATGTAGATACATCTTTCTAATCCAGTTTCCTGTGACACAAATATAATACCTTCAGTTTCCTCTGGAAGGTGTCACTCTTCAAATGACAGTTCTAATTATGCGTCACATTTATGTGAAATCATTTTGTTTCACGTGTACTCATCTTCTTCAGGATGGCACTTGTTTGTTCATATTTAGACCACTTGTTTATCAGTGCAGCAGCGTTGCCATTAAGGAGACACAGGATTGTTCATGAGTTGTGCACAAACATGCAGCATGTTAGGTATTCTTGTTCCTTCTTCTCATTTAGTGCACACAGTTTCATTCTTTGCTGTATTTTGATGTCTTCCACAAAAGCTTGTTACAGAATAGAGAAAGGAGAAGGTTTTCATAGGAGAGTGCTTTTAAAATTTATAAAGTCCTATTTTAAAGCCTGAGAACTGTTTGAAAATTTCAGGACAAGTAAATGTGATGAAAGGAATAAATCTTGAGGGATGTCAAAGAAAATAGAGTGGACCATGGAAAAGGGAGTATAAAACCATTTACAAAAAGAGCAATATTCAGGTGGTGGCATTTCGGGAAAACTAATTAAAATATTTTTCCTTAGATAACATGGAAGACACCAAATGATAATTTCTTAAAACTTTACATATGTATACATTATTACTTGCTGCTAGACGATTTGTCTGAGGTAGGGCCTCGGAAATGTCAGGTTAAACTTTTACTGCCTGCAGAACCTAGGGTGACAAATCTCAACCAAAAAGGCATTATCAGGGCAAGGACAGAATGGAAAGCTGCTGGTATTTTGGAAGCAAAGAGTGAATGGAAATAATATTTTTCTTTGGTTTCCTGTCTGTTTGCAGAGCCATCATCATGAGTATTTATTACTTTCCCAGTCTGATGGCATGTATAGACGGTGCAACTGCAGTACTTCATAGGTAGTTATTTAGTTTTCTGTTCCTTTTCCAAGGAAAAGGAACAGAATTTATGTATATTCTTAATGCTTCCAGCCAGTCTATGTCAGTTCATATATCTGCTGCTCTCATCCATCCTGGCCTCCTACATGGAGCATTGGTTGTGCCATCTGTACCTAATATATCGTGGGTTTACATGAATGGAGGAGGGGGAAAAGGCAGGATTCCATTATACAATGACAAATTAGGATGTTCTTTATGCTTAGTAAAAAGCAAATATCTTGGGGGCAGGGAGCTGTATTGAGGTGATTGCTTTATATGTTTTGAAAGAGTACTTTGGTGTATGCCTTCAACCATAGCAAAAAATATTGACTATAATAATCTTCATTTGCATCTTGGTTTCTTGCACACCCTCTTATTCCTCTATTTTAGTGAGGAATTAAACCATTAAATACGTTCAGTTAGATATTTATGCGCTAACAGTCTTTAGTTTAAAACATTCCAAAATAAAAGGTTTGGGAGCAGTCAACTCATAAATAAACAGGGCACAGGAAAAGATAGGAGGGGTGGTAATTGAAAATGGGATGAAGAGGATTTTCTCATAGTAGCAGGCTAAGTGTATTTGCAGTTTTGTTTGGTGAACTCATTGTACCATAGTTGATACTTCTCATTGAGAGGTTACAAGGCAGAGTAGGACCAAAAAAAAATTAAAAATCTTTTCACTCTGAAATGGTAAATTGTCTTTGAATTCTGCTTTGCTTTTTGTTCGGTCTTGTAGTAGTATAGATTGTGAGGTACGAGCTTTGTTTTTATTCAGTTATGGGACCACTTACAGTAAGTAGGTCCCCCATCCTCCAAAGGAACCATAAGTCTGGAGAATGTTAGTGTATTAATTGCAGTGTGTCTCACTGTCTTTATGTTATTTTCCCACTGCAATGTTGGTATCATAGAATATGAAACGATTCCATAATTTATAGTCAACTCCTCCTTCTCCTCATCTCATCTTTGTAGATGAAAAAGCAAATAATACTCAAAAAGACTGGTACATTTTTGGCTTTTTATTACCATATAACCATTTATAAGAGTCGTTAAGAAGCCAGAAGGGAAAGGTTCTTAGATGACCCAGAAGAATGGAAAAATGGGACCAGGAGTGATCTAACTACTGATTTCAGTGTGTTTGGTGGTGCAGGAAACTAGAGGACACTAGCATTGGTGCCAGTGACAGAATGTTTTTTTTTTTTTTTTTTTTTTTAACCTCTGAATGCCCTTAGGAAACTTACATCCTAGCATTATAAGCTTTTGGGGTCATGGGTAAACCAATGTGAAGTGTAGTGCAGCTGGTACTGTATCCTTTGTTCTCTAAATCCTTTTCGTTACAAAAGCACTGCATCTCCAGACAGTGTGATGTAATTGGATGTTGCTGTCTTGTTTGACTCTATTGTGGAGTGTCTTTACAATCTTCAGTGTTTTGTGGCCACTCTGTCTGCAAGCTGTCCTTCTAAAATAATTGGTCTTAGAAACAGAAGCGCATGTACAAGCACAGGGAGCACCAAATAAAGAAGTAACTCTTTCTGTCCTGTTAGAGATTGTTCTGTACTCTTGGCTAGCACAGATATCAGAAACTCCATGCAGACTGTCTGTATTTGATAGCTCTTAGTCAAAACCCATCTCACAAATGAGGATGTTTGTGAAGATGATCATGATACAGTCTGGCTAGGTGACATAGAACCTTCCACATCTTGTAGTTGAATTGAATTAGCTATATGCTCCATTGTTTCCCAAATGTAGATTTAATTGTTAGCAGTATTTCTAATTTATTTATTTTTTAGTGGCAGAATTCATCCTGAATCTTCAGTGTTGACATTTTTGCTTTTCCCAGTAAGATGAAGAATCAGTGGAGAGCGAATTCATCCAGATATGACCAGCTTTCCTTTGTACACAATAAACATCCTCATACACTGGGAGCTTACTGCATGCATCACTTGCCGAGAAGCTCAGGTTTCCTTATGAAAGGCTGTAGCTGTTGAAGGGTCTTCTGTAGCTAGAGGACTGGGTTGTAGCTGAGTTCTCAAGGAAATATAATGCTGAATCTCACTTGCTGTAGAACTTCCTAGCACACTAATGCCACAGAATTAAACCTGAACTAAATAATAGAGTCAGATGTGCAAAAAGAGAAAAAACCCTTTCAGAAGCAGGTTTTTTTTTTTTGAAATGTGAGTGCAAAGATTGTTGAGGTGACAGTTATGCTGTCAACATAAATGCCTAATCACCTTTTTGTTGTTTTTGTTTTAGATTGAGGTGCTGATCAACTTCAGCAGGCAATCGTGTGATTGGAAGAGACTTGTTCAGATATCTAGATTATTAGTATGAAAGAATCGTAAACAAACCTTAACAGTTTTTAACAGTCAACTAATTTTTCTCATGTGTAAAAAAGTGTTTTCTGGGGATCATTTTGTGAGACTATACAGATAATTATTTTTCACATAATAAGTTATGTAAAAAACCAAATTCCTTACTAGTATAGGTAAAACAATTTAAAGCTTTACCTATGGAGATGTATTTTTTTATATACTTTTCAAAGCTATTGAAAAGTGAAGACAAAAAAAACCCAAACAAACAAACAAGGCAACAAATCCAGAGAATAGCTCTGATACTCTAATAAAGGGTTTGTTCATCTGTCTTTGCAGAAGCATTACTGTAGCCTGACTGAAAATATCAGATAATACATGATGGTCATAAAAAAGAATGTAATACTTTGGTAGATTTCCATCAATGCATGGAGAAATCTGACCAGTGGCTCCAGAACTGGGTAAATGAGGAAAGAAGATCCTTAAGATTGTGAAGTCCATACAAAGCAAATGATTTATTTTTTTTTCTGAACAGTTTTATTCAGATGATGGGAATAAGAGGTATTTATACCTGGCAGCTGTTTGATGAACAGCTTATCATTATTTTCGTTAAATTCTTGCAGATCATCTGTGCTTTGAATGTGTAATTTGCAGCCTTTTGCAAAAGCAGGTGACCATTCTCCTTTTGCCTTCTGAGTTCAGCCAGTGAATGTCAGCATTCAAAAACTTCTTCTGTATTACATTATTGCACTGTTATGCTTTCCATACAGACTACCACTCCTTCAAAATTAGTTGAAAAGTTACTGGCATTGTCCAACTGAAATAAACAAAAAAGCACCAAAATAAAACAAAGCACAGAGAAACCTATGAAAAATATATTGGTGTGCAAGTGGTGACGGGTGAACTGCAGGTTTTTTTCTTCTTCTGGTAGTGATTTTTATGTCCATGCATGGAGGCATGCTTAAAGAATAGCATAACGTATATTGAGTGATCCAGTCTGAACTTGTACCCCCTTGCATAACTGAAAGTATGCCCAAGCTGATGATTCCTATTGCATAGGGATGATGTTAATTACTCCCCTAAGCCCTAGCGATGCACCCAGTCTTTACTGAAGTTTGGTTCAGCAGCGATGAAGATTGAGGCTGACATCTTATTTCCAGGGCTGTGTCAGTGTTATCTGTAGTATTCTAATGTTGTATGAGGGAAGTTTTTTTTGTGTTAAAAAAAAAAATAAAAAAATAAAAAAAAAATAAATAAATTCAACATTCTTTAATGCTTTTCAATTTGTATCTGAACACTTCTCATAAAGGAATCACAATTCTTCAAAAGAACTTTAAAGGACTTTTTTATTTTCCTCATCTATTCTGAGTATTATTACAGTACACTCAATGCTGTTTCTGTTATTTTAATAAAAAGGAGACATTGATCAATCCTGTCACTTCTTTCTGATGGTCCTCCTATTTTTCACTGTCTTCCAGAAATCCTTCATTTCTGTACTTATTTTGAAAATGAGAAATAAAAGCCACTTAAATTCCATCTGTTTTATTCTCTATCTCCCTCTTGATATGTCTACTTTGTACAAGGATGTCTGATGACAGAGCACTGAAAAAGCTGCCCAGAGAGGCTGTGGATTTCTTCTCTGGAGTTTCTCAACCCCTCCTGGATGCCTACCGGTGTGACTTGCTGTAGGGAACCTGCTTTAGCAGGAAGTGGGAGTTGATCCCCTGAAGTATGTGGAATATTGTTCTGGACTAGACTGGAATTTAAAATGAAGGTGAAGAGACATAACAGTAAGGAACAGTGACCCTGAACTTAATCTTTCCAAAGGAAGTTTAGAACAACTCTGCTGACTTCTGCATCCTCTTGGGATGTTTGTACTCTTAGGGATTAATAAGTGAAATAAGGCTAAAGTAGCTACAAAACTTTATTTGCTTCCATAAATTGCATCTATCTGTTTGGTGAACAAGCTGAGAGAATTCAGGTTGTATTGTTTTAACAAGGGAGAGCATTCAGAAGAGGTACCTCTGAAACTGTGCTGTGGAATCGGTGTTTGTAGGGCTGTTTAATCTTCCCCCTAGTTCTTTCTTTTTGAAATCATTCCTTGTTAGAATAAAAAGAGGCTTTCCAGCCTGTGCTTGATTCATCAAATAGGCTGGCTAAACATGGAATAATGCTGCCTGGCACCTGCTGTGCAGGAAGTCATTATGTTTTAATATACCACAGGAAAAAATACCTTGATACTAAAAGCATACTATGTGGCATCTGTTCAGTAGACAAAAGGCACAATTAAGATATTTTAGAAAAGTATCAGGAGGATATTCGGAAAGTAATTTTTACTTATTATAAAAAGTAATTATCTGGCATGCAAACTAATCTGATATTAAAATCAGAGTCATTTTAAGAGAAGTACTTTATGAGCAAGCTTGTTTTCTTGGTAGACTTGGTGACGTTGCATACTGGATTGAAATAAACCTTATAGTTGTCCATTCATTTGAAATGTGATTCTTGTAGGACAATCAGTAGTTTTACAATTAAACTCATATGCAGAGTAGTTTGCTTTTCAGGTGGAGGATAATTGTAAAACCAATTTTCAAATGTCAGATGGGTTCAAGAAGCTGAGTAATTTTCTTCAGCTTCTAATGCAAACCATGTTCTTGTGACCTACATATGTGATTATGAGGATGCTTATAGCACTGTTTTGTTGAAAATTTGTCTAGTGTTGTAAAACTGTAATATTTTTCTTGTTTATTTTTTGAGAGGGAAATTCTCTCTACCCCCCATTTTCTACATGTTTTTTGTATTCCACTGGAAATTTTGGATTATTTCTTTGGGGTGGCATAAAGGTGCCTGTGATAAGAAATGTAAATCTATAGTTGAATGTGTGACCCTTATAAATATTTAGTTTTGTTACCTCCATTCAGAAGGTCTTTTTGAAAATTAACTCTCAGTGCTTATTCAATCTTGTTGACCCAGATAAATTGTTTTCTTTACAAAACCATAATAACCAAATGGAACAAAATACTTAGTATTCTGCTGCTCCTCTTCCAAGAGGAGCTTTCTCATATAAGAAACAGCACTAGCAAATATGAAGCCCTGAGACTGAGAGATAGCTCTAAGTCCTAGCATGAGTTAAATCGAGTTCAGCACCAGTGATGGTTTTTAATGCCTGAAATGTCATGGTTTTTAAAAATCTTTCAAAAAATTCTTCCTGAAGAAGTAAAAACGCAGTCCTATTGTCAATCTTTGAATTG
The DNA here is from genome assembly GCF_019238085.1 of Lagopus leucura. Lineage (NCBI taxonomy): Eukaryota > Metazoa > Chordata > Aves > Galliformes > Phasianidae > Lagopus > Lagopus leucura. The sequence goes on from NW_024962262.1 coordinate 56,301,169, forward strand.
TGGAAAGGCATGACAACAGTACCCTTACTGCTGCTTCATTGTTAAACCTGTTAACAAAAAGGCTAACAAATTTTCCTTTGATTTTCGGCAGATGTATGTAGCTACCTCTTTTTCTGGTAATGCTGGGGAAGATGAAATCCATGTAAAAATTATCTCTGGACTTCTGGAGATGACTTCTTTCTTAACTTTAAGAAAAATCTGCATCTGCTCATCTCCAACTGCATGTATCGTTTCATTTCCAGTTACAGTATTTTATGTTGTAGGATGAATATTGTAGCTTTAAAAATAGGGGGAAAGCAAGCTTTTTAGAAATTACGTGATTTCTAGAGCCTAAAATGAGTGACCTTTGTTTTCTTCCCAGAATTCAGAAAAGGTCTGCAATGATGGAATTATTAATGGTCCTGCAATGCCAAATGAGATGCAAAATAATCTGAAATAAGATGATGTGTAGGATTAAATTTTAATTCCCCTGTGTTCTTCCCTATGTCCAGAAGGCAAGTTTTTTAGTGCACGTATTTTTTTTTCTGTGATGTGAATGATATCAAGCTTGCAAAGCTTGACATCCCACTGGTGATACAATCTGCTTCCTTGAAAAAGTGAGAGTCTTGAAACCAAAACCTGCCATAAGCTACAGAGAATAAATGTAACTTATTCTGTCCTTTGAAATGATGACGAAATGTGGTAATTCAGCCTGTCATTTTTATTGAGCTTCATTTGCTAAATTTGCCCCTGCTTGTATATGAAAAGTTGTTCTGCGGTCTGTTTGAATTTTTATTTATCCTCTTCTGTTTTACGTGGCCCCTGTTGTGGCAGGTTCTCTTTAGACTCTATAAAACACAGTGATTATAATGGATTATTGCTTACTGCACAGCGTTTTGATGTATGCCAAAGTCCTGCAGTGCTTAGTTACATTTTGAGACAATACATCATATAGTATGAATATTGTGACGGTGAAGTACTTTCGCCTTTTAATGGTATTCTTATATTTACGCTTCTAAATCATTCTCTCTTTCTTTCTCATCATGTGCCATGTGCTCCTCCAAATTAATTTGAGGGTACTTATGAGAACTTAATTATGAGATGAATAAAATCTGAAGCTCAGTCTGCACTAGCAGAATTGCTAATATGTCTGTAACTAACCTATCCAGGACAGATTTAGCAGCACTTCTCTGTGAGCGCTTAGCAAGCTGTGCTGCTTGAGCCTTCTAACTCTGGAGGCAACTATGGGAAATGGGAACAGCTATAGGGCTGAATGAGTCTGAATTTGTCATTTGTTGCGCGTACAAGATCATTTCAGTGGTATGCTGAAAAATAACTTCTAGCTCTGAGGTATAATACAAAACTTAGTTAAAAAAATTTTGTACATTGACCCTGGGGGTGTTCAGGGAAAGACTGGATGTTGTGTTGAGGGACATGGTTTAGTGGGAGCTATTGGGAATAGGTGAACGGTTGGACTGGGTGATCTTTTAGGTCTTTTCCAACCTTGGTGATTCTATGATTCTATGATTGTCTGCACTGATCCTTTACGAGCCTGTGGGCTAAAAGAACAGTTCCTAAATCTGTTTTTTGTCTGTGGATGTTGTTGAGAGTGAGATCATACTGTACAACTAGAGCTGGACTTTTTGTTGTTGCTTAATTTATTTCAAACCTTTTGTTTATAGTAACACCTTTAATCTGAGAGAAGGCAATTATTGGGTGTTGGATTTCAGTGATCAGAGAATGGGACCAATGTTACTCTGAGCTGGGATATTCTGATTAGACAGTGTAACAGGATGAAAATCATGAAATGTCCTGAATTGGAAGGGACCCACAAGGATCATCAAGTCCAACTGCTGGCCGCACACAGGACCACCCAAAATCAAACCCTGTATCTGAGAGCGCTGTCCAGACGCTCCTTGCACTCCGGCACTGGGGCCGTGCCCACAGCCCTGTGCATCCCGTTCCCCGCCCACCGCGCTGTGGTGCAGCCCCTTTCCCTGACCCCCAGCCGCCCTCCCCTGACGCAGCTCCACGCCGTTCCCTGTCGCTGTCACACAGAGCAGAGCTCAGCGCTGCCCCTCCGCTCCCTGTGAGGAGCTGCAGCCGCCATCAGGCCTCCCTTCAGCTCCTTTGCTCTGCGCTGAGCAAATGCAGGGACTTCAGCCCTCCTGACACTTCACCGTGTTTGTAACCTTCCTTTGAATGCTTTCTAGTAGTTTCATGTCCTTCTCATATTGTGGCACCTAGTGCAGGAGGTGAGGCTGCACAGCTCAGAGCAGGACAACTCATCCTCTCTCCTGACAGTGCTGGGCCTGATGCACTCCAGAGTATGGTTGGCCCTTTAGGCCGCTGGGGAAAGGAGCCAAATCTATATGAAATGTGAGGGAAAGTATGGTGTGTTCAAGAGGAGGAGAGATGAGCAGAAGATGAGTGTCCCTAAGAGAACAGTTCTAGTTTTCTGCTGCATGCAGCCATGGGAGCTGGCACAGCAGATGCTTGGCAGCCTGTGGGCCACGAGGCTGGGTAGCAGTTCTGTACAGAAATAGAAAGGTGTATGTGATGCTTTTCACTTTGGCAATGTGCGCTGTGAAACCGCTCTGTCACAGAAGTTCTAAAAGAGGATAAATACGTCATGTGTTGCTGGAAAAGACATTACTTTTAGCATGAGATGCAAACACTGTTATGTGAAGATTAGAAAGTTGCCAAGGTACCTCCACTCTCTACTGCAGCCAGTTTGTGTATGAAGTATACGTACTTTTATGGCAAGGGAGTCAGCAGCATCCAGGTTGGCTTTGACTGAAATGAACAAACACAAAATTGTTCAGGGTGGGAAAGAGCCTCAGGAGGACTCAGATTCCACCTCCTGCTCAAAGCAATGACAGTCCAGGACTTGAGGTGTTCTGGGCTCTGTGCTAATTTAGGTCTTCAGGTAACCAATGCTTGAGCAGCCTTGCACTGAAAAATTTTAAAAGGAATAATGTTATAGTGCACCCTGAAATACTGGCAACCACTCAATAAAGAGAGCAGCAGATGGTATGCAACTCCTGCACTTCTAATGGTGTGGAAGTAGATGGTAGTTGACATAGTAAATTGTAGAATATCTCTCAGATCATGTTACAGAGCAGTCTTAAAAAATAAAGGTCAGTATCTGAACAACTTTGAAGTGAAAAGCTTGGCTTTGTGAACACAGACTTCATATGCATAACAATTTTTCTCGTAGAAGCACGCCAGAAAAATCTGGGAGTTTGAACCATGGAAGCAGACACTGCAAACTTCAGTGGCTTCAAAAGCAATGCCTCATATTTATTGTTCATGGAAACTACAGCAGATACAAAAAACACAATTAAGCTGTTTGATAGAGCAAATTTTCAGCTACAAAACTCTGTTTTTCAACATAGTCACCGCCATTGCCTATACATTCTTGCCAGCAATGAACAAGAGTCTGCATGCTGCGCTTCTGGAAATCTGCGCTTGTGGAGGTGACCCACTACTTCACAGCTGCTATGACAGCATCATTGCTAGGAAAACATTGTCTACAAAGTCCATCTTTCATTGGCTCAAATGGATGGGAGTCAGAAGGCACCAAATCTGGACTATATGGTGAGTGTGGCAGGACAGTCCAGCCAAGATTGTCAGTGTGCTCCACGGTTCTTCAAACTGATATGAAGTCTGGCATTATGCTGGTAGAGAAAAGTTGTCTTCTTCTTTGGCATTACTCTGAAAGTTCGAGTCATCAGTGTTGCAATGTAGCTGTCAGAGTTATGGCTTCCCTGGGTTTCAGGAAATCCAAAAGGATCACCCCTTTCCTATCACAGAAAACAGTCGTATTTCTTTACCCTCTGCGGGCTGTGTCTTGAACTTGGGGAATTCACATGTTGCCACTCCATGGACTGGCCTTTTGACTCTGATTTGTGGTGACACCACATCATCTCAGCGCTTGTGTTGGTTCAGTAACTCCTGACAAACTTGCATACAGTGTTCCTACTGTTGCTGGATAAGCATTTGTGAGACCCACCTGCTGCAAGCTTAGTGATATTGCAACGTTGCCACCATTGTTTCCAATGCATTGAAGCTGATACTTAGCTCCATACACAGTTCCCTGGTTGTAATTTGCTGATAAGTGTATATGAGGTGATTGAGACACTCTTCGTTTCATTTGTGGGTGGCTTATCTGGATTGTGGCTTATCTTTCAGGTTGCTGTTGCCACCGCTGAAACACACCATCCCAGTGCTTCGCTGTGCTCACATCCACTGTTTTGTCTCCATAAATGTTCAGCAAGTGTTAATGTCACTGGGTGCCATTTTTTCTGCATGGTGGAATTCAGTGCTAGTCCTTTATTTCATCCACGCTTCCATGTCAGATGCTATTGTGTCAGAGTGCCCCTCTGCTGCCATCTGTCTTATGGTAACAGCTTGTAACGGGATACAGGTGGGAAGATTCAACCTCTACTGCCATACCATCACCATCTGCCTCTGTTGACATGGGCTTACAGAATTAAATAGGAGGCACAATTTTTGGACTAGCCCTCATAGTAGTGGCAGTGTTTGTGCTGGGTCTCTAAGAATGGTTGCCTTTTTGTAGCTTCGTGTGGTTTTGTTGGCTGATTGGGTGGGCTGCCATTATCTGTCTACCTGCCCAGGAGCAGAGTAAGGCTGGGCACCTCTGCTGCTGAATTCAGTTTGGTGGCAGAAATCTGCATCTGGAAAAGCATCAACAGCTGCTGCTTTTTTGGTAAATATAATTTGCAGCACAAAAAATGATAAATATTCATTTAAATATGCATCCCAAAGGATTGCGTAAAGAATCACAGCTGGCCTATTGCCTTCAGGAAAAGACGACCACATTGCCATTGGTTTCTGTACATTCAACTTTTAGCTGACTCTGTAAAAAAAAAATTGCCTTAATATGCAACCATTTGTGTAAATAGTGTTTCAACTGTTGCTGTCATCAATATATTTGCATATCATCTTTATTTATACTGTGTGAGTGCTGACAGCTTCAGTTTTTCTTTAGATAACTGCATTGGGCTAACTAAGGCATCTTCATGTAACAGCTTTTCTTCTGTGCCAGTTAGTTGTCATCTAAGCTCATCTGGCCAGCTACAGCACAGGGCAGGGAGAAAGAGAAAGTAGTCCGTACTAATGCTCTTTCAATTCAAATTCCTATATTTCTCTTGAAGTTATCTGGCTTTTAGCCTTTGATTTCCTCTTCTGAGTACTTCCAAAGAAGATGGTTTTATTCCTTTTTTTCCTACTCTAAGGCAGTGTGGCTACAACTCAGTTTAAAAGCTCTTCATTCTCAATGTGTATTAACCTACCTCTTTGTCTTCTCTCTGAAAACCTAACTAGGTTCTATGTTTTAATGTGCTCATTGTAAAACATGCTTTTCAGTCCTTTCAGTTATTCTCATTGCTCTTTACTGGACCCTCTTCAATATGTGAGCACCCAAATTGGATATTGTTCTCTGATGCTATCTTTGGGGATCTGTGAGAGCAGCAGTGGTAATAAAATATCCAATATATAGGTGTTTAGATTCAAGATCCATTTCATTCATTTCCCTGCAGGTTTTCTTGGATAGTTTGTTTCGTTTGTTAGCTCTTGCAATTCATAAGCCTTACTTAAAAGTTATTCAGACTGAAGTTTATCAGTCTAAAATGTAGGGCTTTTTGTTGTTTTGTTTCTTTAATTTTTGCTAAGCTGCGACTCTTTACTTACAGCCATATGGTTCACTGAAATCAAATTACTGTTGTCAGTGATCCCTGAACTGAACTCACTGGTTCATCATTTATTACCTGTTCTTGTATCATTAGATAGCTAAGTAGTTTTTGTTTTCAATAATTTAAGGAAAATACAGGAGGTGATGGAATGTTGCTAGAAATACATTCAACTAAATCTTCTGCTATATTTATGTTATCTTAACTATATTTTTCTTAGCTATCTTTTTGGATGCTCGGTGCTTCACAGTTAAAAAAAAATATAAATAAAGTCAACACCTAAATATAGGAAAGTAGTGCTTTTATATTTTTTTCTGTATTATTGTTGTAGCTCCATCATTTATCAGTGAACCAACATACTGGCATTTTGTTTTTGTATGCCCCCTTTTCCACCCTCCATGTTTTCAGCTGTGCTTGCAGTAGGTTTCTCTTTTGTTCTATTGAATACTTTTGAACTTAGCTTTTTATATATAAAGGAAAGGCATGTTAATGAGGAATCTATTTATGGGTGTCATGCTTGGCTGAGCACATAATTATTTTAAGTTTAGTAAAATTGTTCATTTTTAAAGGATCAAGAAATCCTTTTCTTCTAAGTTGAATTCCAGTATAAATTATAATAAATAAATATTATTTTAAGTTGCCCCAAGTGTATTTAAGTACAAGTCATTCTCCTTTCCTCCCACTTTCAGTTCCCAAAGACACTGTAACTTTAAGAAGTAATGATTTCACTGCTCTGTTTATTGTGTTTTTTGTTGTTTGAGATAAACATGAGATGCACTGAATGAGATGCAAGTAATTTGTTTCAGAAGTGTTAATTACTGGGGAAAAGGAAGTGACTCTTTGAAAAAGTTGGCTACCCCTCTTCCGCCATCGATCCTTCATAATTAGATTTGAGCCATTGAACTCACTTTCCAATCATGAATGCTCTTTAGAAAATTAATACTGAAAGTAATGAGTTCTGGTGCTACTTACAGAGTACACAACCCCTTGTACAGGTATTTAGGTAATAAGATAATCTCATCTTCACGTGTCCTATGCCTTTAATGGTATTCTCTTAGTAGACCTAAGAGTTCCATGTTAAGAGAACACTGTTGGGGTAGGCTTTTCTTGTAGTAGCCTCTGCCTTTTGGCTTCTTCCTTTGCCTTAAAGTATGAATTGGATTTTAGAGAATGTGAAACAGATTTCAGACTGATACAGTCGGAGCTTTTTATCCATTCAAGAAGAGTTTTTTGTGATGTAGATAGTGGAGCTGTGAAGTTGGAATCCAGAGAGATTGCGAAGTGGACTAACTTTATTGCTGCTACTTGTGTCTTAGCTTCAAGAAAGAAATGTCCTGAGATCTGCCTGTGCCTTATTAAATAGCCTGCTCTTTCAGTATTTTGTTCTCGATGAAAACATAGGTGTTTTTGGGCGTCTTGCTACCTCTTTAATAACATCTCTCTGGCTGTTAAATTTCAGTGATAAGGGCCATAGATATAGAGGTCTTTTTCATTGCATACCATATTTCTACAAAGAACTTCTTGCTCTGCAAAGTGAAACCTCAGGTATTGAAGCTGGAATCCAGTTGCAGTGTCCTCTGGGCTGATAGTGTAAGGTTTTGCTCTGGGATCAGTTTTAGATACTGAGAGCCTTTTGGAGATATTCTGGTTATTTCATTCATTCTCCTTGTGAAGCTGGGGTCTGGCTTTCTTTGTGAGACTCTTCTTACCTTTATATCTTGTTTGAGGGCATCTGCTGCCTTTTACCTCCTGTGGCATAGCCATCTGAAGTGCATGGATGACAGAAAGCTTGAGGTAGTCTACTGTGTGCTTTGTGGAGATGGCTCACATCTCATAGGCATTTGCAAAATGAATCTTTTCCTAAGAAAGTGCTATTGTTTGTTACCTAGTCACGAGAAAGCAGATTAGAAAATGTTTATTGAATGTTCTTGAAGTTAATGTTTTAATTTTGCTGTCCTGGCCTTTTGGCTTTAATTTTGTTTTTCCTAAGTGGCATTCAGGGGAAGTATACTGCTGATACAGAAGATCTGAATTCAGTTGCCATACCTATGTCACTGGACTGCATTAAAAGTTCATTTTCAGTCTTCTCATCAAAAGGTATTGGATGTGATTTTTTTGGAGAGTGCTTTCATAGTAAGTGGCAAATGGGCAATTTGAGAAAAGGCAAATAAATGCAGTCTCTTGTATTGCTTGACTTCTGGTTACTAAGATGTCAGTTACTGCTGGTCTGATGTATTGAGCAAAACCTGAACTTCTAGCCAAGAGTGTGGTAACAGCAGAGACCAAAAATACAGTAGAAAGAGTCTTTGCATGTGAAGTCCTGAAAATCAAGGCTTCTGATACTGACCTAACTGGACAAAAGATTGTTAAGCTGTTGTTTTAAATCCTGCCTATTTGGGTTATCTGCAGCCATCTTAATATAAGAAGAATCTTAAAATACAAAATACTAATGTACTTATCCAGACTTACATTTTGAGAATCTCTTAGAGCGAGAGATGCTGGAGACTATTACAATTTAATTTAGGAACCTGAGGAACCGGGTGCTGTGACTGACACTGCAAGTAAATACAACAAGCTATAATTCACTTTGTTGTACTTAAATTATAATTTATGATTAAAAATGTGTTACTCACTTCATTAATCTTCATGCTGTGACTGTGATGTCATGGCTATGAATGTATGCTATAACTTGTGTAGCGTATTTATCATTAGGAACTTTGCCATTTTTGTTGTGACAGTGGGTATGGGGAAGAGGTGTAGCTGGGTGGAGTCTCAAAAGGCTTCCTGTTCCCAGAGTGCTAGTGCTCTTCAGCCAGGCACACTGATGGCCCTATCATATTCATCACGGCTTTTTTTATCACGTTCAGTCTTTCTGAGCTGTTGGATAAATCTGCCTGCTGTGGTGATAATAAGCTGTTGGCCTATTAATTGTATCTTAAGATGAATGATTTATGAACTCGATGAGTTGTTTTGTGTAGATGAAAATGGGTCTTTATGAATGGAATAAAAGCATGAAGTTAGTCTCAGTTCGAGTGAAATAACGTTCCTTTCAGTACTCTGTTTTTGCTGTATCTGGGACTATATGTGTCATGAAGCTGATGTCACAGGAACAGTGCGTGGAGCTTTCAAGTTCTGTAGTGTCAGTTCTGCTTGGCATTTGTTTAGATTAGAACATTAGATTAGAACTGATTAGAACATGTCAAGAGGGGACAGTGAAAGGGGAACTGTGGTTCTGCAGAGGTCTGCGTTCAAAGTATTTGGCCAAGGGAAAGAAAAAGTATGGAAACTTTACTCCTGCCGTGGATGGAGGGACTCTGTGAGGATGCCCTGTGATTACAAAGTATGAATGTCTTGCTAAAGTTTAAGTGAGGCTTCATTTAAAGCATATGAAATAATGATTTTGTTACGTTCTGCTTTGATAAGACATTATAGGAAGATGTGGGGCCATTTCAATCCAGAAGGAAACAATAAAAATAACCTGGGATCTGAGAACTATTTCCTTAAGTTGGAGACCATAATAGGCAATTAGTGTTACAAAGCCTACAAAGGAGAAGGTTAAGGAGAAACGCAAGTCTCCAAATGTATAAAATGGCATTGTGAGATGGGCTGTGGATTTTGCCCTTCCCGTGAACATCCAAATCATTACAGCCAGGAGAAAAAAAAGCTCAGACTTCAGCAGCTCAGTGTTTTTAAAAAAGTGTAACTGTGAAGCACTTTCCTGTCAGAGTGTGGATAGGGAAGGGATTGTTGTCAAGCATAATTAATAATTAATTTAAATGACCATCAACTTCTGGGTTTTCCAGCTTAATTTACAATACTCGTCCCTGCATCGGGAATTGTTTATTTCCCATCTAACAGTAGAAAAAACATTTCAGGTTTAGGTGGACAGTACTATGCGTTCTTTGATTCTCCCTTTGTTCTATCACCGTGTTTTTGTGCTCGGGGAAAAGCAGAATATAATGTATTTGGAGGAGAGAGGGAATAGCTGTTTTTAAATGACCACACATCATCAAGAGACAGCAGGGTTTGGTGCCTTGAAGTTGTTTATGAAATTATGTCTTTCAAAATTGATATGTTTTGTGGGCAGACAGTCAAAAGCATCCTGTTTACTGTAGTGCGGGTTATGTGATGTAGAATTAGAGGTCCTGAATTCTGTGAAGGTATTAAGCTTTACAAAGCCTAAAATGGCTTTGCTTTTTTGCACAGATGGGTTTATGTATTTGGAAGAGCTGCAGCACGGAAGTCTGACACGAACTGAGTTGATCTCATCAGTTGAAGCAGTTCAAATAAAGTGATTTGGATTTTATCTGTAAGAACAAATGTTTGCATGAGTAGAACAGATCAAAACCTGCACAGGTGTTGAATTGACTTCTTAGAGTATACATTTAAAGTAGTTAAGTGCTGTTATGCATCATATATTAGAGATGAACAGGAATTGTGTAAGTGATGCAACTGTAGCTTAGACAGAAAAAGAATGTTAGATCGCTAAGTTTTGGAGGTTCTGGTCAGCTATAGTATATGGTACATGTGCTGTGTTTCTTCCCAGCTTTAAAACTGTGTTCACTTTAAGTGATAAGAACAAGATAAACATTATCAATTGCTTGGTATTTCTGATGAAAGACTTTCTTAAGCTGTAATCAGTGCAAACACATCAAAGAAAGCTGAAATCTTAAACTGGTGGAACAGATCTGGCAGAAGAGTTCTTTATGATAAGATTTGAACAACTACAACAAAACTTTAGAGAAGAGTTTAGGTGCTCTCTCTGATATAAAGTTAATCTTTAAATATTTATATTTTTCTACCAACATAATTTATTAGGTAGTAGATGTTTTTCCTTAAATTTTAATTGCTCATTCATTAAGGAACTGATTTGACAAAGCCCTAAAGAATAAGCTTAATTATAAGCTTGTGAAAAGAGACGTTGTCATTAGTGTTATTTTAAGATTGTGTATTTGCTGTGTTCAGTAGTTTTGTTGGATTAAAGGCATGAAAAAGACTTTTACTTCCTAAATGTACTTCATTGTTTTTTCTTCTAAGGAGAGAAATTCACGCAAATTAACCTTTTACCTTTGCAACTGATTTAGTGTGTATTTGGCTCATTTGCCTGTTCCTCCATCCCACCATCATTTGTCAAAGAGGGAAATGTTTTTTCTGTAACACTCGTGTCATGGAGGTTATGTGGAGTGCAGAGGGGGCAGATGCTGTACTTCCATGCAAGCAGGGTGCTTAGGAAAGCTGGGCATCCTAATTTGATATTATGCTCCCGGCATTAGAGGCGAGTTAGCAAGATCTTGTAAACAACTCTGTTTTAGGATGGATTTTCAGTTTCGAACAATTAGACTTTAGAATTTCAACAGTTGTTTTTTTGTGGTTTTTTTTTTTTTTTTTTTTTTTTGAAGCTATGTTCAGTGACCTTAAGTGAACTTTGTCAAGACAAGGGCACCATTTTCAATAAGTTCACAGTACCAGCAGTAAATACTGTATAGTCTGAAGCCAGTTGGTCTCTGTTGTTCTCAACTGGAGAACAAAAACATTTAGTGAACTGAACATATCTTCAGAGTGAAAATGAGATTTTAGATCTGAATTAATCTTTGCTACAGAAGCAGAGGATGTGCTTTTGATCTTCCCAGGAGACCTCCTTAGAAGTATACTGCTTTGAATTCTGACATGTGACTGGCAGTGCAGAAGAGGTGTTATGAAGCCTATGTCTGGAGAAAGCCTCATCGTCTGAAAGGTCAATCAGATTGAGGGTGAGAATAAACATTTTTCTGCTAATGCATTTTTAAAACATAAGGGATGTCAGTGAACAGTGCTGGTGAAATGGATGGAAGATGTCTAGAGTGACTCATGGCTCATTATCTGATGGCTCTTTCTAAGATACTAGAGGCGGGAAAAAGAAGTAATGTAGTTTGGCATGTTCTAAAATTCAGAAGATTACACAATGCCAAGGAAATGTCTTAAGACTTATGAAGGCAAAATGTTTTTCTCTCTCTTTTCTTTAGATAACTTTAGTTGTGACACATCTGTTGTGAGCGATGTCTTTGAGATGATATAGCAGATGCTGTATGATAGAGTGCTAGCAGGTGAATGGCAACACCTAGACTGGGCTGCTTGAGGTGTGAGGGCTCCTGTGGTTTCTGGGCCAGTGACTCTTGATCTCCTTGCTCAACATTTGTTAAGCACTGGAATAGGCTCCCTGGGGAGGTGGTTGAGTCACCATCTCTGGATGTATTTAAAAACCATTTGGATGTGGTTTGGACATGATTTAGCAGAGAGTTGTTAGTTAGGGTAGTATGGATAGGTTGTGGTTGGACTTGATGATAAGGTCTTTTCCAACCTGTGCAATTCTATGGTTCTATGATTTACCATATTTCCTTTTGTGGCAAAAGCAGAATGTACGTTCTTTTGTTTATAGATTTATTTTTTGTAAGCATTCATTCTTCTTAAAAAAACAGAAGTAGTTTTTTTGTCTTAAAGCAGTTAGATCAGGTGCCTAAAAGGCTAGAATTAAGTCCTGGGCCAGCTTCCTAATTAATGTAAGTTTGCACAGTTCAAATTAAGTAAATTGAGTGATAATTGCTTGAACGGACTGAGAATCTGAATTACTGTGTGCTCTGTAGTTACATGAAATCCAAGAAGTCCCTTCATTTCATTACCACTGTCAACATGTGGGGAGGAATGGAATCTTTTGAACTCCTGCAAATGATTGTTACCATGTTGAAAGATTTCTATCTTCACCTGGGGATAGTGTTATTTGAAATATCTAATTGCTTATTTAAGTGCAGACTTTGCACTCCTGCTTCTTGGAGGTAGTGGAACAGACTGCTTTATTTATTTTTTAATTTATTTGTTATTGTTTCTTTTTTTTTTTTTTTTTTAATTTCCCAAGTGGTTGTAAGTGGAATTTCAGAATTTTCTGGTACAGTCCAAACCTTGGAAAGAATAAGTGATCAACCCAGAAGGACTGTACAGCTTATATGAATTTGATGCTAGATGCCAGTATGTAATCTCATGCTGCATTAAACTGCGTTATAACTTAGCTGAAATTCATTACAAATTCATGTGATGGTAAGATGTGACCTCAACCTGTTTTGTAGGTATGTGTAGATGGACATGTTGCACTGGGAATTTTGTAAGCAGCTGTACCCATTGGTATGTAAAATATGCTAGAGGGAGTAGCTGGCTGTGTCCTATGTTCATGGATGCCATCTGGTAGCTTTTCTTCTTTGTTGTTTGTTCCTACAGCTTCATCCTATGCCCTGCAGCATCGCAACAGTAGATCCTGTTCCTTGTGACATGCTTTCCTGCTGCAATACAAAGCTTCAGAGGCTTAGAAATCAGCATTTAAAGAAAGAAGCGTTCTGACACTTGTGCTTGATTATGATGCTGTTTTTTGTACACATGCATAGGAATCAGTTCACATTAGAAGTGAATTATTTGAGGAGGTTGGGGAATAGGATGGCTGAAGTACCAGATGGGCGCTTTTCATGGCTGGTGTTGGTGAGCTGCCTGGCTTTGCTGACCATTTGCAGCAGGACGGAGCTTGCCTGCAAGCAGAAGACAAGCTCTCAGAAGAACGTCTGCCAGATGTGTAAGTGATGCTTATTTGTATGGAGGGCAGTGCACCAGGGTACTTTCTGAGCTATTGCTAATTCCATAGAGCATGTACATGCTAGATCAGTCTTAACAGAAAATAAATATCAGACTATCTGACTGTATATATGAGCGTACATGGATTTTTTACAAAGATTTCTGAAAAATATGCCACGCTGTGATGCTGACAAAACAGATGGTTTTCCTCTTTGGGAAACTGAAATATTGACTATACATCAATCGTCAGACCGTTGACTCTGATTTCTTGGTTTCCTTGAAGCATGCATGCACTGTTATTTTCTTTTCAAATTCTCTTGTTTTTGTTTGTTGTTTTAAAACTTTTCCTTTTGACAGTGAGTTGATGAAAAATAGGAGAGTTTCGATATTTAAACAGAGTTCTCCTTACTTGGTCATATTTTTTTAAATGTTTCTGAATGTCTGTTTTATCATGTCCAGACATAAAGCGTGCTGGTTCTGATTGGCAACAAAAAACCCTTCATGAAACAGGTCTGTCATCAAGTCCTTTCTTCTTCCTCATTCTTACCATTTGTTGACGACTTTTTGATATTCTTAATGAGTGTGGCACTCATCTTTGTTTAATGTCTGATATTTACTGCCTTTGTCTGCTCATAACAAGACTCTTCAATGACATGGATGTGCCCATCACCGTGTATCTATTTTAATTGTAAATGTTAGGATTAAAAACCCAAAACTCTTGCCATCATAGAATCACAGAATTGCTCAAGTTGGAAAAGACCTTAAAGATCGTTGAGTCCAACCACAACCTAACCATACTACCCTAAATAACAACCCTCCGCTAAATCATTTCTTAGTTTGAAAGTATTGGAAATAGTATGTAATGGTGGCACTTCCTTCCCCGCGGAAAAAATGTTTTCATGCACTTGACATATATGTTCAACTTTATGTAAACTCTTTAAACTTCTCCAAGACAGACAAGGAGAAAGTCAAATGCTGCTGTGTTTGATTATAGCTTCTTGAGTCTGTGAAGATTTCAGTTTCAGATCCAGGTAATTGCTGCTGCTTCTTACAATGAGTTATTCGTTATCTAATACATGAACATTGTCTGTCTGCATAATTAACACCTATCCCTTCTACAACATGGTGAGTTTTCTGTCGAAAGTAGGTTGAAAAGGAAAGTGATAAACTGTGTTTAGAGGAGAAGCATCTTTGTATTGATCTGCTTGTTTTTAAAATCAAGCCCCTTCTTATCAAATACTGTAGATAATTCTATTAAATCATCTTTGCATGTGCCTATCTGTGAAATTATGGTCCCTAATTATATTTGTTGATGGTGTATTTCTCCGGAGCTTGTTGACTTTTAATTGTCTCTGGAGGTACTGAATTAAAATTTTAACATTTAAGAGAATTATTTTGATTTCTCTTCCTTCTTTTCATTGCAGTCAGATTCTGTGGCCAACATTGGCTTCAAAAGAGTGTCCCTCTCTAAGGATTCCCAGGTTTCTGTGTGTAGTTTCTGTGTGTAGTAGTGGTAGTTTCCTTACGAGTTTTTATCTCAGGAACAAAACGGCTGTAATGGTGCTTATACTGGGCAAAGTCCTTCCAACTCAGAGTGAGAGCCAAAAAAGTTTTAACAAATAAATTAATAAAGAAAATATTTTGATTATTTTAGGTTATTCTAAAAACTTTTATTGTAGGTGCATTCTGAATACATACAGATTCTATGACCCAGTGTATTCCATAATTAAACTCTTCCTGTATCCCTCTAGAGTGGAAATGAAGTGCTGTGTTTACCATAGCAGGTTTTTCTCAGACATAAGGTTTTCTTCTTGCAAGCTATTATTCATTAAATTACATTTAGTCCATATTCGCTAATCTCTTGAATGTCTTTGATGCTAACTGCATAAGGGAGGAAAAAATATGTGGTCCTCTGTTAAGGAGCATGCTACTGTTTTGGATCACCCAAAACTGGAGTAGGGATTACAGAAAACTAAAGGTAAAGTGTGTACAAACTGTCTTTTTTTTTCTTCCTTTTTTTTTTTTTTTTTTTTTTTCCCTACTAACAGCAAAGAAATCCCCAAAGCAGGAATTTTAAGCTCAGAGTTTAATACTTTTGTCAGCATGCAAATGGAACTGCTGCAACTGGTGTATTTTCACTGGCAAAAGGAAGGAAAGGTGCTGGTTCTGCCTTTTCAGGAACGTACTCGACTGCAATTCATCTCTCTTTTCTAAATGCTGAGCAGTAAAAGCCCTGCAAACCATGCAGTCTTTCAATAGACCTTAGAGCACGATGATTTGCAGTTGCGTATGCTGACTAAAAAGCTTATGTTTAATATATCTGTAAGAGACAGGGATATTAGTTTTCCTTACTCATCTTGGAGTAGACAATAGAATATTATGGCTATTAGAAAATGCACTGTAACAAAGGTTATGATTATGTACCGTCTGCAGTATTTTTCAGTAATGTAGAAAGAATTGCTGACCTTCACAATGACAAATGTCTTACATTAGTACAATAATGTCTAGGCTCTCTTCTTCCAAAGCCTGCAAATACTCTAGTGGTTGTTAAGTATGATGGAGTACTCGGTGGAAGTGAAAAGCAGTCATTACTGCTCCTGGCAGGCATGTGGCTTTCTTTTAGTGCTTCTTTAAATATGTACAATTAAAAATGCTTGACAAAAAGTTCAAGCATTGGTTATGTACACAGAAATAGGGGAAGTAAAATGGATTTGACAAAAGGTGCGCTGTACATGAAATGCCACGGTGTGGAGCTTTTTAGGTTGTATGGCATCTAAAAAGGCGGTATGAAGTAGATATGTTGCAGATTATAGAAGTGAGCTGAAAGGAGGTAGTTTAGAGAAGGTGACATGAAGCAAACCAGTACATTGGTGAAAGGAACATCCTTTCCACATCAGAAATATTGTACAGTTCAGTGTTGGCCATATTCTACCTGCAGAGGGTACTGTCTAGCCTTAGCATGTGTGGAGATCTTCAGATAGGAAACCAGGCAGTGGCTCACAATTTGAGCCAGAGGTTCCTCTATGTGGTGACAGGTTGTGTGTGCAAGGATTTGCTTTGGGAACAAAACAAATTTCTGCAACTTCTCATCTCAGTAGCTTCCTTACGGTAAGGGTCAAGAAGGGTGTAGAGAAAAAGGGCATGCTACTATCTCCGTCTTTGCTGATTTTTTTCTTTTTGCATTAAGGGAGAGTGAATGCTGAGGAAGCAGTAGATCAGTTTGCTAGTCTTCCTTTATGACAGAAATACTGGAGAAAATTCAGGTTTTCTAAAGGCTCATGGAACAAAGCAATGTGATCCAAGAGCAAAGTACCTTAGATCAAGTCAATCCATCACAGTAGGTCAGAAGGAAATGAGATGCAGTAGATGTTTCCTCTCTTAACTTCTGATGTGAATGTTGATATAATGTAATGAACACACATGGTGAAACTGGATTTGGTGATGCCGTGTAAAACAGACTGAGGCTGGAAAGATTCCTTCCTTTACACAGAAAGTTTGGCAGAGTTCTGATGTTGTTCTGCATTTCTGTTACCTGTCCGAGTGATGGAGCAAATATACTCTGTTTCCAGGTGACATTTCATCCTTAAGGGCTTTTAAGCATAAGTTAGACACTTGTCAGATTGATATAGGTAAAGCTGATCCTGCCTGTAAGGAAAGAGATGCAGCACGTAACCTTTCCAGGTTCCGGCCCATTTCCCGGTTACCATCTGGTTCCTGACATCTCTTTCTGTCTGACAGTCTAGGATGTGTAAGGGCTGTGTTTCCTCATTTTGTTTGCTTTTTAATATTCCAAAATTTCCAGGGAAGAGCAGGCTTTGTATATTTTTGCTTTTAAGCGGTGGAATATGTTATTATAGTAATCAGGGCCTGATGGAATGTCTCTAGAAACTCCTTTGATCAGTTCTTCACTTCTGCCTAGATAGAGGGGAAATTGCTTTTGAAGAGTCCTCCTGCCTTCAGAGCTAACATGCATGTGGTAGAAATTCTGAAAGTTTTATGCAACTAGCTAGAGAACTGGATTGCTGTGCTAGAATGCAGTGCTTTGCATGCGTGCACCATTAAAATGACTTGGCTGTGGTCAGAGCTGCTGTTTAGTACAGAAGTATAATTAGGAAGTGTAGGTTTCATTATCATTTGAGTGCGGGAAGAGTTGAATAGGCCTATTTTCTACCATCACCTGAGAAGGAAATACTGTGTTTTGGCTGAGTCTATCCCTTCCAACAGTCAATTCTGACTTCTTAAAATGAGGATGATTAGCCATAAGAGTCAATAAACTGAAAGATGTTAAAGCATAATTGTTTGGATTTCTTCCTGTAGTGCTGTAAATGTCTTGGTCCACGTTATCTGAAGTAGAAAGGCAGTCCTTAACAACAGGCTTGCTGTACAAAGTGCCATTTCTTAGTTAGCTATTTATCCCCCCAAATATGTAAGCATATGGCTGTTACCCTTCCTAAAATGCATGGTTTGGTTTTGCTAATTCCACTGGGTCTTATCAGCCTGGATTGCAAGGTACAAGGTGACCTTTCTTCAAGTCTAATAGGTCAGAATGGTGGCTTCCTACTGGTTTTGTGCCTCTCTTCCAAATGTCTGAGCCAGATGCAGGCTTATGTTTTGTTTGCTGTCGTACTGCAAGAGTTCAAGTTACGTTTTTGTCTGAGTGATACTTAATTACTGCAACATTTTTTTTCCCTTTTTTAAAGAAAGAAGAAAAAAGGGGAAAAAAGCCACGGTAACATTCACTGAAATACTCATGAAGTACTGCTTACTGCTAAATCTGTGCTCCTTTCCCATTGGAGCTTGCAGACTCCATTGGAAGACCAGTAGATGTAAGTTCTTTGCTATTAAGCTAATAACAAGCTTCTATCTTCTCTCCCTCTCTAGACCATCCCAACTTAAGGAAAAAATATGTGTGTCATAGATGTCTGGTCTTCTTATTAGAAAAATTACTTAATAGAGAATTGGTACAAATTATTCCTTTATTTCTGTCAGTGCCTTTGTTATATATGTCAGAACAACTCGGCTAACTTTCTCACTTCAGAATTAATGAAAAGCAATTAAAAAACAGGTTTGAACATTGTTCAGCAGAATTGCAGTAGCTGGTACTATGATGAAGGCCCATATTAAACAAAGAGAGATGGTAATTTAGAGAGTATAATAAATAATTATAGTTATGCTACAGCTATCAACATAAATGAGCAAAGTACACTTCGCAGTTAAGAATCCTTTTGTGCTATTTGTTCTGGAGCTTGTTCACAATAATTTAATGATTCAGTGTTGGTCTTACCTGCATGAATTGAATTAATGAGGGTCCATTACACTCTATTTCACAATCAAAAGCTGATGGGGAGGCGTGCCTCTTTTTCCATCCCTCTGTTCTCTGACACACTATATACAATAGTCCTCTGCTAAGTACTGCAAATGTGACTGAGTGTAAAGCACACAGTAAAAACTGACTCTGTTATATGCTTAAGTAAAAATGGGTTTTTATTTTAATTAGGCACCTTCGGATGTATGGGATGACTAATTCAGTGCAGTCTGTAGGGCTTTATCTTGCTACTGCCCAACTCTCCATCACGAGCAAGTGGCTGCCCCCAGTGCGAAGCCTGTGTTGCTCTTCATGTCTGGCAAGGAGAAATGAGGAGAGGTGGCAGAGTGGGAAAGGGAAGAACGGCCAGAGAACTTCAGAAACATGGAGGCATACTGAAATAAAGGAGTCAGAGGCAGTTGAGAGGATTTTAAGGAAAATTCACTTAAGAAAGGGATGAAGAAAGTGAATTCTGGGATAAGATACTGCGTAAGTATGAAGAAAAGGGACTGCCTGAAATTTGAGGAATTCTGTTGGCTGAAATCAGGCCCACTCCTCATTGAAGAAGTACTTAGTAAATCATACCTTAAAAACATATGAGCTGTTGAAGAGCAGCAGAAGAAAAGAACATGAAAGGAAAGACTAAAATCATGGAAAATAGGGAGTAACGAAGGGTTCAGTAGCAAGAAGATAGAAAACAGAAGAAACATAAAAACAGGCCAAGAATACAAAAGCTTGCATGGAGAAAGTGACAGGAGTTGAAGGAAATGGTAATGAGAAGCAGCAATGATTGTTTTCCTCCGCCCTGTCATTAGTGTTTGTGGTTTTGGTATAGAGGCAGTGGCAAGTGGCCATGCTTTTAGTCTGTTGTGTTGAGACAGGCCAGGAGATTGATGGCTCCCCAGGCAGCCTCTTTGCAGCCTCACAAGCGATGAACAGCATGCTGCTCTCTGTCCTCATCTTGTTTTTTCTATTTTGGTAATCTTACAGTTGGATATGGTCAACCTTGCTAAAAAGGTGCTGGCATTTGTTATTTTTAACACGGAGAAATTACTGAGAGGAACTACGAAACTTTGTCCATATTATCAGAGAGCAAGGGATGATTCAGAAGCAATTTTTTTTTTTTTTTCAACATTAGATAAAAATAAAATCATTTCTTCCCTCTTGTCTCTTAAGTCATGGTTTCACAAATAATATTTAGTGACAAATTAACTACTATGGGGAGCAAAACAAGTGCAAGTATAACACTAGAATAGAATGGAATGGAATAGAATAGAGTAGTTCAGTTGGAAGGAACTTGCAAAGGTCACCAGGTCCAACTGCCTGACTACTTCAGGGCCAGAAGTTAAAGCGTGTTTTTGGGGGCATTGTCCAGATGCCCTGTGAGCACTGCCAGCCATACGGCATCACCCACCTCTCTACAAAGCTGTCTCAGTGTTTGACCATCCTCGTGCTGAATAACTTTTTTGTAATATCCAGTCTTGAGCTGAAAAATGTTCCAAAACCTGTGTCTTGTTTATCTTTGTGCTTTGGAGAACAGTGAAGCAGGTGATAGCACTCTGGAAAAAAACAAAAACAAAAACAATTTAAAGTAGCTTGTATTCATGAAATGTTTTACTTCATTCGTGTTTTTGCCCCAGAATTTATGTAAAAATATGGTCTGTCAGTGTACTACATTGAAGCAGACTTGCCACCATTGTACTTCTTAGAGGCTTGGTCCTGTTTGAGACTGTTAGAAATGATATCTTGTTATGAGGGATTGAGATTAGGAATATAGTTTGTCTGGTCAATAGAAAAATCAGAGATGACTCTTTTCTTTCTTCCTTGTTAGATCTTCTTGAATAGCTTGATCCATTTTAATTTAAAAAACGTTGATTGTGAGAGAAAATACTTGGTAGCCATAAAGGCACTCAGTGCAGGAACAGTTCCTATTAAGATTATATTTTGTGGGCTCAAATCTAGTTTGAAGTTTAGATTGTTAATCATCTTTGTGCCAGAGTGAAGATATATGTATACTTGTATAAATAGACAAATAAAATCAGGTACTGGTGAAATACTGTGTGTTATAAGCACTGTCTATGAGGACGTGGTGTCTCTTGTTGTGCAAGGTAGTGCCAATCAGCTGTGCCCAGAGCAATGAGAATTTGAACAAAGCTGATTGAGAGAGTGAGAAATGTTAGAATTGAAGCCCGGCTTAGAAAAGGACATTTTAGTCTGGCTATTGGCAAAGAAACTCTCATCGTTCTTTCTAACTGATCACAAGTGACTTATTTTTTTTTGTGGGCTTGAGTGTCTCTTACATGGTGTTCCTTTGCCAGTTGAGCACTGCTTGAATGTTGCTGGCTCCTGTTGCAGTTG
Organism: Lagopus leucura; assembly: GCF_019238085.1. Taxonomy (NCBI): domain Eukaryota; kingdom Metazoa; phylum Chordata; class Aves; order Galliformes; family Phasianidae; genus Lagopus; species Lagopus leucura. The sequence continues at coordinate 56,322,115 of NW_024962262.1, forward strand.
TAGTCATCTCTTTCCAATTAAAGAGGAGCCGCCATGGTTCGGACTGCTTATTCAGACCGGACAAAATGTATTCACTCTGTTCTTTTCAGTTCTTTGTGTGCTGGAGGACATGATGAGGTTCTGCACAAATGCTTAGCAGCCATCCTGTTTGTTTTGAGATAGGCACACACAATATAGATGTGGATGTACGTAGGCTCTCTTGCAATTCTTAATTTTGTTTTTACAATTCCATGTTAGAATAAAATAGGTTCATTTTAAAATTGTTGCTGGTTTTGGATATGTTAGCTTGTGTCATGCATAAGTAGTTTTCTAGGACGTAGAAGGCAGCGTCTGTCATCTCAGATTTACCATTGCTGCTGCAAGAACCATTGTATCTCAACAGTACCGATTTCTTCTAGTAATGATTTTGATTAAGTTTTCTGCTTTCACACTTTATTCATGGTTGTGTAGCTTCGATGTGCTGCTCATTTCCAAGTAAAATGCCTTCTGAAATAATAGGATGCTTTCTCATTGCCAGACTCAGGCTTATATCTGCGGTTGGCAATTATTCAAACGTTTTAACTTTCCTTTTAGTTGTTGCTTAGCAGTAACTTTGTATTTGCCCATTAGTTCTACCTTGGGCAATTCACTTTTTGTAGCCTCTGTACAACGCACAGAAGAAAATATGTGCTTGTCAATTAAACAATTACGGAGCATGTTTGTGCTTTATAGATAACTCTTAGATTGTTACTTAATGAAATGTGTGCCCTTAAAGTTGCAAAAATGGGAAAGATCTGCATATTTAATTAAAAGCTCAATGTATTACTGATAACATGGATTCCAACTTGTATTTATTAACAATTAATTATAAGCAAAATGTATTACTCCTGCAGCAAATTTTAGAACTTAGTTTTAGGAAGTCATTTGTCCTCAATAACCTGATGCAGAAATATTTAGTGATTACATAAGTGTTGTTATTTTTGTAGGTTTTCTAACATTGTTTCAGAGACATGAACACAAACGACAACAATAAAATATTGCCTGATTTCTCCTAATCCACATTGTATTTTTCCACATTACCAAACTTTGTAATGGCTTTACTATCCTCGCTAAGAGAATACATCACCACTGAATTAAATAGAGTTCATAACTGAGTCATAAGCCTCCAACCAAGTGTGGCATCTGTATTCCTGGCCCAAAATGTGCAGCTTCTTTCATGAGCACTGTGCTTTCTTTTTGCATAAAAAAGGATATGAAAGTGGCATATTGCAACCTGTTTTCATAAGTTACTTACAGAAGCTTGCAGAAATTTCGTTCCACTCCTAACTCTTTTCCCCTCCCAAGGAGTTTTCCCCATTTCATTTTCTATTATGCAGTTTTTAGAAGAATTGGGGCTTTCTGTTAGGCAAGTGCTTATGCTGATCTCAAAGTCACAATTTCAGATACTATTTTCTTACTTATTTTCTTACTGAATAGTTGCTTCTCCAAATGTTTGTTTGTTTTTTTTTTTGTTTTTAGCTACAAAGCTGGGACAAATGGAAGATAAGATGGGGTTGCTTTTTTGGTTTGATCAGCTGTTACAACTAGAGTAGGTGGCTCCTAAAAGCTGGCCTTAGCAAGGGAGATGGCAGCCTGTGGGAGAGGTTCCATCCCAACCAGTGTCAGGGCAGAACTCCTCTATTTCCATTGCTCCGTAAAGCAGAGTCCTTTATTTTAGAGATGGGGTATATTTGTTTGGTGCACTGAAATGTGGAGAAAGCTGCAAAGCAAACTGCCCTCAGGTAGTGATATTCCAGTGGATGAGTGTTTAAAGGAAGTGGGTGAGTATAATCATCATCTAGACAGCCAACTTATATAATGCATTCAAATTCCTGAGCCTGGCCCATGAATCACCGCAGATCCTGTGCCTGGTATTCTTCTCTACGGGGGGAGAATGAGTTATCCATATTACATTTCATTTATTAATTCTCATTTTCATTCCAAAACAGCAGTTGCAATATGTATCTTTATTTTCTTTCTTCACTGTTTAGATACTGAGTATGGTTTTTGGTTTTTCATAGTATTCTGAATAGGAAGTAAGTTTAGATAAGTACTCCAAAAAATTTTGTTAGAAAGGAAATACTTTTCAACAGAAATGATAACTAGGAATGTTAAGTTCAGAACTCAAAGAGAATGTTCAGAACTCAAAGAGTATCTTCTTATAAAAATCACTATTTTATTAGTATTTCTTCTAGATAAGTTATTTAAAAGTTATTTATAAGCACTGGAATAGGCTCCCCAGGGAGGTGGTTGAGTCACCATCCCTGGATGTGTTTAAAAACCATTTGGATGTGGTGTTCAGGGACATGATTTAGTGGAGGGTTGATAGAATTAGGGTAGTATGGTTAGGATGTGGTTGGACTTGTTGATCTTTAAGGTCTTCCCCAACCTGAGCAATTCTGTGATTCTTTGATTTTATAAAACATACTTATCATTGTCTATTACAATGAACAAGCCACCTATTACTAAACACCTAGTATTTTTAAGGCTTACATTATAAGTATATTCAATAATTTGTTCCATGTTAGAAACTGCATCAAAAAGAGAGGTCAAAAATTAGGTTCCTAAAAATAAAGTTTTAAAATAACTTCTTTGTTATTTTTTCTGAGGTCACAGTAGAGGATGAGTGGTGATTTGTCTTTGTGAAGGATGAATTAAAATGGCAGGAGTTTGCAGAGCTTCTCTGTATATTTTAAAAATGGTCTTAGGTGTGACATTACCACTGAAGCAGAGACTGTTTTACTGGAACAGAGTGAAGGGGTGTGATCTAGCCACAGTGGCATTTGATGTTCCATAATAAGGTGTATGTTGATATGAGGAAATGTCCGAGGAATTGCAAAGACTGTCTCACCTCTGAATGAAATAAAAAATAATTTTTCCTGCTGAACTAATGGATGAAAAGATCCTTTTTAACTTAGGAAAGAGTGATTATGATTTTTTTGCTATAATGCTGAGTGATTTTCCTTAGTGACAGAATTTCTTTAAACCGAATCAAAATTGCATTCTACATTTTAGCATGCTGGGTAGCATATGAAGGAAGTGCCAATTGTTGTAGAATCTGCTCAGATATATTAAGCATGACACTCTCGATTTACTTATAATCACAATGTATAATTAAGGGTATATTTTCTAACAGTTAGTGTAGTAGAATTATCTGGGGTGCACTGCTACAGGTCCAAGAGTTCTAATGTAAGAATTTTTACCACTGCAAGCATATCTCAATTATGATTGCCAGTCTTCTGAGAGTATAGTTCATCAGCTTTTGAAGGGGTTTGAGCTGGAGTTTCCTAATTACAAAGGCATTGGTAGATGTATTGAAATTCCAAATAGCCAGGGCACTGCACACCTCTCTTCTCCATGTTTTTTTTTTTAGTTTCACAGATATTACATGCTTTTTCTGGTGGTGTTGGTAGGGGGATGTTCTAGTTTCTTCCCTAAGTGGTTGCTACTCAGCCTTTTTCTTATCTCCCAAACCATGGAGACAATCTCTGTAGAGGAGAAGAAAGTGTAGGCCCTTTAGAGGAGTACTTGTCTCTTGAGAGTGAGGAATGGGTTGAGCAAGATACGTGCTCTTCAAATAGAAATGCAGTTACCCTTGCATTGGGACATAATAAGACTGAGCAGAAAGAAGAAAGAAACTACATGAGATGGTTAAATAGGTGTGGTGATACAGAAATTCTGCAATGGTTTGAGGACAGATGTCAAAGCAGGCAACAAGATTTGCACGCAGTGGGAAGATGTTCTTGTACATGTTAATGACTTCTGGCTGCTGGTATCCTTCTCCTTTCTCTCCGGGCAGGAATGGAATGAATGAAGTCACCCAGAAAACTTTTCTTGAGACAGACGTGCCTAGTGACTTCCTGTGCAACTCCCAGGGCCAAAGCAGATGAATTGCTCATTAAAGTATGTTAGGAAGATAGGATCTACTATGATAAATGACTAACCCATAAACCTTAACGATACAGAATTTAGCTATATGTCAGGTAGTACTTGATACAATGGTAAAATACTTGCTTTATTAAGCAAGAGCATGCCTTGGCTATGTAATTAATTATAAAATAAGGGGAAATTACTAGCAAGTCTTCAGGAGGACTGTTCTGTTCCTTGTCCTTATCTTGAACATGTTTAAGTATGTTCTCTGGATTATTCCAAAGAAGAGAGCAAAACTAGGAATTACAGTAGACAAAACAAAAATAAGTGTCTTGAGATGATGTGGTTACATGCTGGGGTTCCGTAAGAGGAAATAATGAGTACTAGAAGCGTGTGAGGGACTGGTAGTGAATATAAAGTTGTACAAGCGTCATCTCATGCGGGGTTTAATTTATAAAACTGGAAAATAAAGATTTGATTTTTCTAAGTATTTCTGCTGGAGTCAGTCTGACTTTTTATTTAAAGCAAAACTGTTTGGAATCCACATTTTTATAGGTTCTTAATGTGGAATCTTACCGTGGATTTGGTAGCTATAATGATGGCTCTGGATTTCACATAGCTTTAGGACAAATGAGTGAAATAAGTCCACTTCAGGAAATAATATCTGCCTGTGTCCTTCTGTCATAAAATTATTGTATTTTTATAGCTTGACCTGGACTGATTTGGACTGCTCTATTCAGAAGAGATGATATGTTAGGAAAAAAACAGTGTTACAGTCGAACAGTTTATTCTCTATTTATTTTAGATATTTTTGCAGAATTCATTCCCTTGGTATCCTAAAGTTATGTTCCTGGAAGCTTTGTGATGTTTTGCTCTTATATGAAGAAAACCTTAGCTTTTTCAACTCTGTAGCTCATCTGACCCCCTAAAGGGATGGTAAAAAATATGTGCTCCATAATTCTGTTCAACTCAACAAGACTAAGGTTAGATGTTAGGAAGAAATTTTTACTTAGAGAGCTGGAACAGATTTCCCGGAGATATTATAGATAGTCTATCTCTGGAGCCAGGTTGGATGGGGCACTGGGCAGCCTGATCTGCTGTGGGGCAACCCCACACATTGCAGGGGAGTTGGAACCAGATGATCTTCAAGGTCTCCTCCAAAATAAGCCATTCTATGATCCTTTGTGTTGGTAGGCCCTATTTCCACATCTCAGTCAATTGAGGATTATAGTGACCATCCAACTGATGAGCATTGTTACTGGTGAGAGTGAATTAATCCTATTTATTCTGTCTGAACTCTCCTTTTCTACAACGTTGAGGGCATATCCTTTAGTAGTTGTTTTTTTTTGTTGTTTGTTTTTGTTATTTCTGTTTAGTTTTTTTTTTTTTTTTTTTTCTGTGAAAGTTTCAGCCTTTGAGAGTATTGTCAAAATGCTGGGCAAGAATCATAGAATCATAGAATGACCTGGACTGAAAAGGACCACAGTGATCATCCAGATTCAACCCCCCTGCTATGTGCAGGGTCTCCAACCAGCAGACCAGGCTGCCCAGAGCCACATCCAGCCTGGCCTTGAATGCCTCCAGGGATGGGGCATCCACAGCCTCCTTGAGCATTCCCCCTTACCTTGTATGTGTTATGTGAAGGGGAAGGTGTAAGGCTTCCTGGATGATCTGCAGTGGATAATGCTTATTTCTTTTAAGCACGTTCTGCATGTATGATCTTTATGGCCATTTTGAGGGAACAGCAGCATATGAAATCAGTCTTACCAAAACCAAGGCGGACTTGTGTCGGTGTGAACTGTCTGGAATTCAGTACTGTGTGAGCAGTTACAACTTATTTTTCTGTTGTTGCCTTACTAGTACTAAATTCTTGAATTATCAAAATAAAGAAATGAATAATATTTTCTGCATTTGGCTCAGCCTAGCTGTGCAGCTGTTCCCTCGTTCCCATTGATGCGCTGGACGTCTCAGCTGGGCAGTAGAGGGCAGAGTAATTAGAGATGTGCGTCTGTGCAAACCAGGCTGCTGGCTGGGGAGCAGCGCTGTGGTGATGAGGTGCCCACGTGCGCAATTTCTGCTGCCCTTAATGGGCATTATGAACATAAAGTGAGGCGAGCACACCGTGATTACACACAAAGAGCCAAATTAGTATTGTTAATGGTGATGTGGATGGGTTTCACTGAAGGCTGAATTGCTTCTAATGGTTTTTGCTTTCCATTCTTTTTTTCCAGTGTGAGGTAATTCTGGCTCCTGAGCTCGTGTTTTAAATAGGTTTCCCCTCTTCTGGTATCTGCGAAGCATTATTCCTGTTTTCTGATTTATGCATGATTCTCTTTGCTGACTTTTCTTTGTTTGCTTCAGCAACAATCATATTTAAAAATGGTACTATATATAACCAATGTGAACTATGAAGGAAGGCAATGAATTGAGGGAGAAGTTAGCAATTTGTGGTGGATCAAAAGCAAGAGAACTGGGACTTCAAGGAAGGAGGAAAAGCTTCAGTGGGCTTAGCATCATGTGATAGTGAGGGGTGTGTGGGGCTGGCATTGGTATTGACTTGCATGCAGTCTTGAAGGGTTGTGTTCCTGGCTTTGTGTAGAACCTGCAAGCGTGAAATACACCCCAAGAACTGATAAAACAGGTGTTCATGTAACTAGTGAATATTAAAAGCTACCTGTCAATCTTCCTCAGCAGAAGGCTGAGTTTAGAGGAGTGCAGCTGCGAGGAGCAGTTCTGAGCTCTGCCTCAGGTGATGATGGCCTGGCTTGTATGCATGCTTGCACTGCATTCCATAGCTGGAGCAAAGGAAAATTTCTTGGGATTGGTGAGGGCTGTTAGCTGCAGGTCCTATTGTATTGGCTTATGGTATAGTTGCACCATATGGACAATGTGGTTTATGTATATGCTGTAGACAACGAGAAGAATGGACAAGCTCATTCGCCTTATCCTCATCCTCCTCCTTCCTTGCTCTCTTCTGTTTCCTTAGATCAATTTGGCTGAGGAGAAAGCTAGCTCATCTCCTGCCATTGCTGGCCTTCCCTCCTGTGCTGTATGTTGGCTCCACTCCCTGCTCTCTCATTTAAGGTGTGGCTGCACGATTGCTAAGTGGCCAAAGGGGCGATCCCTGTTGGTGGCTTTTGGGCCTAGACACAGCTGAACACATGGGTCTGCTTCCTCAGGCTCTGAGGCTGAATTCACTGCAGGGAGGATGTGCAGCAGCTGGGAGGGATCACAGATTGGGAGTGGAAGTGTGCTGGCTAATGGCTTGATACCAAAAATATTTGTGGAGCAGGAGTAGTCATCACTGCTCCTCTATACCTGGAAAAGCTCCTCAGCATACTTAGGAAAGCAGCTCACAATCCTGATTCACTGATGTGTAACAGGCCTTATTATTCACTTTCAATGTGTCTGTTCCTCTCTCTGAATTCCTGTGCTAGGCAGTACAGCCTGAGATGCTGTCTGTGGTACTTCCTATCCTCCTTTATAATGATACTAGTGGTGAAATGGCATGGCAGGTGACGTTTAGACATTAGTTTGCTCAGGGCAAAGGAGGGAGTATGAGCAGCTAAGCTTAAAATACCTGCCATTTAAAAACTGTGGGGAAAAAAAAAAAGAAAAAAAAGAAAAAAAAAAAGAATGCTTCATCTGGAAACAGAAGTTAAGTGTTATTAAAAAAAAAATAAATCATTTGCTGGAGAAAACCAAAACAAACAAAACAAAGAATTCTGGATGTTTTTTTTTTTTTTTGTTTATTTTTTTTTCCTCCCCCCGTCAGTCTTTCCTGTGGAAAGAGCTCTGTTAGTTGTGATGCTGAAATTCTTATAATTTCACTTATAATAGGTGCTGTTCCTGAACTTGAATCCTGTCTGTTGTTCAGATTGTTAAATTGAGCTTTCAGAGAATTTTACTACAAAGAAAAAAAGAAGGAAGAAAGAAAATAAATTAATAGTCTTCCTAGGCATCTTCATAGAGGACACCTTTCCTCTTTTTCTGAGTGAGAGAAATAGGAACTGGATGTTTTTAAAAGAAAAAGTGCTTTAAAATTTTGCTGCTCCTTGTTTAAGATCAGCGTACATCTCCCAACAAAAGAGAAAGCTTGTAAATTAAACTGAAACCTTCATCTCAAGGTCAGACATGCCAATAAAACCAGAGGGGTTTGCTCCCCAGACATTTCAGAGCAACCCCATTGAGTTCATTTATTCCCAGTTCTTTCAAGTGCTTCACTTAGAAATTGATGCTTAACTCAGGCTACTCTGTGGTTTTATGTTGTCATCACTGGTTTACCAAACATGAACAAAACTTGCCAAATTTTTGTTATAGCTCTAACAAATAATTTCAACCTATGTTTTTTATTTTCTTTACTTTCTCCTGACTGAGAGATTTTCAGAGACTTTCAGTCAACTGCTTAATTTACCTAATGCACACAATAGTATTATAAAAGTTATATCTACTTCTGTATAAGGAAGTGGAGACTACAGGCTAGGAATCGCTGGCATAGCAGCTATTTTGTGCTGGTATTTTATTTTGGTATTCCCCAGCTTTCTGACAGCATTTAGTATTTATGGCTGCTTTTAGTGGAGCATTAGTTTCTATGCCTTTAATACAGATTTTCTTAATTTAGTCAGAATGGAAGGAGAGAAATGTTCCATTGCGTTTATTTGTTCTTTCTTTGTTGTTTGTGCTGAAAGATGCATTGTTTGCGAGTCTACTTTCAGACCATGACACAATAAAACAATAAAAAAGATAAAATTATAAAGGCCAAAGTTTTAGGTTTCTGCTTGTTGTGGAAGGTGGGCATTCCCAGAGATTCCTGGGAAAACTACATACAGTGATGCACTGAAATCTTAGCAAAAATCTTATATTGAGTATTAGCCTACTTCTTACATGATGCCTGATGACTCGATGACTCCTCCTTTCTTCGTTGCACTCTTGCACTCTCTTTTGATTATTCTTGCAAAATGAGGCAAGATCATATATTCATTTTGTCTAGTATTTTATTGAAGAGCCTTTATTGAGGGAGGTGGCAATGTGTGCTAGTGTGGATTGCAAATAACAGGGAGTGATGAAGGAAACAACAGTCCAGACCATTTTGCTGTAGGCAGTAATAGACTTGTTCTGTTGGAGTTCCATTGTGAACCACATTGGACATGAAGAGATTAATACTGCACAATTCAAAGAAAAACACTGAGATGCAGTCTGTGAGATGGAGTGAGATTAATATGGCAGTGAGAGATAGGTGTGAAACAATGGAAGCGTGTTATATTAGGAGCTCCTTTAGGGTGAGGAGAAGCAGAGGGCTGCATGCATTTCTTCATGATGCATATAGTTGATCATTTACTGATGCAAAAAAATAAAAAAAAAAGAAAAAACCTTTTTTTGTTACCTTCTGAAATGAACTTTGCAAGTACTGAGTTTCTTCTACTTCTGTCGTTGACAGAATGTGAATTCTGAACCTCTAGATCTGCATTGTGCAGAATTTCTGCAGGATGAGAGTAGAAGCAATGCTGATAAGCATGGGATACCAAGTACTGAGAAGAAGCTCGATATATGTTTGTTTATATGAGAACTGTTTGGAGTACAGTGGCACAGTAGAGGAGACCAGAAGCTGAATTCTACTTTCATGTCTGGGAAGGGAATGCTTTCTATAGGTTCAAGATAAAATGGCCAAAACCTTTACTTGATCAGTCCAGGAGCATGATAATTTTTTGGTTTGGTGATAATTTCATAGAGCTGCTTCATGGGTGGGATGGAATTGCTTTATTTTATAGAGAAGCATAAGAAAACTTAGTTGTAAGTAACAGGCAAATGTGAACACAGGAGCACAGTTAAAAACTCTGTTAAAAGTATATTAGAAAATATACTGGTTCTAAAAGGAAAATGAACTGCAATCTAGTTGGAGTTCTGGCATTTAATTAAAATTGAGCATTCATGAATCAGATTTTGTATGATTTTTTTCTCCTAGTTGGTCACTGAACCCTTCTTGTGGAGCTTTCCAGTGTTTGGATTCAAATTAGTGCCAGTTGCAGCTCTCACAATTTTCTAAGTCAGAAGTTGCAATAATTGCACTCATAATAAAGAAGAAAATATAGAATATTATCACGCAGTTAATCAGCTGAGACTTTGCCTGATTTTTTTTTTCTAATTTACTAATTTATACCGTGAATGTTATGACTCCAATATTGATGAGCAAAATATTAGCAACTATGGAGCTTCACCCCACTTCTGAATCACTCTCAGGAACGAGTGCTTTTTTTGTTTTGAAGTAACCATTTGGTATACCAGCTTAACTTCTCTTTACTGGTGTTCTTCTGAGACTGCTCTAAGGAATTAATACTATACTTTCCCTCAGCAGTAGCAGAGCTAGCATACTATACTTTCAATTATGGAGGTAGACTTAAGGCTACGTGTGCTCACATCATTAAAAGCCAAGCCAAGTTTTGACTTAAAAATGATAGCAGCTACTTAAAGTTGTATGTATGCTCTTAGAGAGCTAGGTAGTTAGCAACACTTTGTGGAAAAATAAGCCATATTGAGTTTCAGAAATTACTTTTGCCTAATTTAAATGCAGCGCTACTAAGCAGGCAGCAGTCAAATTCTGGTTCAGTGATCTCACATCCTCTAAGATTACAACTAGTTAAAGGATGCTTCCTCCACATACCCCAGATCTTGCAGCTCTGAATTCCCTAGCTGTACTTGATCTACAAGATCAGATTCTTTCATTGCCTTTTTTTATTGACAAAAGTCAGTTATAAAAGCCAAAAGAAGAAGCTGTCTTATTGAGCATGCAGTGTTTGGTATGTCATAAATGTAGCTTTGCCAAAGGTCCTCCAGATGAAAGTGGATGTGTCATTTCTTCCGTGCGTTGGCCACAAGGGACACTTATCTTTTCTGTTTATGTGGTGTTGGGATAGGTGTTGCAGTCAGCCTAGGAAAGGTTTCCCACCACTGTTTCACATGCCTGCAAGTAATGGAGAATTTGCTTCTGCTGGTGTGAATTCCAGACCCTGACAGTTTTAGTTTGTGAACTTCTTCTGATAGGATAACATCCAGTGTGAAACTTTTCTGTAAATAAGAATATGAGGAATATATATCTCTGATGTTTTTGACAGGGGAAAAAACAAAATCTCCAAACCAGATGCTGGTGTTAATTGAGCAGAGGTTGCCTTGAAATCATTCATTAGCCTGGAGTTACATTGTTCCCAATCTCTTGCAGTCCCAATCTCTTCAGTCAGAAAATGATAATATTTTTTTAATTAAGGTAACATTATAAATTAACCTGTCAATAAATGGCATTAACATTTTCAGCAGTGCAGTTACAAGTAGATGAATTCATTGCACTGGTCTTTAGCCAAAGGAGAAATATTGGATCCAGTGCTGAGTTGTTAAATGCTAATGAATAATTGATGTAATGAATTTTGTCTTCCTGTGTTCACTGTGTGACTGGCAGCAGACCAGTCTCCTCCAAATGTGCTGTTCAGAATTACTCAGATTTTTGGAGGGGCTGATGGTGTTGGGTTGCTACTCTAGGATCTCAGTTCCTTCCCTATATCATGTAGACACACAGTTTCCCTGGTTTGGCTGAAGGCCATTTTTGTTTGGTGGATTTTGGTGGGAATACGTATTGGTAATTAGTTTTTAAATTCAGTTTCTGTTGGAAGCTTTGCTTGTATGTTCCGCAGTAAACTTAATTGTGTAAATGGTGATGAAAGTGAATGTGCAGTGGCTCAGGAATCAAAGAGACTTACAAATATGTTGAACTGCAGAAATGTGGTCTCATTCAGACTATTATTCTCTTTAACAAGATTAATAGAACTCTTAGAAGAAAAGCAAACTTTCTTCAATAGCATTACTGGTAGAAAATAGGCTTTCAATGCCTATTTCAATTTTGTATAAAGAAATCTGTAATAAAATAACTAAAAAACCATTCTACTAAAGGACTCAAAGCTGGAGGTCCAACCACATTGGTGAAACATTGACTGCTGAAGCAGCTGCTTTCTTCAGAAGGTGCTCTGAACATACAGTAACTTTTGACCAGGTTAGAACAAAACAAAACAAAAATTATGAAGTATTTCAGTGTGCTGAGCTCCAGAGGAAATGAAATTCCGAGTGTGTGGTTGGGGTTGTATTGATGGGGCTTTTGCTCTGACAATTGCTGAGATGTGAAGACGTATTTCTGAGGCATATCTGGAATTTGTGAGTGCCATTGCTCTTATTCACGAGCTGCTCTTGCTGCATTTTGAGCTCATGTGCTTCTGCTGCTGGCTCACTCCCTGCCCTGCAGTATTCTGGTTTCTAGGAAGACACTTGACACTTTAAGAATTTGTTTTCTGCTTATTTTTCTCGTTGTCTGTCATCTTCTGACATTTGCACATGATTTAAAATTGTCACAGCACTGTCCTTACATCTTACTACATCACCTGCTTCCTGAATGCTACCAAATAAGCTTGGGGTGGAAGAAATTCTGTTGTTTGTTTGTTTGTTTTTTCACCACCCTCTATCAAACAGTAGAGTTTGAAGATTGTTATTGAGGTCTGAGGAGGTGTTTTGCTTTTTGAGGTGTGAAGGAAAGCAAAGCATGTGCAGAAGCTCATGTATAGATCTGAGCAAAAGCAGGAGAAAAAGTGTTCCAGCATTCATTGCTGGACATCTGGTGGGAGCAGCTGTGGGGCTGAGGTCAAAGTATCTCAAGTGCAAATGCCATTTGCTTAGTTGCAAACGCAGATTGCTTGGCTTACCTGATCTGTCACAAGCGGTAGCTTTTAACTGTTCTTTAAAATCAATTGGTGCAGTCGTGCTTATGGCACACAGCCTTAACTGAAAAGGTCTGTCCTGTAGAAAACCAAGTACTAGGTCCTGAATGTGCATGCCTTGAACGGCAGTCAATTATGTGATGGCTGGATTTTTTTCATGCTTGTTCCATGACGTTATCTGCGTTGTTACCCACAGGCATATTGGGGTGATGAAGTGGATTTTTTTTTTTTAATTACTGTTTTTGATTGATTTGAGAGGACACAGAGGGCATGAGGATCTACTAGTGCAAATTAAAACCAGAGCGCACAAGGAACTGAACAATGTAATTCAGTTGCATTTATTCTCCCTTTGCAAAATATAATAATTACTTTTTAGTTCTTATTTCCTCTCTGAATAATTGCATTTAATACTTGGTTGTGTGTTTTTCTGAATTATTCTCTTGCTAATGAACTTCCAGCTTAACAGCCTTTCTTCTTCTGTGCCCTTCGCTGTAACAAAACGTTTGCGTTTTTCTCCCCTTTTCCCCAATTAACTGTTTGCATATTCCCACCGCAGTTCATACATTTCAGCAGTGGTTGAAGCTCCTTTTATTCTGTATATATGTACCACAGATCATTGATTTTCTATCAGGAGGCATAATCACTTTTTTAAGGAAGACTTCTATGTTACTGTGTAATACTGTAGCAGTGAGAAGACGTGGTATTTCTCTGGGACCTCCAAAAGATCCGTAACCTAGAAGAAAATCTGGGGATTCAAGCTAGAAAATATTTTCCATTGCCATAGCAGCCAAATGACTTGAACATGCTCTGCCATTTTGTATGGGAACTGCTGAGTCACGGCCTGAACCTCTGATTGATCACCTGAGGTGAGCCTTGAGTCAGCCAGAGGAGCACAGCTGAAGGCAATTCACCTGTGCTGCCGGAAGGGGTGGAGCCTGGCTCCACCCCTCCTGGACCTATTTAAGAGCTGGCTACCAGAGGGGAAGGATCTCTTCTGGAGATCCTCCTCTTTTGGTATCTTCTAGTGAGCTCAACCCAAGGGTAAGCTCTTCTACTTATTCTCTTTTGCGATCCTTGTTTGCTTTTGCCTTACTCTTTTGATTATATTGCGATTACAACATCTTGGTTATACACATTTCTTCCCTTGAGAGACTCCATTGCTAACACAAGGCTCCTGAATTTCATTATGTTTGTGAGCAACCCAAGATGTGGATCAGACCTGCAGGACTTTGTCGTGATAAAGAAGAATTGGGAAGAAAGAGGGATAAATACATATAGATGCTATCTGTGCCTTACATCCATCTTCACGCTGGCCAGCAACAAGAACTTCACCCTGTCGAAAATAAAGATGTAAGCAAAGTCGATGCATTTAAATTTCTCTGTTTCACTTCATCTCTCACCAGGAGGCGAGAAAAAAGTTTTCCATCAGCCTCTTGTGGAGGCTGTGTGCAGATGTTGGTTAAGTAGTTGAATACCAAGTTGCAAATTAGAGGTTGGCCAGCACAGAGTTTCATCCTAAGTGGAGGAAGCTACTTTCAGTTCAAAAAGAAGAAGAAAAAAGCAAGAACAGGGTAAAGACTGTCTTCTTAGGAAGGTACAGGGAAAATATTGTTACTAGAGTTTGTTCTTAGAGGGGAGTAAAGAATATTGATTGCCTAGTGCTGAGACAGGCTGAACATGAGAAAATGCTGCACCAGATGGAGGTATTCTCTCCCAGTCTGACCAGAAGATACTCTTATCAATTAAAAATAGTACTGTTTTAGCACTAAAAAAGAAGAGGAAATCACACTTGGCTTTGGCATTTACAGTATTGCTGCAAAACTTTCCTTAGCAGCATGTACATTTTTGCATGCTCTGTGAAGTGGCTGCATAGTGGTCTACTATCAGCTTCTCTCTCACCCTGTTTTTTTTACTATTAAGAGGGCAGTTATATGAGTCTTCACCTCTGATTTTATTTGTCAAGTGTTCAGCCTGTCTGGGTTACCTCTTATGATTTTTGATCTTGAAAACCAAAAATATTTAAGCAGAAGAGCTGAGTGTGTTTTGAACTGCCTAGGCTTGAATGGAAGTCTTGTGGCTTTGGTAGATGGATGTGTTTTGGCCATATGCAGTTTATTTAACTGCCAGCCTGGAGTTACTAAATGGAATGGAAATTCTCAGGACAAAGATGGTTGCCAGCAGCCAAGTGCTTGTTCCCAGCTTTCTCATTATGCCAAACAATAAAATAAAGACTTTGGGAAGCTGTGTAACACTTATATTGTGATTAGTCACATCACTTATTCATGTTCTGCAAAATAAACACATTTAGATGGCTGACCATGACTAGCATTTCAAGAAATGATGGTCTTTAAGAGTCAGCAAAGACATAATGAAGCTGAATATTGAAAAGAACATCACAGCTGTGAGTACAGTTAATCAATGAAATGGGTTCTCAGAAAAGCCAGAGGTGTTACACATCAGCTTTCAGTCCTGCGTTTTTGTGTCTGAGAATACTGTAATTGATACCCTACTGAAGGTGGCGAAGACTGAAATTATGAGCCTTGATTTGTGCAGGAATCATTCTTAGTGTGCCCTCTCTGAAGCCTTTTGGGGAGCTACTCTGCTGAAATCATGCTTGGGATTAGGGCAAGGTTTTAATTTCCAAGATTAGATGATTTGATGTTGTGTGCAGGAAGAAGGATTGCCAATCCGAAGCTGTGATAAATGGTTAGCAGTAGCCTTTTCAGCAGTGACATAGTGCACGATGATGTGGAAGACAATACAAATTCATAGTTTCTTCCTTAGCAAAAGGAAATGTAATTTGGCCAAAGTGGAAATTTTACGCTTGAGTGTTTTGGCTACAAATGCCTTGCTCTTTAGTGCATTCACATTGGGACTGTAATGTTTTACTGGTAGTTAAGTACGTTACTTGCTTGCGCTTCTGGTTTTATAAACCTTGTTCTTGTGGCAATAAATTGATTAAGCACAGAGGCTTCACTTTCTGCGTGGTGGTTAAGATGATGGAGTGAGCCGTGCACAGACTGTTACAGCGTGAATCTGTCTGCTCATCTGGAGTTGGTGGAAAAGGGCAGGAGGTGTACAACAGGGAAGGAGAGAAAGCAAAGAAGTCAGATTTTGAAGCAGAAGAAAACCGCAGCCTGAAATGAAAAAGCAGAAATAGTGGAGTGAAAGAAGAGTTTGGAAAGACTGATGGGACTGCTGGAGAAAGAAGGAAATTAAAGACAAGGAGTAATGCAGGAAAGTGAATACTTGAGGACTAAGTTGGGAGAGAAGGAGGGAAAACAAGTAGTAATTTATATGTTTTATTTCAACACAGAAACAAAGCAAAACCCCTGCAGGGATAGAGAGCATACATTTATTGTAACGGTTGTGCAAGCATGCAAAACCCAGAAAAAATCCAGTGCACATATTAAGAGATGCTTCAGTTGCAGTGGTTTATGTGAGCCTGTGTCTCATTTACTCTCCTCCTTGCCTTTTAAGATACATGGTATACACTGGCCTGGCGATATGAGGAGGATGATGGTTCTGGAAAATTGCTTGAGAAAGAGATATTGAAGACTCTATGCCATTTAATACAAGACCATCTTATCTGTGTGTGCATTCAGATAAGATGGCCTTGTATTAAATCATATGGAGCCTTCAAGATTACATTTAAAATGGGTGCTGGGTAAATCTCCGTGCTTAGATCACTTTGAGTGACTCCATAGCCCTGTCCTGAACCCCCACGTTAGACTTCATAAACACTTTATCATTGCTTTGATCTATTACAGTGTTTACAAAGAAGAGCCTGATTTGGATAGGTATGTAGTAGTAGGGTGTAACGTTCTTACTGGTCCTCTGTGTTGCTAAGAATCAATATTTAAAAGTTCATATCTGTGGGGTTTCAAAAAGTGAGATGTCTAAATGCAGTTGAAGTTCAGTGCACTTCTAGTTTTTGAAATTTTAGCACCTTACAAACCAAGCTGTAAAAGTTCCCTTTGTTCAGTGCTGTCACCCAGTCTCTTTCTTTCTGTTTCTGAACAATCACCTTGTACTAAATGAGATCTAAATGAAGATATCCCCTAGATAGAGAACTTGTATCTACTGTTCTAGAGTATACTTCATCCTAACTTTTGAATAATTGCTTTCTAAGATCACCTCTCTGGGGTGGTTTTTCTTTGTGCCCTTCTGCTCTGTTTTGGTAAATCAGTGACCTCATTAAGTGCTAATTTGATGATCTTTTGTGTAACAAATGTATGTGTGGACAATTTATATTCTTGGTATATTCCTCACACTCATGTAATTCCTCTGCAGCATAAGAATTGTAGGGTTTTGTTTTGTTTTCCAATCTGATAGCTGTATTTTTGTCAAGTCTTCTTATGAACAATTGATGCAGTTATGTTTGAACTGCAAGAATTTCTTTTCTTATTAACTAGTGGTGACTATAGCCAGTCAGCTGTGTCCTTTGACTTCTTGAAGGTAACATGCAGCTGCATTGAGTAGAATCTTTGATTTGAACAAATAGGAAAGTTTCATCTTGTTCATCTGTTTCTTGTTCCTTGGGATAGTATACTACCCAAAATGAGACTGGAGCAAGGTCACAGTGTTCTGCACAACATGAACGCAGCTACGTAACAGAGAGATCAAAGTTCCTGGAGTGGTTTAATCCGTGTTTTACTTCCATTTGAGTGATTGCAGTAGAAACGAGGACTTGCTTTTAAGCTTTTCCTCAGTTGTTTCAAGCAGTATAAACAGAACTTGGCGCATCAGAACAACAAAAACTTTTGTGTTTTGCACATGTGGCGCATCCAGTTTTAGGTACCTGAATGCTGTCTCTTTCTCTATGCCTTCCTAGTCATGCTGATGAAGAGTAAAGTGGTTGAAAAGACTGGTTTCCTCAGTAGGCAAAATAAAAAGGCCTTGATCTGGATACAAAACACCTAGTACTTTCCCTGGAATTATTCACAGAGGGGCATACTAGAAAGATGATGATTTCTTACCTCTGAAGAAAAGAGAACAAGTGAAACATTGAACAGAATGCTAGCTGATGCTTTCTCGCTGTGTTAGCTCATAGATTGTACCCCCCATACACATCTCATATGTTTATTTCTAATTAAGTTGTATTACAGTCAGCAGTCTTTAGCAAATGTTATTTCCACTGAGTAGAATATATGTACTTCAGTGTGTCTTCTATTTCAGTTGCAAAAAAAAAAAAAAAAAAAAAAAAAGAAACACCTGAGGGTTTGTTTCATTGCTTTTCTTGTTCTACTGATGTGCATTCCTTTCCTCATGTTGTTCGCTTACTGAGGGTGGAGGGCATGGGTAAATGGACACCTTAAGCTTTTGACAACAATCCAAGCACAGACATCAAAAATATATGAATTTGAATGGGTGATAATTTACTTTCAGTAGTCTTCTTGAATAGCAATAACAAGGGAAAGAGAGGAATGATACTGATAATCACTAATATGCGATTAAATGTTGAATGAGCAAAATTCTGAAAGATGCTCAATTGTTTTCATATGCTGTTTATCCACCACGTAGACATATCCTTGAAAGATCACTGTGCTACAGTGCACAGAATGTGGAATTAGGAACTCTGGATGTACAGAGGAAGCTATCTTAATTCTTCTTCACAAGTGTGGACTGCAGTCAACAAAATAGGAAGAAAGATACAAAATTAATGTGGGGGAGGACTGTTTCAGAAAACTGTTATGCACATGAATATCTTAGGTATGACTAATTGTTTTCTGTACATGTGACTTAGGTATGACTAATACGTTTTCTGTATTACCATTGTCATGTCTTTGCTTTTCTCTGGAGATGCTCTTATTGTAGATTCTAGTGGGGATTAAGCCAATAAAAATGATCCCTTTTTTCAAAACACATGGATTATTGTCTTTATAAGATGTTATGTTCTTTTTTCCCCCGAACACTTAGTAGTGAGTGACATCAACAGTACTAAAAGAATAGTCCTATTGTGCTTTAGGGTGTTATGCTGGAGAGAGTCCCCGTACTGGATCATTGGGTGTCCTGCAGGATGCATCCAGGCCGGTCAGTGCAGAGGAGTGCAGTTCATGCACACCTTCTGTCCCAGCACTTTCTCAAATGGGCAGACGTTTCTGAAGATTCCTAGGGTCCACCATGCTGAATAATTATAAGGAGTAAAAATATAAAGAACTGGTTGCTCAGTAAAGACCTAATGATTGAATGAGAAAGGCAGTTGAAGAGGAATGAATATTAGTTATATTCACTTTATTAGAATGAAGAGAAACAAATGAAAAAAGTAGAAGCCCTTAAGATGAGTTACTTTTAATACTTTCATTTTATTGAACTTCTATTTTTCTATACAGTGGTGTCTTGCCAACTATCGTGATGCTCTTGAACTGAGTATTTTGAAGAGTTTTTCATTTAGATTAGGAGGAAGCCAGTATCTCTGTCCCACGTTTGTTTCTAGTCTAGTACTAGATCTTGAGGTTGGCAGCCCTACCTGTGGCAGGGGGATTGGAACTTGATGATCCTTGGGGTCTCTTCCAACCCAAGCCATTCTGTGATTCTTCTATAAGTAGGAAACCATAGTTTTAGAAGTATGACTTCTTGCTTCCTTGTTGTTTAGGAGTGGAAGATCCTTGCCGTACAGACTTCTTCCTCACTTAAGTAGAAGACAGTTACTGCATGGAGAATAGTATTCAAATATAAATAATGGATTGATAGGAACTGTAGAACCGTGTAGGTGGAGGACTAGAAAAACGGAATGTTTGCCAGGCTCTTTCATTATTTATCAAAGCTGGTGAAATCTAGTTGTCACAGGCTAAGATACTCAAAGTTCTGAATAAAAGCCATTCTATTTCTGATTTTTGTTTCTTTAACCAAGAACTGTTTGCACTAGTTGTAGTCTTTATAGAGCTGCAGGCTCTCGAAAGTGATTATAGATTATTTTTGTTCTTTTAATGAATTTAATGTAAAACTTTCTACTGATAACTTAGGACATGATATAGTTTACTCATATGGAGCTCTGATACGGTAGACAAAATATTTTTAATTGTGAGCTCACTGGTGTTTTTAATTAAATGGCCAAATTTTCCACTAAGGGCCATAGACCTAGTTTTTGAAATGAGTTTGCATTTAGTCACATTTAAAAATTCAAGCCCCTAATGATTTTGGAAGCCAAAATACTTTTATAATCTGGCTCTTAATGACCAGAAAGTTATCCGTATGCAATATTAATAGAATATTTGTAATGTCAGTATCCCAGAGAAGCGCTTTCAGTAGCAGAGTTGATTATTTCTACCTAGTTGCGATTAGGTTATAATGCATATATGATGTATAGTGTGTTCACATAGAGCATGTGTGCATACCAAATATAAATACAAGCATACAGATCGCGTTTAGAAGAAGAAGAATAATTGTAGGCGTGTTGCTACATGCCAGAGAAAAGAAAGAGAGCCCTGTAATGAAATCTCATTGAGGATGCAGAGAGTATGTTTCACCATTAGACATTCTCCTCATGTTTCACTTAAATGCATCCTGCTCTCATGAGAGGATGAGCAGTGCATTTGCACCGGCTCATTCAAATTGAATGTTGGTCAAAGAAGAGTCTTGAGCAAACAGTGAACAGTCTGGCATTTTTTAAAGACAGGAGAAAGGTTAAGCTGTCTGCTGTTTAAACCGCTCCTTTATTGGATATTTATTTGCTGACCGTGTGTATTGAAGGTGTTCTTGAAAGAGTCACTGACAAGATTTCGGATGGCTGCATAGCACAGGTCTGGATTAAATTAAACTAAGGCTGTTTTTACAATAAAGTTTAGGTCTTCATAAGTGCCTTGTTATGTAGTTTTTATATCGGAGGATAGATTGACTGTATTTTGCTGGGAGAGAAAAGAGGATGTGATGTGCCTTCTGTGTATCCTTTCTCTCCCTCAGTTTTGACAGCACTGCATCTTTAGCTTTGCTTACAGCTATAGAAAATAAGTAACTTTGCTAGATGAAGTGCTTGCTAACCTGAAAATTTGGTGAAAATGATTAAAGTTGGGTTTTCCTATCAGTGTTCTTTTTTTTTCTATTGTTTGTGTTTGCTGTTTCAAAAAGGCTGTAGAGCTCACTGAACTTGAACTTGATCGTCTCCTCCACAGTGCGCACTGAGTGACTGCGTGGAGGACGGTTGCTCATTGGCGTAGCACAGCATCATCTTGTGGTGCTGCAGGCATATTTTATAAGCATCACTGGTTCATTATAGAAAGAAAAGGCAAGGCTATACGTGCATATTAGATTTAATCTTGCACTGTTCGCTCGGTGAAGAGATTTCTGAGAGCCAAATAATTTTTTTTTTGTTATTCTAAACTACTCGCCTAACTCTCAAACTCCAGCACATGTGCACGTGACCACAACCTGCATATATAAATGAATATCAGAAATATCTTCACTGTTTTGTCAGGTATCTGTTTAGCACTGTTGTAAACATTATGGAAAGTCTTTTCATTTAAAGGCTCCTGATGACTTTTCTTCCCTCTCTCTGTTTCTGCTCTCAGCCTCTTTCTCCCTGCCTTTTGAAGGTATGCAGCCTTTACAGGTCCCTGATGCTGTATTATTATTTTTTATTAACATTTTTATTTGTTTTTTCCCTGCCTTTCTCAGTGATAGGCTTAAATGTTTTATGAGGCAACTGTTACACTGAAATTTAGCGTTCCTGGATTATGCGGTATGTGTTCTATAAGGGAGCTGTCATTCTGAGAAAATGTTCAAAATAAGAGTGACTTAAATATGTGTGTGTGTTTGCATTTGTTCGCTTATGTATATAAATATATGTCATAAACACAATGTCAGGACTTGATTTGATTTCTGTCTATGCAAAAAAGGCATGCAGAGCAATTGTATGGCTGCCTTCAGGCAGCTTAAACACACTTCCATGGATGTTCTGGATCAGAGGTCTGTACAGGAGTAATACAAACTCACATGCAGCTAATCTCGGGGTCATCTGGCTCCACTTGGATGATTTACTGTGGATTTGTAAGCTCTAGCACATCTGTACATGCTTCCTCACGCAGTTGGGATGCCTTGGCAGTGTGAGGCAAGCAGCAAAAGTGATCCTGCTGTCATTATGGTAGTAAACTCAGGAACAGTACATAAACCTTAGGAGCCTATGTAGTGTTTCAGTAGTGTTTTGTTTTGCTGTTTTGGTTTTTGTTGTTGTTTGTTTTCTTTGTCATGGGAAAAACAGTATTCCATTGAACCCTGTGTGCATACATTGTATGAGTTGCAGTGATGACGGGAATGGGAATAAGCCTGAAATCATCAGGTTATAAAACCTGTTCCAGGCTTCAGTAAATGCTGTCTGTGAGCTTTCCAGGTACAAGGATTTGTTGCAGTGCTTTCTCCTACCGTCTCTGTTGCAGCTGCTTATTGTGGAACTCCTAGATGCCTTGCTCAGCTTATAGTGAAAAGGTTGCTATGGAAGAACTGACAAAAAAACCCACAAAATTACTATTTTCCAAGCATTGCTTTTTGCTTCCAAATTGTCAAGTGCTCTGGATTTGACTGTAGGTACTGCATGGTACAGTGAGAAGTAGGAGGCAACTCTGTAATGTTCCAGCGTTTGGAGCTTGCACCACTTCCAGTACTGATTGAAAGAGTGAAACATGCTAATCTTTTACATTCCAGACAGCCCTCTTTCTGCTCAGTACAAACAGAAGTTTCATGATTGCATTCCATTTTATGATGTTCCATTTGGGTTATTTTGGGGTGGCTGTGGTTTTTCCTTCTTTTTTTTCTTTTTTTTTAAGTCAACCAATTTTTTGAAAACTTGGAGTAGAATCAGAGTATTGTCTTAAGCAGTAATTAACTTCCAGTAGCAAAAGTTAGTTTCTTCCTTTTCTGAAGTCTGATGATTAATGCTTTTGATTACTTCTAAGCAATATATTGTTTGTCATGTCATGAGAATGCTTATGAAGTCCTGTTCCTTTTCTCAAAAGAGTGTTCATGGTTTTGTCAGGCAAACATTTCCATTTTGGTTGCAGGATGCTTTCTTCCTTGTGGATAATCTTCAAATAGAGAACGGCGTTTCAAAATTGAATTAATGTTAAAACAGTATTTAACAATTAAACCCTAACAGCAAGTTTCAGTAAGTTAGAATTATATCTTTCTTCTGACCACTGGTAAGAAAGCTGAAGGCACTGACAGCCCATGTTTCTAAATGAGAGAAATGTGCTCTTAATAGCATTAATTAGACAGTTGTTCTGATAATCTCAGAGGTCTCTAATTCTGAAGTAATAAAAAATAACCATTCAGTCAGCTTCTCTGCATGTCATTTCATCTTTGAACTTTTTAACCATTTGCGTTCTAGGAGAGCTGTTAGCGAGTTCTTTATTGATATTTATAGTATTTAATTTCTTAGGCATGTAGAATATCTCCAGTTCATTTTCCTGTCAGTGAGCATAGCCTTTCATTAGTTGGTAGAGAAATGCCAAAGGGGGCTGTGTGATCATCCCTATATAGTTCCAGAATGGCAGACAGGAGCCACTCAGATTGAGCTGTCCTGAAGAAGACCTAAACTGATGCTTAGAACAGATGGAAACAGGAAGAGAGTTAACGTTACTGGGGAAGGGCTTGTCGTTTTTTTTTTACAAGTGTAACTTCTCTGCTGATGTCCATGAAGCTGTCCCTTAGCTGGTACTAGGCTTTCACAGCAAACGTCAATCATTGTGTTTATACACTTACACTGTAAGCACAATTACCATGTCTGCTTTAGTTGTGTACTCACTGAGTGCAACTTCTGCCTGAGCCTAAGAATCCTCTTACGCTGAGTTTAGTAGGCTGCTTACTCATTTTGCAGAAATGAAAATGTCTTTTGTCTTACTGAGATGTTGAGCATAGCTAGATTCTCAGAAGCTCCAGTTCAAGTGAAAATGTAAATATTTCTTATTGAGAAAGAAAATGTTGACTATTTTCCTAGCTACAATTTAATTAAAGAATGGAAATATTCCAAATCGAAGGAACGCACTAGATGCTGTACTTGAAAACTCTTTGCCAGTTCAAGCTTCAGTAATTTTGGTAAGTTTCAGTCATTTCACCACCAGCACGCCAGAGAAGTAGAGGTCAAAAAGACACACTTGCAGGGTTTGTGAAAACGTACAGCTGCACAGATTGATAGAGCTCAAAGTTGTGCTCATGCCCTAAGAAGGAGCGAACTCAGCCCTTACGCTCCATGTTCGCTAATCTGTCAGGACAGAGGCAGCCCCAGTCAAACACATGGGTTGCCTTTTTGCCCAGCTGTTTCACGGGACTGCCCCTCTAGTCAGTGAAAGAGAGATTTCTTTGTGGTGGGAGAGATAGTGCTGTGTCTGTGGGCAGCTGCTTCTGCCAAGTGCCTCAGTGTTTAGAGAAGAGATTTTTGTTTCAGATCCTGAAGAACAATTTCAGATTGCAATTTCCTTTGGATTTAGAGTGTTTTTATTACTCTGCAAAGAATGAACAAGGTCCTTGAATTGATGCAGCCGTGCTAGGCAACTGAATTATTTATCTGGTTGAGCATATGCAGTAGACTTCATCAGTTAAACTTTATTGAAGAGGACTCTGCAGCTGCTGTAAAATGGCGTGAATGAAATTAAAGGGTAATTATAACTCAGTATTCTTCTGCATAGAATTTCCAATAAATTGTAAACTTATTTGCCGATGAAAACATCTGCATGCTTTATGTATATTAAAAAGATAAGGCTATCAGTGTAGAGGAATATCAACAGACCAGTGCAGCTCTTGCTGAAGATCAGGTTGTCTTGCATCAGATTTTTGTTGCTCTTTGAAAATCTTTCTTCAGTTATATTTTTGGTCAGTTGTAAAGGCTTGTTCCCATGCGGTGTTTATAATGCTGAGAATGTAAATGTCAATTCCATATTAAGGATTAGCTGTGGGCTTGGAGAAAGTGTAAAGTTAATTGAAAGGTCATAAATAAATTAGTGCTTTTCATATGTGTGTTTGTGCATATACTTCTAAAACCCATTTCTGGAGAGAAAAATGTTTGGATGTATAAAATTTGGATATACTTGTGAAGCTTGTTGAATGTCTGTACTGATATTGAGCTGCAGTATAAAGTTCTCCTGCTTTCTCTTGAGAAAGCTGGTGCACAATGACTGGATTGCTTCAGAAACAAAAAATAGTCACAGGATAAGAGATGCGATATTCAGTGTCAGTGAAAATCAATTTCTAATGATTTTAGCACCTCATTTCAAAGATAATGAAAGGAAAAGGAGAAAAAGAGAAATTTTTTATTATTGCAGAAGAGACTGCAATAATAGAGCATTTCTTGAATCTTTTCTTGAAAAGTTTGTGGCTGTTCATTCTTGGAACACATTGGATTTCTCAGTTGCAGTGAGGCTATAGAATGTAAAATGCCAGCTCTATGGAAAGAGGAGGTTCCTTAAACCAGGAGGTATGTTGTATTAGTGGTATATATTCTTCTGCAGTTTTGGGTCTTGTTTAAACTGGATAAACCCCAAGCCCAAAGACATAAAAGGCAAAGTTATTGAACATTGCTAGAGTTGCAACTTACCCGGTGCATCAAAAGCTTTAGAATAGGTGACAGCATTGTAAATTCAGTATTGGCTACACTGAAATATTTCCAGATTAGTGAAGAAGGACATGCAGCAGATGCACTCACAGTCATTCAAGAATGATTGTTTTCATTCTATGTTCCTTTAAAGAGACAGCAGTTAGATGTTGCAAACCTTCCCACCTGTAAATGCCTCCAACTCCCATACACGTAGGTCTGTCCAATAGGAAGTTTTGAATGAGTGCTGCTCACATCTCAGCAGGAAGGATTTTAGACCTTTCCTGTAGAAAAGTCTGTCCAGATATCCTGTGTTCAAACAGTGGCTATTCAGACCTACTGAAGCTCAAGGATTTGGAGTAACAATCTGCAATGTACTTACTTACTGTAGTATCCTAAATACTGTTGTGCATTCAAATGAATTAGATGAGTGATGATTTTTGAACCCCAAAATATATGTGCTGTGTTGCTAGAAGTAATAAGCTAATATAAACAATATTTTGAACATTCAATGGGGCATTTTTTAAATTCAGAATTGGAGGAGAAAAGATGAAAAGAGATCAGGGAGTTTTCTGCAGATGTGAACTGCAGAAATATTTCATTTTTTGTACAGTGTGGTCATGTGAATGAATATAATCCTAGGAGCACAAAAATGAATACACGTTGTTTGAGAATAACAGGTTTCCAAGAGAAGTTTCTGAATATATCTGCCATTAATTAAATATCAAAACTTGTTTAAACACTTGTTACAGTTAAGATGCCTCAGAAGTGGCAGTGAATGGGTGGTTCTGGCTGCTTTAAGCCTCCATTATGGGGCAATAACTGACTCCACAAGGCTGGGCAGAATGGACAGGTGGCAGCGGGGTGCTGCTTTTGTGGCTCAAAACCCAAAGGACTGGGAGATGTGCAGAAGCAGGCCACCTCTTCTGACTGGGCAATGGGGACATTTGTACCCTGTGGTGTTGGTTCATGCAAGTATTCTTGGATAACCTCCTTCAGTCCCCTGTGTCTGTGGAGAGTCCTTAACTGTAGCACTTGAGTTATTTGTGGGTAATAGAGCATCTCATTGGACGTCAGTGATTTGATTAGAGCAGATATTTCAAAGAAGGAGGCAATGCGGGGATAAAGAGGGGCATGTTCAGTTCATATCAAAGGGCTTTGCTAAACCAAATTGCGCTGAACCGATGTGCGGTGAGGACGTTTGCAAGGTACTTTCTGTGTGATGGCATTACATTATGTAATGCCATATGTATGGTTGTACATTAGCTATGTTGTAAAAATTTAATGTGAGAATAATGAGCGGTAATTTTTAGAATTTAGAGACTGTCACCTTACTATTCTTTCATTAATTGTTTTGTTTTTTTTAAGTTTTTTTTTCCTAAGAGGAGATTGCCTTCATCAGTTGTTTTTTTTTTTAGTTTTTTTTTCCTTATTCCTCTGTCTTTATAAGTATGAAATTAATACTGAGCAATGCTGTGCTTAGAAAACAAACGTTGAACATAATTCTGTTGGAATTAAAGTGTCAGCATGCCCATGTATCATTATTGATACTCTGTTGGGCTGTACACAGGGCATATATCAGCGTTCCAGACAGCAGACGTTTCTTCTGGGATACCAGAGAAGCGTAATGTATAACATATGAAAATGAAATGGAAACTGGCTTAGTTGTGTCCCATGTCTGTTATAAATAGGTAATGATTATACCCAAGAAATCACTGCTCTGCAAAGTTAGATTTATGAAAACTACAAGATACTTTCTTTTTGCTCAAAATCTAATTAAAACAGTTACTTGAGCAAGTTTGCAAATCTAGTTGTAGTTCAAACAAGGGTAAGGATTTCCAGCTGACCTCTCAATAGCACTTGTCCTAAGAATTTCTTGCCTCTGGGTACATACTGTGTATGGTGAGGCTATGACTAATGGCCTCATCAGAGGATGGACTAGAGCTGTGATGACGATGTTGCTATAAAAACAGCAGCTAGCCAGTGTGCTCTGTTCTGCTTTTCCAGACTTTGTGACGTATTAACATTGTAGATGATGATAATAATGGATCCAAGAGAGATGGCAGAGGTGGCAAATACAAAAGATGAAACAAGGTAATGAATCGAAAGAAAGATTCCTCTCCAAAGACTGATGGTGTAACCAGATGAAACCAGCATGCATTTCCAGTGAAACCTGTGTGTTGTGTTTTGTCTGTCCTCTGGTGCATTTCCACCTTGGATGGAGAAAAAAAGCCTCGAACTTGGCATGGAAGTGCTTGAAGAAAAAGGCTTCTTCGGAAAGGAATTACTAGCAGGGATGTAGTTTTATGTACTTATTTATATGTAGATATATTTATACAGGTGCATATATGCATGTAGAGGCACACAGATATGCTGGAGGTGGGACTGGGAATTATTCTGGGCCCTTTTAAGTTTTAAATACTTAATTGGGAAACAAAATTTAGCTGGAGCCAAGTTGCTTTTTTGTATTGATTAGGTGAGCCTCGCAACTATCTGGCAGAGCTGAAATGCAGTTGTTGTTTACATCTCTGTGCTCATATTTCATTTCTGTTCTCAGCCAAAGTGCTGAACCATAACAAATCTACAATGCAGAACGCTTCTTTATAAAGATTGAGCACAGTAATTCTGTGAACTGGAATAGAGTTTATTTAACAAAGTGCTGGGGAAAAAAACACAAAACAGATTCACTGATGCAAGCATCAACCCATTATTCCCATCTGACTGCAGATAGGCAAAGCAGGCTTCCAGCTTGACACTTCAGGAGCTTGAGATTTACTCGGGGTAAAGGTTGGGCACTGACATAATAAACTGAGCAGGCATCTGTTGTAGCGAATGACCAACAGTTACAGTTCTCCATCTGTGAACCTGATGCATCATATGGACTTTTAAAAGCTGTATTGACAAACATGTTGTCAAAATAATTAGCCTCTGGAGGTGTCACTGGGAGACACGAGGAAGCAGCCCTGCGGTGCTGCAAGGCCAGCTGGTCAGTTGCAGCAGCATAAAGTTGAATTCTTGTGAAATAAAATATGTGAAACGCGACAAAATGCAGTAACACAACTGCTCGCTGATGACACTGTCAATTTCTGGTAATACAGCAAAGCACGAGGGAGGCAGGACTGTCTTGTAGTTGCAGCAGCTGTGCTTGCTGAGGCATCCGTTTGGTAGCTGTGAGCCTTTAGTAATGGTAAGTGATGTTTGGAAATGTGAGCAAAAAGTTGATTCTAGGTTGAAAGGGTTAGGTGGGAGTGAGGGAAATAAGG
This sequence comes from Lagopus leucura, assembly GCF_019238085.1. Classification (NCBI taxonomy): domain Eukaryota; kingdom Metazoa; phylum Chordata; class Aves; order Galliformes; family Phasianidae; genus Lagopus; species Lagopus leucura. The sequence continues at coordinate 56,350,533 of NW_024962262.1, forward strand.
AAGTATTTTTCTCTGTGCTGCTTTATCTTCTGCTTTATCTTCTGGAAAATGGCAGTATCAGTTTGGAATGTGAAAATAAGCCTGCAGTGCATAATATAGCAAAAAATGAGTTTCCAGCTTTAAATGTACTGATCCCTGTACGGAATCTGACACGGCTTGTACATTTTCTTCCATGCATGTTAACACCTCTTAAGAAAAGAATAAAGAAGCCCTAGCACCAACTGGTGTGTTAGGGGTTCCCATCTACCAGTTCAGTTGAGGAAAAATGGCTTGAGAAGGAACAAGACTGAAGTCTGCTCATCCATAACTGTACATGTTCATAGAATCACACCTTTTCATTGTATTTTTTCACATTTTTTTCTTTGAAAATGTAAAACTTCTGTGATGTTTATGCTGGCTATAACTTTTTTCTGCTTCCGGTTTAGGTATGCAGTAGTGAAACATCAAATCTGGAAAGCAAGACTTGCAGGAAGGTAGATAGATGAGCAAGGTTGACCAGACAGCTTGTTTGAGATGTTCACAAATTGAATAGGAAGAAATTAAAGCTGAATCTAGAACTTTCTAGTTTTGTTTAGCTGTTAATCTTTAGTTTATTGTTGTTGTTGCTGTGGAGTTATTATTGTTTACTGTAATTTAATTATTTTAGAATAACTATTCTAAACAGCAGTTTCTGGGAGAATGAGGATTCTAATAGTGTAGCCTAGAATATACTGTATCTACATAGCAATTGGACCTGAGTACAAGGAATGACGAATAATTTGTAGATCTGGAGCAGTTCTCAGTATGCATTCGTTCCTCTTACAGTTTCTAAGCTCAGAACATGAGGGTATGTGACAAAATCTGGGTACAGGAGAGCCGCACATCTACTGTTTGGCAGGATGGAAGGAAAAATTATTTTCCAAGATATGTAGTTCCTTAAATATAACTTAAATTCTTCATATGCTTTGCGCTTGCAAACAAAAGAGGAGCTGTCTGCCTGTGGGTAAATGAGAAGTGGATTCTTAGTATTTTATAGAATCATAGAATAACCAAGGTTGGGAAAGACCTCCAAGATCATCCAACTCAACCATCCATCTGGCACCAATATATTTCCCCTCTAAACCATGTACAACATCATTTTTCTCTAGTGAATGAAGTTGTGTAAAGAGCTCAATAAGAATTTGGAAAGCAAAAAACGCTTTACTCATCCTTCTTGCTTGTCATAGGGAGCTATTTGTAAAAGATGATGCTGAGTAAACTGCCCCTGTTTGCAGAAAGTATTTGGGGACTTTCTCTCGTGGTTGGCCCTTTTATTCTAACATACAGCTCTCTGAAAAGTGATTGTCAAAAGCTCTGTTTCAATATATCACCTGTATATTTATATATATAATGCTAGGAATTACACTACCTGGAGAACAGGTTTTCTTTTTGGCTTTCCCATGTCTTCAGTTTTTACAGGTAGCAACAGCAGTATCCTCCCCAAACCTCGTTTCTTCTGTTAAATATCTGCTCCTGCATTTAAACTAGTTAAAATTCATTACAAAAATGGTAGTTTTTGAAAGATGCTTATTAGAGTTGTGTGCTTTTGGAATGTGACCAAAAATACATAAATAAGTCAGTTCCCCATCTAATTACATGTATACAGCTGTGTGTAAGAGAAGAGTGCTCTAGTGTGTATCCTGTGCCCCAGAGGAGTAGTAACCAACTTCCTGACAGTGGTGTGGCTTGGTGGTAGTGTGAGAAGGGCTCAGTATGATGTTTGGTGCCATTACAGGTGAGCATGTTGGAACTCCAGGGGAGCACTAATGTCTAACATTGGCGAGTTAAATACAAGCAATTCATAGAATAATTAAGAATGGAAAAGACCGCTAAGGTCATCTAGTTCAACACCAACGCATCATACCATGCCCACTAAGCATGTCCTTCGGTACCACATCTGTGGTTTTCCTGCGTACTTCCAGGAATGGTGACTCTACCACCATTTATTCCTTTCCTTCCTCCAGTGACAGAACGGTGCTGCTCTACTGAATTTACTATAGTAAACCCTAACCTTACTCATTGCTACACAGGTTATGTTATGTCTTGGTACAGGAAGTGTGTTAACATCCAGCTGCAGCTGGGCTCTTTGGAGATAGCTTTGGGATCTGCTTATGCTATGTTCATACAAAAACAAAGAGAAAGCTAACCCAGGTCACACTTCTCAGTTTCTCCACTTGTCTGAGCAGATCTCACAAGCGAAAAGTCTGTTCTGGTCAGGTCAGGGAGCTCTTACTTGCAGGCTGGGTATCCGTATGTGTGTTTTCACTAGCCTGCCTTCCTCTGACTGGCAATTTTTGCTACATATTTTGCTATATATATATATACTGATGTAAGGCCAAAGCCTTTTCTTTTTAGAAATGTATTAGAGCAAAACCCGATTTCAGTAAGCGTTGAATAAAATTACTACCTTAATTGTTTGCATTTTCCTTTTTGGAACAGTGGAATATCCGTTTGGCTCTTCAAGTAGTTGTCTATGTAATTGTAAAAAGATATTAAACATATGTGTAGTGCCACGTGTAGTATTGCTGGTATGGGCTCAAGACCAGGTCTTAAGGAAGTTAAATTCTTACTCTTGTATTGTCTTTTCAATAATGTGTCGTTAGCAAATACTCCCAAGTAAAGTTTATTATTCTAGTTAATCTATTAGGTCTTGAAAGATAAGCACATCAAAGGACACGGTGGTGGAATGAAGGCAGAAAAGGTGTGATCTTACACAAAACTGGTCTGAATAACTCCTTTGGTAACTTTCTGGTTTCTGGCTCTTCTTTGTTTCATCTCTGCCATGTGTGCTGTTGTTTAGGAATAATGTAAAGGGACAGTTAGTACAGAGTGTGGCTGAGGTGTGCTGGACGTTGGCAGCAGAATAACAACCAGATTGCAGTGTTGCAATTGCTGCTTAAAGATGTGTCCTTTCCAGTTTATGCTCAAAGTTTATCGGCGGCATTTTTTGTATATTTTGGTGACATGTGTTAAGTTTTCAAAAACTCATTCTAAGTTGGATATTGACATTCTTTAAATTCTGTGTCTGTCTAAACGAAATTAAAGGCAACTTCTGTGTGAATTGTTCTTTATAGTAAGAAGGAGCTATGTGTTCCTTTTTTACTGCGCTACCAAAAAATGTGAAAATAACATGTGGAAGTGGGGTTGGCACACAGTCATTGTATTTCACAGACCCTTCGAGAACGGCTGGGACTTGTACATAAGCTTTTTGCTTAAGAGGTTTGTGAATGTTACTTCTGGCCTGATAGAAAGCTAGGACACAGAATTTGCTGTTACTGGTTGGAAGGTGAACTTTGTTGTGGGGAAAAAATGGTGTAAGCTGGTCTTATTCAGATGAATAACTCTGGAGGAATATACTTGGGAGGGTTGTCATGGAGAAGGAAGAGAGAAGGAAGATCTCTTAGGATATTTCAGATGATATAAAGCACATCCAGAGGAGGACCGCAAAAAAGATCCAAGGGGTGGAACGTCACCCCTACAAGGACAGGCTGAGAGAGCTGGGGCTGGTCCAGCCTGGAAGAGAGAAGGCTCTGAGGTGATCTGATAGTGGCCTTTCAGTATGTAAAAGGGGCTGTAAGAAGGAAGGGGACAGACTCTTTAGCAGGGTCTGCTGTGACAAAACGAGGGGAAATGGTTTCAAACTAAAAAAGGGGATATTTAGATTGGATACAAGGAAGATGTTTTTTGCTAGGGAGATGAGGTACAAGAACGGGTTGCCCAGAGAGAGAGGGTAGAAGCCCCACCCTTGGAGATGATGTTAGCCTGAAGGGCACTCTGAGCACCCTGATGTAGCTGTAAGCATCCCTATTCATTGCAGGGGAGTTGGACTAGATGGCCTTTAAGGGTCGTTCCAGAAGTAAAATCTCAACTGTGTGCCAAGGGCATTATTGGTGGCCCTTTGTTCAGAGATGTCTGCAAGGATACAGTGTCATGGTGTAGGATGGTACGGGTCTGTTTATAATTGAGCCTTGTCTGCCTTTTCAAAATACATAATATGGCTAAATGAAGAAACTTTAAACCACCAGGGCAACAGAGCTTCTTTTGTAGGAATGTGTGTTTTGGTTCCTTCTCATTGCCATCAGTCCTCATGGCGCTGTCATGTAAATCAGCGCCTGAGTGGCCTTTCTCGTTTATATCTCTTGCAGCAATTCATTAGCTGTGTCTTATCCAAAGGGCATTTACTTCTAGCTTTACAGTCCATTAATGTGCTCCTTTCTGGAACTGACCCATGACTCTGGGCCTGTCTCTCAGGTCCAGATTGAAAATGTGTTTTTCTGATGAGTATGAGTACAGTGGAAATTCCCCCAGTTTGTTCAGTGACTTAAAACAACTTACAGGCATGTCCTGTGACATGAAGAATAAGTTCTTGGGTGAAACACTGCAGTATAGGAGTGGATGCTAACGACTTTATGGATGCTGTAAGAGTAGGTTTAGCCACACTCTGTTTCTTATGCTAGTAAGTGCATTACAATGATTTTACAAGCACGGTATAATGCATTTCAACACAGGCATCTCTCAAACAAGGGCTGCCATGCTTCCACATGCAGTCTCCTGTTTACTCCATCATAAACAACTCCTCTTAATTTATTTCATATATTTACCTGTCTCCTATAACACAGTGGAATACATAATCACTGCATTATTTAAAGCTCCCTTATCTTTCTGTTAGTAGCCAAGCTAATGGGCAACATTCACTATTGAGTAGGTAAATGAAATACGTTTACCGGGGTCTTCTCACAGCTGTTAACTTGCTAGATGTAGAAAGCGGGTGAGTGATAGATTTCAGCAGGAGTAGGGGAGCGTGGAAATTTAAGTCAGGGGTCTGCTAAAGTCGTGGGTAAGGAGGGTCTCAGTAATGCTGATGCACAGAATGGCCTTCAGAGACTGCTGTCCCTGAGCTTTTTGTACTCAAGGGAGAGAAAATGGCTCTTGCAAAAGGGAGTTCACAGCCAAACTAAGGAGCAGCTGCTGGTTGGCAGAGCCTCTTTTCTTTGTCAGTGATTGATGAAGGGGACAAGCATCGCTAAAGCAGAGGTTGCGTTTCTGAGTACTTGCCACAGTCTCTCTGAGGGCAGGATTGAAGTGAAATATGTAAGAAGCACTTAAGATTTCTAAGAGACAGTGAGAGCCGTTTGCTCTCAGCGTTTGCTTGGATCTCAGAAAAAGGAATAAGCAGTGCAGTGGAGATGTACATATATGTAGGATCCAGTAGGAGAGAAAAAGCACCACAATAAAAAGACTGGTTACCTCATCTGCCACGTACTTCTCTGTATTGTTATTGTATCTCTAAAAGGGAATGCTAAACAGCGCTGTAAACTTGGCTTACTGATAAACAAGAAAAAGTATTTAAGAGATTTAAAATTCCTTTTCTGCTTTAAAGACGAGCCATGAGGGGCTTGTGTGTTGGAAGCAGGATTGCAGAAGTGGCATCTCCACGTGTCATGTTTCTGAGAAAAGTACCTTGGCTGAGGTGAGCTGTCATCTGCTTAGGTGTGCATTTGCTGGGATAAGTAGCATCATAGGGGATATAACTGCATGTAAGTTGACAGTTGGTTAGCACGAGACATGTGGCTGCCAGAGGAAAGGACATCCTGCTTCCTGATGCCCCAGTAGAGGAGTCTAGAGGTGCCCCACTCCTGTTTAGGGCAATCTGAGTACCTGTGTTGCTTTTACTCTAGATGCAAATCAAAGTGATTTTGATTCTGTATTCCCCGCCCCTTTCTGGTGACTGGAGTTTGTTTCTCTTCTAACAAACTTGGACAGTGCTGCTCTCTTAGTTGCTGCACAAACTTTCAGTAGCGTGTCATGTTACCTGTGGTAGCTGGTTTCCTCTTTAGTAGATGGAGGGCATCTTTGTGGCCTCCTCAGCACAGCTAAATAGTTTTCCAGTTTCCTGACTGAGACTGACTCATTTCAAACTCTACTGTGTTCACATTTCTCATGCAGATGGAGTAACTGACAGGAAGTGTAATTGGGTAATATTTATATCTAAATTGATTGGAGGTGGAGTTTTATAGGGCTGCCAAAACAACCCTAGTAAGGAATTTCTAAAGAATTTCTCTGGATTTGATAAGGATCTAATATGTATGTAGTCTGTTCTTTAGCGATAACCCAGATCTTGGGGAAAAAAAAAATGTTTTTTTTATTTTAGATGTGTCTTTGTCTTTAGTTACAGAGCATCTAGCACAGACTTGCAACTGTTGTATTCCTGGCCTGGATGGTGCAGTTCATCAGATGGCAGATCAGAATGCAAATGACTTCTATCCAACACTCTGCTTTTTCCCCAAAGATGGGAACAGTTGCTTAGCCACTGAACCTTCCCCCCTCAAAGCCAACTTTCAAGCCCCCGGCCATGGTCTGATGGAGATTTGGCAGATGGAGGGGTTTTGTGAGCTGGGTAGAGGAGAACAGGGCAAAAAGCAGAGTGTGGCTGGGTCTGCCTGGTACCTACTGGAGGAATGGGATGCGGCTTGAGGGGAGTGGTAAAGGTGTTCACACTGGGGTGTGCTTCCTGTGCTGCTGAAATTGTGAACATCTGGACATGAAAGGGAAAAAAAATGGGAGGAAAAAAATTCCAAAGAGGAATCTCCATTGATGGGAAAAGGGTGATTTTAGTGTTACATTGCAAACACCTCCATGCCTCTTGTTCTTTCAGCATTCCCAAGGATTTGATTTCTTGCTCCATACAGGATGCCTGTGGCTCACGGTCATGTGCTGTTGAAATACAAAGTTTCTGTGAGCCATCTCTTCCTGGCACAGTGGTGCTCTCACCAAGCAGTTGTTCTTTCTGGTGTCTGGCTTGTCCTTTCAGCACCAGCTCTCCTCACCAGCCTCTGCTAGCTAGTGGCATCTTCAGAGATGAGGATGGTGTGTGGGGTGCAATGTGGGGAGACCTGAGCATCACCTGGGCAAAAAAAAGAGACAGAGATGGTCTTTGATGGGGGAGATGGGTTTCTTTGCAGCTGAGGCAGATACTGAGTGGAGGTGGTGCCTCTCTTGATGATTAGGATATGAGAGACCAGATAACTGCTTCTTTAGTGGTTGCCTGCACGCCTTTCAAATAATATTGCATAATCTGTTCTCACCAGAAATTCAAGTTCTGGAAAGCAGTAACTAGCTCCATGACTGAAAGCTTGGAACAAAAAAATAGCATAGGCTTCAAGTCCTTACATTCTGACAGTCTTAGATGGTTGTCTTTCTAGAAAAAGAAAGTTGTCTTGTCTAGAAAAGACAAATAATAAGTGAATAGAAATCTGATACTATGGAAAAATGTCTCCCTTATCTTACCACATGTATGTATGTATGTATGTATGCGTGGGGAAAAAAGATACTTAGAGGAGTTTTATCCTTTTTGTCATTCCCATCCAAGAAGACATTAATTTTCCCCAATCTCCAAAGTAGTATTTCAGGATTTCAGATTTTCTTTTACTTCCATCACATGCCATCCACTGTCAGATTTACAACCTGAAGTTTTCTGTGTGAGCGATGGGATATGGGGGCTTCTCATGTCCTCCCAAAACATATCCTAAATTTGCCATCTCAGAAGCACTGGAGTGAGTGCTCTGTAGCAGTAGATGTGAAACAAACTCTTTGTAAATGGGATAACTGCTCAGGAGCTATGTTCTGCAGTATTATCCAGCTGGAGCAAGCATATGTTTAGGACATGTTCCACATTTTGGAGTGTAAATAGTTCTCTTGAAGAAGAAGGAAAATAGTTTTGGTATTATCCAGGTTACCAAATGATTTTGTTGTTTTCTTTGTCACAGAACACTTTAGCACCTCAAGCAAAAGCGGGCTAGGAACAGGTGGCCTCTGTACTGTATAATGATTCTTTAATGTGAACAAAGTTATCATCTGAGAAAAATGAACAAGGGGATTCTCCTTGCACTGTATCACATAGTCAATGCACGGCATCCCCTCAAAGATTATTTATTGCACTTGGCATCAGATTCAAAACTGATCATAAGGAGATAATCCATCAGCTTACGCCTTTGTATAGGGACAAACAAAAATATCTGCTTTGTGTTTACGGGATGTTCTGCAGGCAGAAATGAGAGTAGGGGCCAGCAGTGTCCTCAAGACCAGCAAGCTCAGGCATTTGGTGCTGAAAGAGATTCACAGGTATTAATCCTTCACTTCATATTTGAGTTTCCTGAGTTTCCATCGACACATTTGTAACGACTAGACGATTTCATTTGACTAGCAGAAATAATAACGAAAAAAAAAAAGGGTACAGTTTCTAGAAAACTATTGTGTAGTAGTGGTGACTGATACTTTATGCAACCAAGGTTTTTGTTATAGTGAAAAGTCCTGCCTCGGGTCACAGGGCTGTCAGGAATCTTTTGAGGAAAGATGGCCGTGTCAAGTTCCAAAGGAAAAAAAAATATATTGAGAGAATTGATTAGTTTAGTTTCTTTATGGGGATCAGTGTCCTTTTCTGTAAAATAAAAGATTTTTTTTTTCTGTAGTGCTGCTAAAGCAGGTGTCTGGAATACCATTGCAACCAATATACTATTGCAGTGTAGGTATTACTTGGCAGCTTAGCTAATTCTCATGTTACAGGAGTCATACTAATAATTCCTATTGACTGCTGTGACCTCTGCTGGAGGGAATAGAGTCAATTTTCTTGTAGCCATACCTCTTGGAGCCTGGCAAAAATGTTCTGCTTTAATTTGTTTGTTCTGTAAAGCAAATTTTTTTGCTTGCCAGGTTGATGACATGATTTGCATACCTTGACATCTGTTTCCTGACATAAATCAAGTTTTAAAATAAATAAATCTAATGACATTTTAATCCTAATAAGCTTTCGTATTGATTCTACGGATGTGTGCTTTGTATGCAGCATCACATCATTCATCATCGCATACAAATGTCCATCTGAAATGTATCTGTGGACTTAAACACGGTGCTTGTCCCCTGCCTTACATTACATTAAGACTGTGTTTGTACAGTGTCACACTTTAAATGTCTGCAAGGTGTTTATACCTTAGTCCACATTGAATCCTGCTTTGTACACTGGATCTGCACTTGGATCGCTGTCGTTTGAAATCCATTGCAATTTTGTCTCTATTGGAAACCACTGTCAGTAATTTCAGAATAACAAATCTTTGGCTTAAGACTCTCAGAATAGCTGCTCGTTGAATATCTCTTGTTCTTAAACATACAGGTATACTGCAAACATAAGCTCACAGACTGACTGTGTGCTCCAGTTTACTAATCACTCTTATTTAGAATGAGTGAAATTAAGGAAATATAATGCTCAACTATTCTTGTTTTGGGAAACTTCACAGTTGTTTATTTATTTTTTTAGCCTGAAGAACTTCTAGCTGACTGTAAAGCAGAGCAGTAGTGGCTTCAGAGCAACAGCCCCTTTGCCATGGCCTTATGGAGCAGCAGCGTGTGTGCCTATGCCTTGTTTTTCCAGGCAGTGCACCAGCCCTTTTGTGCAAAAAAAACCTAAACATGTTCTAACCCAAAGGCAGTGACTCCAAGTTACTTTGGATTGATACCTCTCCTCTGAAAATCTGCTTATAGCTGAGGAGGAACTTCTGAGAGGCACGTGTAGTCCCATGGGTTCTTTGTTCTCTGCACATCTGTGGGCAGTGTCGTGCCTTGGTGGGAGAGGCAGCTTTTTCAGAGGAAACAGGTCAGCAGGGTGCTGGGGTTTGGGTGGGAGTGGGAAGTTGTCAGGGAGGGGTGTGAGTGGAGATAATGTTTCATGCCACCTTTGAGTTCCTCTGCATGTTTATTTCCTTCGTTGGAACAGCTTTGTTCTGTGCCATCCCTGGTGCCTGTGGTGAGACAGGCATATGGGTGAGGGACGCCTACAACTAAATCAGGGTGCTCAGAGCAGGTCAGGCTGGACAAGGCACCCTGACGTAGTTGTAGGGGTCCCTGTTCATTGCAGGACAGTTGGTCCAGATGGCCTCTAAGATGCCTTCCAACTGAAGGCATTCTGTGATTCTATAAAGTGGGATGCTGACAGATGTGAAGAACTGGGAGGGTCAAATAGAAGGATTGACTTGAAAGGTCAAATCTATATTTGAGATAGGAGCCCAAAGTTTCCCTATTTCTGTTATTGGACTGAACTCTGGAATGGCACCAAAACTGTGGGGTGAGGAATGCCAAAGAAGAAAGCTGAGGAAGGGAAAAAGGAGGTCTTGGGAAATTGAAGGCAATCTACAGGGCATAAGGGAGAGGAACAACAAAGGAGACTGAGTGGCCATTATGTGGCACTTGGAAAGGAATCTGCAACTCCAGGCTCTCACCTTTGTTAGTAGTCAGGAATTAATTATGAACGAACTTTCAAGCTTTTGACAAAATTATAAAAGCAATCTCCAAGTGTAGAAACAAATAATCAGGAGAAAATGAAATGGAACTTATTTTGAAACATGAATAATATTTTTAGAAATGAAAGCCCTGATCTTTATTCCAGGGGAGCAGCGGTATTTCAGCACCGTGATGTTTACATGGCAAAGTGGCAGTTATTTCCTCTTCTGAGAAGATTGATTTAAGTAACATTTCCATTGTCTGGCAAAAAATAAAAATAAAAAATCTGCCTGCCTGCTTGATATCTCTTGTTAAAAGCTTCTGAAGACCTTGTGACAAAAGGCAGTCTTTAAAGAATCATAATTACCCCTTTCAGATAACAAGATGAATTCTACCGTGAACTAGAGAGAATAGATGGAGTACAATGGTTACTGAAATTAGAGTGATGGTGCTTTAAATATAGTACCTCCACCCTTCTGGGGGAGCTGGGGGTGGACATATATACTGAGAAAGCACTGTTTTGTGGAAAACATTTAAATAAGCCTTCATATTCCACCTTAAATAGAAGTCCGTAATGCCAACGAGCAGAGTCCTTGCAGCTTCCATACGAGCAGGTTGAAGTAGCACTTCAGTGACTGATGAAATACTGAGATGCAGAGTGATGCAGTGGTAGGAGAGTTTGAATTGTGCATTGTTTGTGCGATACTAAAACATCTAACTAGCAGGCAGTGCGGGTTTAGTAGCGCCTGCAGCGCAATTGAAAGCATCTTTGGAGAGCAAAGGGTATTTTTTGTACTGTTTGCAGTGTTTCCTGTTGTGATGCTACAGAACCTAGTATGTAATCTTTGAGACCGCTCGTGTCAGTGCCTGATTTTCTTCAAATCACACCTTTATGGGAATATTCCCAGAAAGATGACAGGAAGATTCCATTCTTGATGGGGAAGGTCTGAGCTTCTGCTCAGTAACTGCAGTATTGCCTAGTTTGCGTGGTTTGAAGAAGAATTTGCATAGGCCCCTCCTCACGCCAAGCAGTCATGGATGCCATGGCTTCCAGAGAGGATTACTTGCACAATGAAGGGGCAACATTTATCAGGTTTAGTTGTATAGTTTCTAAAGTGGTCTGTTTTCTTGTTTCTTTGTTACTTTCTGTTGTTTGGTTTAGGTTCTTTTGTGCTTTTTTTTTTCTTTTTTTTTTTTTTTTTTCCAGACTGTAGGGACATCATAAGCAATATTATTTTCACATGGGAGGTGTGCAAATACAATCTTGTGTTGAAAAGCCTACATTAGGATAGAGTTGGAAAGAATACAGTGTAATTTGCTTTGGTCCACCTGCCAGAAATGCTTCAATTGAAGACTTTCTACTCCAGAGGATAGGGAGAAGGTTAGTGATAAAGCCTGATTGTTTTGTAATTTTCTGCCTGCTAATCCATAAAGATCTCTCCCCCTTATAAAGAAAACAGTAATAGTTAGCTTCATTATTTTCGCAGTTGTTTCTATTTCAGTTAACAAATTTTGCCACTCCACGCTGAGAAAGTGGAACTGAAAGATAAATTTGACTGTCCCTTCTTTAAATGCCAGCCAGCTTTCCTGGGATTGAAACAATTACCTTTACTACTGACTTCTAAAGCATTGCTCCTGCTTTGTATGAACTGATATAGGACATTCAGCTTTCCGTTGTGTTTAACTACCTACCATTGCTCAGGTCAGGCAATTTAACCTTTTCAAAAACTGGATGTAGAGCTGCAATTTAACTATTAGACATTTCAGGAAAAACATGTTTTGTGTCCAGGCAACAGTTCTGTGTTCTTTCCCCCACCCTGTAGTGCACTAGATAGTGTTGTACTGTCTCCTTCAGTTCCTCATAAGATGGTTTTCTGGCTTCAGCAGCACAAAGGCTTTCTGTGGTGACTCTTGAGAGAGCCTCCTCAAAGTTAGTTATCTTTTTGACATGTATTAAAACCAAGTTGCAGTTATTGATTAGCAGTAGCCTGTACTGCTATATATGTCAAAAATTATGACCCCAAACCCTTCACTTGTTAGCTTGACTTAGTAAGAATGACATCTATGATCATCAGTAATGAAAGAAAAAGTCGTTAAGTGATTCTTGAATTTTATTTATTATTAGGACTGCAGGGAGCAATCTGACTTGAACCTACAGGCTGTCGTTTCTGTTTTTGCTAGTACTGTCTGGTGCTTTCATTATCTAAATCATAGATACTGAATGAAAAAGTCAATATGAATTTACTTGTAGTACGTCGGTATCCTAAATCCCACAAGGGTCTCCACTGGTTTTCTTTTTTATGTTACAACTAAAATGATGCATTTTTATTCCTCGTCTTATTAGGAGCTACATCTTGGATTAGCTCTACTTGGAAGAATGTGGAAGATGTTAATCTGCCAAGTTATGAGCTATTCACCATTTAGATTCATCACTGAGTAGTAGTATTTTTCTTTTTTGTAATATCTCTAATGTGAGAAAATGTGCTGTGTTCTGTGAAGCTGCATTTTCAGTGGTATGGTAGTAAATCTGCAATAAGATTTCAATACTGTTGGGCCATTTAGATTTTATCTTGATGGAACTTGAGTAACAGACTGCCCAACAACAGTGGAATTTTTAGCATCTGCTTCATCTTTTGTCTTTAGGCATAAAACAAAACCTGATTTTCATAACTAAGTGGTGGAAGAAGGGAGTGTAGAGAAAATCTTTTATTCTGGAGAAGTCATGCACCTTTCTTCCAGTGCGTAGAAACAAAAAGAGCATATTTGACTACATGATCTCAGTAGTGTCAAATAAGATTTAGAGGAAAAGTAATGGAGAAGGAAATCAAGATATTTTTAACGTTCGGTGAGTGGAATAAATACAAGGTGATAGTTTACCTGGATTTTAGCGAGACTTGTTTGCTGATAAGGAGGACTTGTGAGTGTGTGGGAGTGACTTTACAGCCTGATTTCTGAATGGTAACATAAAGCTTATGTAACTTCACTGTCTCTTTATTTGTCTGTCACACATTTTAGCTCATTGTCAGATGCATTTCAAGCTGGCCAGATGGGTGGTGATCTCAATGGTCCTAAAATAGTCTACTGCAATCTTTAGCCAAAAGGACCTGTGCTCCCTTCCCAAGTGCTCATCATTGACCTGCTCTGGGAATCAGGCATTGCTTGCTGGTGGCCCAGTACAGCAGCCATGTGGCCAGTCTGTTGGAATCCCCGAGGGCTTGTGCTGGGTTACACCAGCTCATGATGCTCTCTCTTTCCCATCCATCAGCTCACATTAACCTTGGTAGGTGTCTCCTGCCAGTTTTCAAGTGTTGGACTGGGGAAGCTGGCAGATGCAATGACACACACAAACAGCTCTCTCTCTATTTATGGCTGCTTGCCTGGGCTTCAGCAGCAAAGGAGAAAGGAAATTTCCTTTGACAGAAGAATTGTAGGCAGGATACTGTGTGGCACTGAGCTTAGACTCATCCTATGAAGATGCAGTGACAGGTGTTGGTCAGCAGCAACTTCTCCCTCTGCAGAACGGTGCATCCAGCTTGCCAGCCAGATCAGATGTCCATGGAGCTTTGCTGCTTGCCTGGAGCCTGTGTGCGTGATGTTGCAGAGAGGGTGCCATGGTTTATCTGTTTTTCTGACTGCTTCTCTGGCAGCTCATTGAGACAGGCATCAGTGACACAGCCAGGAAAAGCATTCAGCAGATTGAAGGTGACTGCTGGGCTCTGGGAGCAGAGGTGAGATGGATAAGCAACCAAGTGGCAGGCTGCTCAGTCTTCTACCTGACTGGGCAGGGGACTTCTCTGTGAAATGCAGCTCAGAAAGGGAGCATGCAAAAAGTGGTAATCAGGGACAGATAACAAAGGAGGAGCATAAGAGCATAGGTTGATCACATAGGAATGAAATCAAGAAGAGAAAAGCAAGTTCAGTTAGAGCTAAAACGAAGTTGAAAAGGACCATAAGGATCATAGTCATGTAGTTCCCACCCACTGCTGTGGGCAGGGATGCCTTCCACTAAATCAGCTTGTCCAAAGCACCGTCCAGTCTCAGCTTAAGCACTTCAGAGATAAGGTATCTACAGCTTCTCTGGGCAATATATTCCAGTGTCCACTCTCATTCTGAAGAATTTCTTCCTTATATCTAATCTAAACCTACCAGCTTTGGCTTAACTCTTTTTGTCTAATCACTATTCTCCTTGAGTCTTTCCATGTCTTTCCCCTTCAGTTCCTAGAAGGTTATTATCTAGTTTTCCCAGAGTCTTCTTTTCTCTAAGCTAAAAAAAAAACAACAACAACAAATTTCGCAGCCTTTTTTCTGATCATCTTCATGGCCCTTGAATACTTGTTTCAGTTTTGGCAGCCACTTGTTCTGAGAGGTAGGTCAAAAAGTTGGAGAAAGGGCTGTCAAAGTGAGGGGCTTCAGGAATGTGGCTGCCAAAGGAGAGGTTAGCAGAGTTGTGCTTGTGTTGTCTGGAAAATAAGAGGATGAAGAACAGTCCAGTTGCAGCCTAAAACTTGAAGGGCATTTACAAAGATGTTAAAGCTGATCTGTATTCAATAGTGACAGATGGTAAAATCAGGGATCTAATGGAGCAAATTGTAATTCGGGATCAAACAGCTGGGGAATACTTTCCCCTGCAAGAGCAGTGCTGGAAGAGGCTCTCCATGGAAGTGCTTTAATCTCCTTCCTCAGAGGTTTGCGAGACTCAGTTGGGCAGGGCCATAGTCGACTTGATCTGCTGTTAGCAGTAGTTGCTACATGGGCAGCTAGCTGGGCAGAAACTCATGGAAGTTGGAACTTCTCTGATTCACAGTTTCAATCACAGTATCCCTGTATCAGACACACAGGGAGGGGGTAATGGAGTTGCGGTGGAAAGAGATCTAATGGTGATTTGAAGACAGTTTGGTTCAAGTATGATAGAAAAAATGCAGGAAACCAGTTTGCATTCAGCAGAATGTTTTTATTTTTCTGTGTTTTGTTTTTTTTTTAATTATTTTATTATTATTATTATTTTTCCATGTTTTGTTTTGTTTTTGTAGCTTTTCACCATCCTGGATTTCACAGATGGCTGAGGAAAAAAAAGGTGTGGGGAAAGAGATTCCCCCTGGCCCTTTTAAAAAGCTTCAAATACATACAAAGAGATAGCTGTTCTATTAGGATCAATGTGCATTACCCATAAGAGTGCATTTGTATTATTAGGGAGCTATGCTTTGCACATGGATCTCTAGTCAATGTTATCACTTAAGCTCAAATACAGAAGCTCAGTGTTTTTACACTTGAACTAGACTTTGAAAAGTTTATAATAATTTATTTTTTTTTGGAGACATGGGTACTCATAGCACAGATCATTTCTAAAGCTGTTGTCCATGCACTCTCGGCTCATCTTTTTTTATGAGCACAGATAAGGTAAACTTCTAAAGCCCTGGAAGAGTGGACCGCTTAAGATCTCCCTAGATTCTGAGAAACTGTGATGAAAACACATGTAATTCCAAGCTTGACTGCCTTTTGTGCTACTGCTTCTTAGTCTCACAGTCTGCTGCCAAGAGAGCATTTTGATTTCGTTGAGCAATGGTCGATAGATGTTTTTATATACCTTATCTCTGTGAGTCTTAGGAGATAGTCTCAAATTACATTTATTACCTTCCTTTCATCCTCTTTCATGCTTGAGATCTGTCTTCACAGAACAGTGTGTGTGTGCTTGCGTGGATGCTTGTAATCAGGTTTGTAGTATCCTGGTTATGTGGTTGTGGTTTCCTTGTTTATTTGTTTGCTTCTGTTGGTGTTTTAAATTCCCACTCATATCTTTGTGAGAAGCTCTCTTCTGGCACATGAAGTGACTGGACATACGCCAGTGAGATATGGAAGCAATAAAAATACAATTTCAACTACTTCTTCAATGATTAAATAAAATGCAGGTCTTCCGATCAGTATCTCAGACTTCTTTAATCTCATCGTGATGCATAGAGCCTATTTGCTTCTGTAGCTTTCATTAGTGTTTATGCAAATTTTGTGTTAAATCCCATCAGCAATAATGTAGTTCTTATTAGCTGGGTAGTTATTTTGCTTAGAAATTTCTAACGCTGTGTTTGATAGCTAAGCAGTGAAGATTATCTGGAATCTCCATTTTAAGGTGTGCCTAAACTCTCTCCTTTTTGACTAGTTCGTTTGGTTGATGGTAATAACGCAACTGGTTGTTGCAGCAACTGTGTGTTGCTGTGATGATGTGGTTGTTGATATGTAGGTACTGTAGGAGTTAAGGGAGCATACGAGGGATGTAGGAGGAAGCCTACTGTGCAAGTATGGTGAGCAAGTTACACAGGCAGTTGGTGCATCTGATCTTGAAGATGTAATGCATGTGCACTGATTGGATACATTAAGTACCTCCATAATTAATTTGGTGAATTTTTAGTGTTTTTTCCCCACGGATTTGCTTCTCAAAGACTGAAGGGAAATACGAGATACACCACTCAGAGAGAAATTTGCTCTACCACCTATCCTTCCACTGCGTTTGTCTGGCATTTGTTTATACCTTGGGTTTATCTGCAGGAAGCAGTTACACTTTAGTACCAATATTCTTAAAATAAACTCAGGATCTGACCTGAAAGTCAACTGGAAATTGCAGATGTATGTGTTCAGGTGTATTATAGGTATTTATGACTGAAGTCCAAAACATCATGTTCTAACTTGTCTCCGTTTATTTTCTAAACTCGGTAGCTAATTCCTAATGCTGATTTCAGACTGCATATTGCTAATACTCTCCACCACTCTGCTCCTATGGCGAAGAAATCTGAAAGCAGGTACCCATTTTAGTGGTAATGCATGAAATATTGTTAAAATTTCCTTATGAATGCACTTATTTTGCAGTGCTAAAAAAATGATTTTTTTTCTCCTCAGTTGCTTATATTTCACATATGAAGAAAAATTAAAAATATTATCTTCCATTCTGTAGGACCAAAACAAAACTGTGGATCTTGGTTTTATGTGTTGGGTTGTATTTTGCATCCTATGCTGAGGGACACCCCAGTTTCAGAACTTTTCTTGGGTATTTACTTGACATTATTGCCTTAGAAATATGTAGTAAGACTATGGAATGCAGTTCTGACTTTATAATCCTCAGTTTTTGATGTATATGTCAGAATGTTCCAAGAATTGACTGCACAGTGCAGCCAAAGTGCATTTTAGTTTTTCTTCTGCCTGGCTCTAAGCGCCTCCCATGTGAAATTAACAGCAGTAAAGCCTGAAGTAGCAATGACTTTGAGCCTCCTGACTTTTAAAAGGACTTCTTTAATTTTGTTGCATATATCATTTTTAAATGGATAGTGTTTCAGTTGGCAGCAGGGGACATGTTTAGAGGATGGCCAATGTGTAAAATAAAATTTGGAAAGTTCATACTTTTCCAAACACTAATGTAGAACTGCATATTCCTTCCATAAGGAATAGCAAATTGCAGTGAATACAGAATTACATTCTGATTTTCATTCTCTGTCTTTTCTCGTGTGCACATCTACATTTGAAACTCAGAACCGTAAACTCTGGATCATTGTACTGAGTGGATGATAATTTTTATGTTGTGATAGTCACCGGATTCCCTTTGGCTTTGTTTTCTTAGATCTGCTGACCAAAGAATGTAGCAGTAAGAAACCTTATTTGAAAACTACAACTCAGACAACATGTAGAGGGAAGGAAAGCAGAGCTG
Organism: Lagopus leucura; assembly: GCF_019238085.1. Classification (NCBI taxonomy): domain Eukaryota; kingdom Metazoa; phylum Chordata; class Aves; order Galliformes; family Phasianidae; genus Lagopus; species Lagopus leucura. The sequence goes on from NW_024962262.1 coordinate 56,368,507, forward strand.
AAAACAACAGCAACAAAAAAAAAAAAGTACATAAAATGGCTTGTGTGGTTATATGATGACTTCAACAAGTCAGCAATACCAAAACATGTATTTGCACTCTTTTTTCTCCTTGTTAGATACATCAGCATTGTCTGGGTTGGCACTTGTTACTACTAACAGCTAATAAACGTTAAAGAGAAATGGTATTGAGTGCATGTATTCATAAATTCATGTGCTGACATAGTTTGCAAGTCTGTTGTATTATTAAAATAAATGTTAATCAATGTTTAGAAAGTAGATATTTTTTCCTGTAAAACTAGGTACGGAAGATCCATCTTCATTTTTGTCTTGTCTAGTCTAGTTTAGATATTTTACCTCTCTTTCCTTCATTAGTCAGTATGAATATGACAGAAGGTAGTTATTTCAATGAGCTAATTCTGACTAAATCCTGTGATGCAGAACCACATGAGGACCTGCTTGTGCCTATTTGTTACACAGGCCTGCAGGAGAAAAAGGAAAAAAATAGCATATATGTCATGGATTATATTTTGCTTCAGGCACTTTCTGACCTACTGTATTATGATTTGGCAGCAACATAAAAAAAATTAAAAGCTATTTGGGTTCATACCAAATACATTATTTAAAAATAGAAAATACCAGTAATTCAAGCTGTGGAGTAGCTTGAGATGGATGATTATTCTGAAGATTTTAATAGTCCACTAAGAACCTAATCTAATTGCATGTTGAAATGAAGTTAAATATTTTCCAAATAGATTAGAGAAAGGGAATTGCATTTTGGCAGTGTGGTACGACACCCTTCTTTCTCATTGAGCACACACATTTAAAACCTATATAATTTTGGCTAAACGAACATCTCCCAGAGGAAATAAATATAACCAAGTGATTATGATATTCTCATTGCTTACTTGGCCAAAGGATTACTAACTGTACTGCACTGTCTCTTCAGTGCACCCAACAGAGCCTGCTACATCTTGGTCTCTGAGTTACAGCCTCTGCAAGACATCTGTTGGGATAAAGGCAGATCCTGGTTGAAGCTCAAAGAGAGGCCAACTGTAGAAAGGCTCACAGTTTGTTATCAAAGCGTTTTGGTACCTGAAAGCCTGCTCACTTACTTTTAGATACTGTCACTGGCTGAAGTGAAATAAAACATTTGGGATAGTTTTATGAACAGTGGCTTGTCTCTGTGCTGTCAGCAGAGTGAGGCTAAAGACAGTAAAGAGAATGATCCAAGACTTGCTTTTACCACTTGATGAAGCCTTCAAAGCAATTGTTGTTCCTTTGTCCCTCTCCTTTTGGTTGTATTTTGGTCCAGGTGGAGCTGACCCTGATTGACTGTCAAGGATTAATCCTTTCTTCCTTTCAGACTCTAAAGGAGAAACCGTGATTAGGGTCAGAGCTTTTTGGTGACAAGTCTTAGAGTGGTTTATGTTCAGATGAGTGGCCACCATGATGTTTGACCTTCTTGACCTTGTACTTCCTCCAGGATATTGGATATTAGGAAAAATTCTCAGAAAGCATGGTGAGGCAGTGGCACAGGCTGCCCAGGGAGGTGATGGAGTCACCATGCCTGGAGATGGAAAAGAAATGTGTAGATGAGGCACTGCGGGACATGGTTAATGGGCATGGTGTGATGGGTTGATGATGATCTCTAGGTGATCATAGAGGTCTTTTTTCAACCTTAATGATTCTGTGATACTGTTCAGCTGTGATACCTGAAGTCCATGCAATTGCTGGCCCTCCAGACTGTCATTCAAGTTAAAAGAGTGATTCAGCAGCTAAAAGGCAGCAAAACAAGGTTCTCTAAGGTAGTATGCACAGTTAGACACTTTGCAGCCCTCAGGCGTTTTGTCCTTCCAACATCTCTAAGCATAGTTGTAAAAAAAACTCCTTCTCTGAACAGACACTAACTTCTATAGGAAGATTTTATTTTTAACAAGGGAAAACAAAGCCTTTCTTCCATTTGAGCATGAGGTACAGTGGTGGGACGTGTCTGGGGGAAAGAATACAGCAGAAGTGACTTCAGCCCCTAAGCTCTAAAACATCTACTTTTGAATAACACACTTCTGACTTTTTCCTCCAGAGCTTATTTTGTTATTACACTTGAGAGGAGTATGTTGTGGTTTACACAGTAGGCATATAAAATTGTGTTTTGTTCACTGCCTGAGATGGCCAAAGAATGGTCTTTGAAAAGATGCTGAGGAGCTATTCCAGACACAGCAGCTGCAGGTTTGGGTCTTGTCTACCATTAGCGCGGTTGGTTCAGTGCTTCTGTGCTCAGTACTGGCAGAGCAATGAGTATCACATACACTGAAGGACTGAAAGAAAATTGTACATTTCTCTTCAGATGCCCAAGTTTTTGCATTGAAAACGTGATAATTATAAAGATCTGTAGATCCAAGGGACTGGATAAATATACCATATCAGCATACTCTTCAAATAGTACCATAGGAAATACTTACACGGGAATAATTACTCTGTTCTTTATGCTAAGTGTTGCTTTAAAAGAGTATGGAGTGGGAGGAAAAATGAAGAAAATGTAGAATGGGAGCAGAAAATAAAGTGTTGAAAGCACTGGTTTTGTAAGGTTTTGTTTTGTTTAGGTAAGGTTTTGTTGTAAGGTTTTTTATTTATGCATGGGATCATAGAATGGTTTGGGTTGGAAGGGACCTTTAAGATCACCTAGTTCCAATCCCCTGCTATAGGCAGAGACGCCTCCCTTGAGACCGGCTTGTTCAAAGTCCCATCCAGCCTAGCCTTGAGCTCTTCCAGGGAGGGGGCATCCACAACCTCATTGGAATACCTGTTCCAGTGTTTCACCACCCTCACAGTAAAGACTTTCTTCCTGATATCTAGTCTAAATTTACCCCCTTCCACTATAAAGCCATTTCCCCTTGTCCCGTCACTTCGTGCTGTATTAAAAGTCCCTTCTCAGCTTTCCTATAGTCCCCTTCAAATACTTGAAGGCAGCTGTAAGGCCGCCTCAGATTCTTCTTCAGGCTGAAGAGCCCCAGCTCTCTCATCCTGTCCTCATAGAAGAGATGTTCCAGCCTTCTGATTACCTCTGTGGTCCTCCTCTGGATGTGCTCCAACAACTCCATGTCTTTTTTGTGTTGAGGGCTCCAGAAGTGAACACAGTACTCCAGGTGGGGTCTCACAAGGGCAGAGCAGAGAAGCAGAACGATCTCTTTAGCCAGCTTGATATTGCCAATTTTTATGTAGTGTTATTTTTAATTTAAAATAAAGGAAGAGGAGAAGCCAAAGAATTAAAACTTGTAACAATTTAAGATGTGTTTCTGAGGAACAGTAATCTCACAATGAATGACTCTGAGGAAGAAGGGTATGACATTAGCAATAATTATACTAAATAGTAGCAGCAATAAGTGGCATTATTTAATCTTGAGTTAAATATGCTTTTTACATATGTTAGTCTTCAGGAAAAAAAGAAACAACTCTGTTTCTGAAAAACATATTCTTTTCGTGAAACATTATTAGCAGCTCAGAAAACTCCCAGGCTTTACTACGGCTTCCAGTTTTGGAAGTGATTATTTCTTGTTCATCTAGTTTTGAACTTGTGTCCCCACTGTGGCCTCACAGGCTAAAAAATCCCGTGCCTTACCTCTAGTGCTGAACTGAAACAACCCACTCAAACTGCTTTTGATTAATTCAAGGCTGAGAAACAGGTTGGGCTTATTTTTATGAGTCTCTCCTTACTTACCCTTGTTCCTACATATCCCTGTCAAAAGTTCTATTCAGTATTAAACAAAAATAACAGGTCAAAATGATTGAATTCTTCTGTTTCAAATGGGGTCTTTTTCAGTACTCCTTCAAAACATTGAAGGCTTGAGTGTGGTATTTTATATCTGTGCTGCTGGAGGTAAAACCCTATACATTTACGAATATATTGTATTTCAAAGAAAGGAAAGGTTTTCTGCTCCTTTGTTAAATAGTCTGCTCTCATGTTTATATTTACCCCTCTTAAAATAGTTATTAATTAAAGCTAATGCTTTTTATTAAGTAAGAAGGAGTCAGAGCGTGTCAGTGTAAAATAAACCCATATGGAGTAAGGAAATCATCAAAAATAATGATTGGCATCCATTATTCTATTTCAGTCATCTTTTATATTCCAAAAGTTTAGTGGTTTTAATGCTTCTGGTTTTTTTTTTTTTGTTTGTTTTGTTTGTTTTGTTTGTTTGTTTTGAAGAAATAAGATATCACAGCTCAGCTCTTGGCACCTAATTTGTGTCTTCTCCCCTGCTTTTATGAAGAATGAGCTAAATTTGCCTAAATTTAAACTGCATAGTTAAAAGTTCATATCTTTATTTTATCATAGACTGTTTCATCTCTAGCATTACTAGCTGAGAGGGTTGCGAGCTGCCTGTAGCTGGAGGCATGGCGTGCAGCTACTGTACTCTGCTGAAAGGGAAGCACTCCAGGCCCTGGCTGCTCCCCACTTTAATGCTTTTAGGAAACCTTGTCATACTCTAGTCAACGTAATAGTTTCTGCTTCAGCAGTCAATTATTGGCCCCTTGGCAACTTCTTTTTATTTCAGAATTCAGCAGTATGCATTGCAGTACAATTTTTATGGCTCTCTCATTAACGGGAAAGTTCTCTACTACCAAATTTTGCCTTTGGATATCTGATTTTGTAGATGACTCCCCTCTTTTGAAGGGAGGAACACCTGAACCCCACAGGTAAAACTATAGCTGCGACTGACCCAAGAGTGCCCTTAGTCTTTGAAGTGAGCCCTGGCTTCTTGGGACAGCTTTTAGGGAAGTATTTTCTTGTGAAGAGTGAAGGAGGGGAAGAAAGGGTAAGATTAAAATCAGCAAAACGGTGAAGAAATTGTGAATGACTTGAGGGAAGGAAGGAGAGAGCAACAAAGTAGGAATGTTGGAGAAAAATGAAGCAGTTTGTAATTGGTTTTTTTTTGTCTTTTTTTTTTTTTCAAATGAAACTCTTAGAAGGATTTCACAGCTGATTTCTCCACATCTGCCATGTTTTTTCCTTTTAGAGATGCTGTTCCAAAATAGGAGAGGTAAACTCTCCCCTTGGAAAAGGTACAAACTACCTTTCAAATTCAATTTTAAGACTGAAATATACCTTGTTTAAAGGGGATCTGTGGGGCAGAAAAATTATCAGATGCTCAGAAGGCTGAAGCACCTCTCCTGTGCAGAAAGACTAAGGAAGCTGGGCTTGTTCAGCGTGGAGAAGGCTCTGGGGAGCCTTCTTTGTGGTCTGCCAGTACTTGAGGGGAGCATACACACAGGAGGGAGACTGACTTTTTACAAAATCTAACAGATAGGACAACATAGAATAGATTTAAAGTAAAAGAGAGGAGATTTAGGTTAGATGTTACACAGAACCCAGAGAAGCTGTGATGCCCATGCCTGGAGGCGCTCAAGGCCAGGTTGGATGGGGTCCTGTGCAGCCTGAGCTGGTGGGGGACAGCCCTGCTCACGGCAGACAAAAAATATGTTAATCCACTTCCATGTTATTTACAAGGGATTATAAAAAGTGCCTTCTCATATTTTTTTTGGCTGCATATTTTTTATGTTAGTGTTCTCATGCAAGTGGTCTTAAGGAGCGATGAAGGGAGTTGATTTTAGGAAGGGAGTGCAAAGCAGAAGCATCACAGAAATTTTCCTGCTCCTGAGTTGATAGTTGTCCCATAGTCTTAAATCTCCAAAATGATGTTAGATTCAGTCTTTTTTTTGAAACTGTTAACAGAAGAATAGCACTAATCACTGCCTCTAGTATTGTAAGTTAGCTGCAGATTTCAATCAGTCCTCACTTAACTGCTGGACTATGTTTGATGTTCTTTCTCAGTCTCTTCTGACAATTGTTCCTGCTGTCACCCATGGCCAAGTGTTTAGCAGAATTTCTGTCTGCAGCCTCAAGAAACAGCTTGCAAAACGCACATGGATAGTTTTTAAAGTTCTCCAGTACTGGAAAATAAAGCAATAGAAGTTCACAGCTACAGACAGTTATTTCTCGGCTCAATCCATTGGGAGTACAAAAGTTAAAAGAACGGATATGATCACGTAGAACTGAAAACTGGGGGGGGGGGGGATGATCAAATTTTTATTTTCAATGTGGTTTGTTCTCTGTTCTTCTATTCAGTAGAAAAAAGTTCTGCTGTCTCTGAGTGAGGGCCAGGTAAGACTAGACTTCCAGTGTCCTGGAAGGTTCATCATTAACTATTAGATCAATGTGTGTATCTCAAAAACAGATGAGTATTATGCACTCACAGAAATGCAGCCATGGGCTGTGGAATCCTTCATCTTACTAAAACATGATGACTGTGTTAACCAGATATATTGGAGGCTTCTCTAGCTATAAATGAAAGTGTTGAAACAACTCATTATTAACTGAGCTACTACGAAGAAACCACATTTTGTTATCAACAGATTGCTAAACTTACGAAGAGTAATTTCTCTGCCATTTGTAATTGTTATGTCATTCTTAAAAACTGATTGATTGAGAAAGACATGCCTGACCCTGCAAGATACGTAAAACACACAAAGTCTTGCATTTAACACTTTAAGAACTTCTAGATACTGCAATAAAGAAATGCTCATGCATTTAGTCGTTCTTGTTTGCTGGTGTTGTTTAATGATGCTGAAGATGTAATTATAAAGCTAGAAGAAAAATGCTTACATTTCTGATATTTTCAAAAGTTTTCTGCTTCAAAAATTCCCCCTCTGGAAAGTTTGTGAGATTTCAAAGTGGTGTTGAAGAATCAGGCACAAACATGTACTGTCTCACCTCCCTGGAAAAACAATTATTTATGGTCTTAAAAAGAAGAAAGGGGAAAATAATAATAATAAAAAAGTCTTTATATATATAAAATATGTATTAAAAAATCTTTATTTATGCATAAAGAGAAAAAAAAGAAAAGTTCCTGACAGAAATCCAACTTAATACAGAAATCTTCAATATATACTTTTCCAGTCCAGATTTTGTGGGTTTTTTTGTTCTTGTTGGTTTTTCTTTTAATATTCAGGATATTGAACAAATGCAAGAATAATACTGAGCAATCATGACACTATCTCTTAGCTCAGTTGCTATTAAATAGTGATAATTCTAAAATTATTTGTTACTTCTCTTGTCTTATGTCGTTTGATATGTGTTTTCATAGGCATGAAAATTGAATGTTTTCCTTAGCTGCCTCATACCAAACAGGAGAGGAAGGCACTGAGGGCGAGCACGCTTGAGAGAGCTGTGGAGCAGTTGTGGAGCAGCAATCAGTCTTGCATATTGTAGTATCTTAGTGGGTAATGGTGATTAATGTTCAGTGGGATGCTGCTTCCCTTCAATTTGTATGCAGATACAGTCCTGTGAAAGCTGTAAGAAAATCAGGATGATTTGCTTTGGCACAGCCTTGTTAGCACTATGATTTCTTATATCAGATTGCGTGCTGCTTATATGTGTGTTTTTATTATTATTATTATTGGGTTGTTTGAGCTTTTTAATTTGCTGTTTTCCTTGCTAGAAAGTGAATAAGGCTGTGAAAACCTGTTTTTTTTTTTCACAGGGGAACCTTATGGTAAATAAAGATCTTGTTTGTTGCTTTACTGTAGTGTCAGCCTCTCTGGAAGTATGTCTATAAAATACCAAATATTAAAGGTTTCCATTAAAATATAAAATAATCCTTGAATTTAGTCTGCCTATCTTCTTATCTAATGACAGACATCTTTTTATTTGGAGATCAAGCTAGTGTTATTTTTTGCTGACTGTAAATGGAATGATGATCTAAGGGATGCAGCCATGAATTTGAGTGGGAAGGGCTGGAAAGCTGCTGCTGCTGTGGGGGTTAATTGCACAGTGAAATGTAACTAAGTTCCATTCAAAGTGAATCATTTGAAGAGAGGGAAAGCTAAATGGTACGAAAGGTGCGTCAGTTGCTTTTCTGTGTTTTGTTGAGGGTTGTGTGTTTTTTTAAATCCAAATATACCTGTAAGCATCTGATGTTGTGTGACGGAAAGGCTGATTGTGAGGAGTAGGGGTGTAGAGTCTGCTCTAATAAATGCGTGTACCTGGTGGTGCTGAAAGGGGACATGGTTGCAAAATCAAGGTGTTACGAAAAATCTTTGCCAAAAGATCCAATTTTATGTGGTTTGTTGCTTTGAACACTTGGATCCTGTTCTGTGAAGAGAAGACAGGCTGGGGAAGGGGCTGTGGGGAGCTCAAGGGCATGCAAACGTGGAACCACGTGTTGGAGCATGGCCCGGGGGAAAGGAGACTTCACTGGAATTATTGTCCAGGGCCTGGAAATGAAAATAGTTTTCACTTGCTGTCTCAATTGTGGGCAAATTGTGATTTTTGTGTAAACAAAAACATGCAAAAAACAGCTCAACAGCCATCTGCATGCCATGAATATTCAGGTCTTCATTAACTTAGGTAGTAATAGTGCTGTGGTTTGAAGATATCACCTTAAAAGTTACATGGCACTCAGTGATCTGAAAACTGGCCCAAGGATAGTTTTCGAAGCATGGTTATTAATAGAAAGGCACTGACAGGGAGTATCCCAAGAAATATGTAGGTGAACTGGGATACGGCTAGCTGGCATTTGCTGTTGTCACAGAGCATGAGGAGTCCCCAGAGCTGTTGGTTAGCTGACATCATTCTGTCTGTGCAGGTTGCTCTTACTGAATGGCTTGGCTGACCCGGCAGTGATTTGTTTCAGCGTTGATAGCTGTGAGCCCTTTCTAGGTATACATCTGGGTGTTGCTGCCTTTTAGTCATGGGCTCCAGTTGAATTGCTCTAATGCTGCTGCTGTTCGGAGATTTTTTTCTAGAAAAGTTCCATATGTCTTCCTTCAATTCTTTGTCCATGGATGTGTTAGCTCATAAAAGTAATTTAAGATTTCACTCAGCTGCTTAATGAGTTTGAATGGACCGAATCACTACACAGCGTCTTGGTATGCTGCCTTATCTTTCCCATTTTTGCCCCAGCCATCACCAAAAATTTCCATCAAACCTTTGTACCCTTACAACTGTGAAATGTGTGTGCTTGAAACACATTATTGTATAAAATAGGGGTTGAAACCGTTTTCATTTTTTGTTCATGTGGAACCTCGTCAGAGCTAAAGGAATGAGACTGTACCTCAGTGATTCATTCACTTTAATTTTCATAGTGAATTCCAGGCTGGTCTGCCTGGAGCTTGGTAAAGAAGTGGTTATTTTTCTGCTAAAAGCCGATTCTCTTGTTGTACACGTGCACTCAATTAGAATTTCATTCAGACTTCTGTGATAATTTTGGGTCAGAATTTTAAAATTTTTGAACGATCTTGTTTACAAAAAGAGCCTTATTAAGTAAAGGAGGTTTTTATATAGTGACTCAGTGCTTCTTCTGGAAGGCTTATGGAAATGGAAACTATTTCAAGGCTTATGTAATGGGAACAATTTAATTAAAAATAAATGAGGCTGTTCTTTTTTTTTTATTAGTTCAACATGGTATATTTTTAGTTTTCTGTATTTCTTTTAAATATTTCACTGTTTCTCTCTGTAGGAAATGTCAACAACATGCTAACTAATTGTTCTACTGAATGAAGAAGGGTAGGCTTTTTATATATGAGCAGCACCAATTGACTGCTATATATTTACAGAAAATCAATGAGAAAAAATTCAGCTAGAATGTTGTCACTTTCCAAAGGTAGTCAAATTTAATTTTCACCCATAAAAATGCCAATTTGATGAATGTACATAGGACTCTGTACGTCAAACCACAGAGTTAATTATATGAATATAAACCACAGAGTAATAATTACATTAATTATATAATATATGCAATAAAATAAGTTTGACAGCTCTCTTCTGTTTTGTTTTGTTTTGTTTTTTAAATGATTGTCTATATAATTTGCCTTTATTTGAAGAGACAGTGACTTCCAGTAACTTCTGTCCTCTGAAGTCATGCTTTCCAGAGCAATCATGAGGGGCTCTACTCAAGCGTTTGTTGTTCTTTGTCAACATCTCCTTTTTAATAGGTGAAAACCTTAACATCCTTCTGAATATTTCCGTTTAAAAGATACTTACATTATGATTGTTAATGCTTTGTCCTTTTCTAATTTCAAATATTTGCTAGTGTTTTGACTGATTGGTTTTCCATTACTCTTACAAGGTGAGCAGCCTAGGTTCAGCACACAGAACCACCAAAGAGGTCAGAGCTTGTTGTCACTACCATGTTGTTCACATCACACTGTCCATGAGACAGTTTAAGCCAGAACAGCCTAAATCCCTCATCTCCCTTGCAGTCAGAGCTGTTGTGGTGAGACGAAACCTGGGCCTCTCCTCCAAAAGCAGCTCCAGTACTGAGCTCAGACAAGGCTGATGAGGCCTTGATCCAACTGGGGCTTGAAACCCTTGAAGGACAGAGGTGACACAGCTTCTCAAGGTCAGACTCCACTTTTCCACTTGTTAGTGGTCTCCAAGCTGATTACAATCCACTCTGAGCCTGACCATCCAACCAGGTTTTTATCCACCTAGTTAGCTGTGCAATAATCCCCTCTCCTTCTCTGTTGTCTTCTCAGGCACTGCTTACATTGTTAACAGCACGTAGAGAATCATAGAACAATAGGTTTTGGAAGGGATCATCTAGTCCAACCTCCTGCTAAAGCAGGTTCCCTGCAGTCACACAGGAGAGTGTCTAGATGGCTTTAGAATATCTCCAGTGAAGGAGACTCCACAACCTCTTGGGGCAGCTTGTTCAGTTCTCTGTCATCCTCACAGAAAAAAAAGTATTTTCTTATGTTCAGATGGAACTTCTTGTGTTCCAGTTTGTGCCCATTGCCTCTCTTTCTGTTTCTGGGCACCACCAAAAAAAAGCCTGCCTCCTTACTCTGCAGATAAGCGTTGATAAGATCCCCTCTCAGTCTTCCCTTCTCCAGGCTGACCAGTCTCAGATCTCTCAACCTAAGGAGATGCTCTAGACCCCCAGTCATCTTTTGCCCCTCTGCTGGGCTCTCTCCATCAGTTCACTGTCTTTGTCAAACTGGGGAGCCCAGAACTGGTCACAGTGCTCCAAATGTGGCCACACCAGGGCAGAGCACTGGGGAGGGATCACCTCCCTTACCCTGCTGGCTGTGCTCTTTCTAATGTACCCTGGGATACCTTTGGCCTTCTTCCTTTTTTTTTTTTTTTTCACAGTGTGCAACCCTATACATAAAGGGTGGGTGGAATGAGAGTGATGCAGTGAACTGGATAAATGATACACTGGGGAGGGGAGGTTCATATGTATTTCCCCTGCTTGCCTTTCTTGAGAGCAAATAGCTGGACAGTAAGTAGGATAATTAAATTACTTCTAGAAGGGTTCTAGAAGGACAGATCATTGTGAGAACTCTTAAGGTCCTGCATTGCGTGCTTAATCTTGCCAAGATGGAGTTTAACAGCCTTTATCTCCACACTGTATCCTTTTAAGTTGAATCCAGGCAGGCTTTACAGAATTGGTACTTTGCTTTCATTTTCCTTGGTTATCTGCTGTTGAATTTACATTTGCATGTTTGATGCTGAGGAGTTGGAGAAAGTTGTGAAAGGCTTTAAAAAGACATGAATTTACACATGAACTTGAAATAAATGGTGCAATTTCTTTTTTTTTTTTTTTTTTTTGGTCAATACAGGCTGTAGCCAGATTTGCACATTGCTAACACAGTGCCTTTGAAAATATGAGGAAAGGATGGATTTGTTCCTTTTTTCTCTTTAATGCCTGTTATCACTATAGCGTTGGTATTACAGAAAAGAAAGAATGGTCATGATCTCAGTTGAAATGACTGAATGATTATAAAAACACTGGTTCTATTGCAAGAACTTAGATACAGCAGAATTTTACTGACTGTAAAAGTCAGGAAGTTTTTATTATGCAAATGAAAGAAAAAGTTAATTTTTGTATAATGGTAAATGTTGAGCAAGGATAGATTTATGGTAGGTTAAAAAAGTTGTGTAAATACATTAGTTATGAGAATAGATACAGGGGATTGGACTTGTTCAGACTGGAGGAGAAGAAGCTTCTGGAGGACCAAGCAACCTACCAGTGTGTAAGCAAGAAAAAAACAGGTCTTTCACTGTGGTGTGCAGCAAGAGCATAGGAGTTTATGTTTGTGAATTGAAGAAGGGGATGCTCAGACTGAAAAAGGAAGACAGATAAAGGGAAAAAAAAGCTACATCTTGAGGATAATTAAGCAGTGGAGCAAATTGCCCAGAGAGGCTGTGCAATTTCTTTCCATTGGCACATTCAGCCTTCACTGAATGAAAACTTTGAAGAGAAGCCTGGTTGTACTGTTCTCTGAGCAGCAGGTTGAGCTAGAACCTGTGGACCCCAACTGCAAGTTGATTTACCCTCTGACTGGGATAAGAACGTTCTTTCTGTGAGAACCATGTGGGCCCAACGATGAACTGTGTGAGTGTTTTGTACAAGATCTGTTCAAGTGCTTGAACAAGATCTGTAATCCAGATCCTTTGCAGTGGCCAGTGTGCCTCACAGTCTTTTGTCGTCTTTTTACTCTGTGTAGTAGATGCAGTTCTCCACCAAAATTTTGGGTTCTAATTTTGAATCCATTTTAATCCATTTAACCTCAGGGTTAGACCTTGATTATTACTCTTCTTCAACTCAACCCATCAGGTCGCAGAGATTAAATTGGATTTCTTGGATTTATCCTGATTCCCAAAAGAAATTAAACCCTATGTGATTACAGTCTGAGCAGTGAAATTCAACAGAGGCTCGAGGAGGACACCAGTATCACAATGGGACTTTATTGAAAACATAGCTAGAAAATCTCAGGGTTTGAAGGGTATTGGTTTGGCTGAGAAGCTCAGGTAGCAGGGCACTTGGAGCACTGTGAGCTGAGAAGAGAGATCTGAAAGATAATTACAGGGTTGGAAGCTAGAGGGAAGAACACGGGGTCCTGGGGAGATATTAGGAGCAGTAGCTGGGAGGACATCCAGAAGGAAGCAACTTGGAGCTGGATCGGGGTGAGGAAAAGGGAGTTGGAACTGCTGCATGAGAGGAGAGCTCTGTATCACAGATACAGAGGTTTGTGCCACTGGGCTGCTGTCTCCACGCCATCTCTTGTCTGACAAGAATGCATAGGTATGCAGGAAGCACTGCTCCTCACTGCCCCTCTTTTGTGTGTGTTGTTTTCTTGTGTATGTGTGTTTTATTTGCTTGTTTTAATTATGATTATTTGTTTTTGCTTTTGGAAATGCATCAGAGTACAACACACAAAGATACAAATACCTGCAGCACTCAACAGCTAAATAACAATGAGTTTAAGCAAGCTTTACAGCTAAGTACATTACAAATTAATTAAAAGAAGTGAATTTGTGGAAGTGAACGAGGCTGAGACCTGTGGCGACTCAATATTGACACTGATTTACTTTCAGGGACTTCAAATTGCTGTATAATCATTAGCCTTGGTGTGTCGCATATTAAAACCATTAGTTGTTATTATAAGGGATAATTTCACATTGAATGCTGCAGCAGTTCTCTTAGCTCTCAGCTGGAATCAATTGCTGTAAATTCACAATTCATTTGTCTGCCTTTTTTTTCTTCTATTTCTTTTTTTCCCCACTGGTTTCACCATGAGTGTATCTCTTCATTCATATTAATTGTGTTCAGGGGCTTCTTCTTCACTTTGTCCTCAGGCTTCCTTCATTGTTAATATCAAATACAACTTCGTGTTCACCTAATCCTGCCAGTATTTCTGCTTATTTTTTTCTACTTCGGTTACCCTTGACTAGGGATACTATGATGGGGAGGAATTTGGTTAAGTTTATTGTTATCCAGAATGAGGAATTTCTTGACAAGAGAAAACAAAACCCAGATACCTTTATAATCTGTGAAACTCGTAACTCTTAGGACTTTCACTGTAAAGTTATCATGGATTAATCATTATCATGATTAAGAATATGTTATTCCACTCCGTTTCTGCCCTAAGCCAGGCTTCCTCAGCTCTTTTTGTACCGACTTTTCATGCTGCTCTCTATGTTTCAAGAGCCACTTCACAGAATCACAGAATCACCCGGGTTGGAAGGGACCTCAAGGATCATGTAGTTCCAACCCCCCTGCCTAGCAGGGCCACCAAACATACACATTCAGATCAGGTTGCCCAGGACCCCGTCCAACCTGGCCTTAAACACGTCCAAGGACGGGGCATCCACAACCTCCCTGGGCAGCCCGTTCCAGGGCCTAACCACTCTCCTTGTAAAGAACTTCCCCCTAACATCCAACCTAAATCTTCCCTCCTTCAACTTAAAACCATTTCCCCTAGTCCTGCTGTTGTCAGCCCTTTTGAAGAGTTTACTCCCCTCCTGGGTGTAGGTTCCCTTCAGGTATTGATAGGCTGCAATGAGGTCACCCCGCAGCCTTCTCTTCTCCTGGCTGAACAAGCCCAACTCCCTCAGCCTGTCCTCATAGGGGAGGTGCTCCAGCCCCCTGATCATCTTAGTTGCCCTCCTCTGGACCCTTTCCAAAATCTCAATGTCTTTCTTGTACTGAGGGCTCCACACCTGGACACAGTATTCCAGATGGGGCCTCACAAGAGCCGAGTAGAGAGGGACAATCACCTCCCTGTCCCTGCTGGCCACCCCTCTCCTGATGGAGCCCAGGATCCCATTTGCCTTTCGAGCTGCCAGAGCGCACTGCTGGCTCATATTCAGTCTCTCGTCCATCAGGACCCCCAGGTCCTTCTCTGCCGAGCTGCTCTCTTCCTCTCTCTTCCTTCCTTATAGCTAATTGCACCTCTTTTGGTTCATATATAACTAAAGGAAACTCTTTTGTCCAGGTCCCTTCAGTTGGCGTTCATTACTTCTGTTGCGTCAATTTCACCACTCAGCTTGATGCCATCACTAAACTTGCTGAGGCTACACTCAATCCCATTGTCTATGTCTCTTCTTTTGCACCAGTGGTACCTGTAACTCTGGTTTAAGAATTATGTACCTCTTAAAAATGAAACGTGACTTAACCTGTTTACTCTGTGTGTCCCATTTGGATCATGGTTCCTGTATCTGATTTTAGGGAGCTGTCTTGTGGTTTGGCAGTTTAAGAACTTGAAACACATTATGCATTTTCTTGCAGGTTATACAGTGGAGGGAAAAAGAACAGTATATTTTGGGGGAACTGCACAATTGGGACCCAAAGTTACCCTAGTCTGGAGAGGGCAGTTTGCTGAAAACATTTGCCTGAATAGCAAATTCATGCTGTAATAACTGTGCACTGTCATTGACTTTTTGCAGGCAACATCCATGCCCCCGTGACTTCTGAATACCACCCTGAGCTGAGTGGTGTCAGGATCTGACCCCTGTGGGATTTTCTAAAGCACGGAGGGCAGGGCAGCCTCTTCAGTTTCTGTGTGTTGTAGGTGATCGGTAGCACTTTGCTTTGGCAGGGTGTCAAATGGGCAGGCAGTCAGCAGTAAAATACATGTATTTGCATATGCATGTGCTCTCCAAACTGAACTGCTTTAACCTGAGATTAGATTTGGGAAATTTTAGCTGAAAGGAAATGCATTATGATAATGTGAAGTGTTGCAAAATAGGGAATGGGGTCTTGGCAGTTTGGCTGAGGAGATTGTGGTGCTGTTCTTCGTGCTATAGTTTGATTTTACTAGCACACAGAATTTTGTTTGGCCTATGGGTGTACATACTTCCTTTGAAGTATGTACAAGCTTGTGCCACGTTTAAAAGACTGCCAGCAGCCTCTGTAGATTAAATTTGCTTTTTTTTGCTAGCTGTATGAACTGTTCTGAGAAAAATAAATTTTGAATAGATTAGAACCATCATTCTGATTTAAGGAAATACAAAAACATAGCACATAATTGTACAGCATTTGCAGGACATAGAGGAGCTCTTTTCTGATTAGCGCGTGTTCTTGCACAGTGTGGATGCTAATGGCTCATTACTCCCTAAGTAACATGAAAATTAATTTTAAAAATATCATTAAGACTGAGAATTACTGTTTCAACTGATTATTGATGTATTCCAGCTCTACATCTTATTTTGTCTGGAGAAAAGTTAATTTCTTCTCTAGAAACTAGTATTTTGTGGCAGAGGGCTTTATGTTACAATTGTCTTGCTGGTGGTTTGAGGATGATGTGTCCTCCATCAGCTTTTCTCACCCGCCTGCCCTCCCCTTCCAATGCAACCACTCAGCATGGTTTTATTATTGATTTTGAACGTTTCCATTATTCTGCTTTTTGATGTCCGGTCAGAAACGCGATACCAGGCATATGATTTAGCATCAATAAAAAAGCCTTCCCATTACCACTGATGACAGCAAAAACACTGACTGTAAGAAGGAACTACTTCACGGTCTTCCTGTAGGTGCTTCAAAGTGTCATTCAGATGAAGTTGGCATTGGCGCAGACTTATAGACTTTCTAGTCGAGCTATGATAAATGCGATGATTCCAGCTGTCTTGGAAATAGGCATGGTTATATTTCCCCTTCTGTTCTTGGTAAATGTGATTGCATATACTTCTGATTGAGAAGGCAGATTACAATGAAAAGCATGGGACCAAAATAATCACATAGTTTGAGAATTAACAGTGCTTTGTGGGGGATGGGGTTTGTCATATTAACTGGTTCATGCAGCAGTAAGCATGGCTTTAATTGATGGTAGCAGGGTTTCC
Source organism: Lagopus leucura (assembly GCF_019238085.1). Lineage (NCBI taxonomy): Eukaryota > Metazoa > Chordata > Aves > Galliformes > Phasianidae > Lagopus > Lagopus leucura. The sequence continues at coordinate 56,385,125 of NW_024962262.1, forward strand.
AAAAGTCTTGAAAATTGCCATTTTCATGCTTACAGTCAGTGGTTAGTATTTTTATACTAACTAGAACTTGAAGCTAGTTTGCCAGATTTTAATCTTCTGAAACAAGTACATTATTAAGAAAAAATGTTGCATTTCCCCTCTAGAAGAAAGTAAATGCCTGATTTGGCTTTTGAATGCTTATTCACATCTGATGTCCTGAATTCATAGTAATAGGTCACATCCGATGATGTTTTCTAAACACTGTTTTACATATATATATATATGTATGTAGTAGTAATGGCACGATGCTCCTAGGTTTGAGTCCCAGTTCATTAAGTGGATGCCTTGGAATTCAAGCTGGGCTGTTAATTTTTCATGTATTTATACAGTAATGAATGATTAATGTGTGTTCCTGAACTAGAGTCAAAGATTTTGAAATGGGGAATAGCAGATGATACAGCATTCTTTCAGCTGTGAAAATGTTTCCAAGGGGAACGCTGAAACCTGAGAAAGAGTAAGCAGACCAAAAATAGTTAAATGAGAGGGAATGCTTTGGTTTCTTGTCATTTGAAAACAGATAGCAGATAACTTCCCATGAACATTAAATATCTAGGCTTTCCTAGAACTGTAGGCAACCATACAATGCAGAAACATTGACGTGTCAGGTATGGTATTTCAGAAACCTTAAATAAAGTGTGTGTGGGGGGGAACTGTTTGTTTCTTTTATTCAAATGAGCTTCAATAGGGTTTTATTCAGTGGGTCCCAGGGGAGATGCTGTACCAACAATTCTCTGCTGGGAGTTGCTTTAGCAGTAGCTCTTTGTGGAGATTCTGTTCAGTCTCTGCAGGTTGGGATAATGCAGCAAAGCAGCAATTACAGCTGTGTTTGCTACAGGTCTGTTCTGCTAGACTTCTTAGGTAGAAACTATGAAAGAAACACATGTACAGGGCCAGAAGCCAAAGGCTGCAAATAAAAGAGATAACAAGGACTGGGATGCACTAGGGGATAGTTTGTGCCGTTGAGTCATTCATTTTCCTCTGCTGATGACAATTTAAAGTCATTCACTGAAGAGGCTCTGTGAAGTGTGTGACTAATGCAAAGGGCACAATGTAAAACAAGTACAGGTTTGTTTGTTTCCAATTGTCATTATGAGAAACTGCCCTTCCAGTGCTTAGTCCTTCACTGTTTAGGAGATATATGAATTTTTGCATGTTCTCTACCCACTGAGCCTCTGAGACTTCTTTCAACAGTGCTCCCTAACCAATGGTTACACTAAGGAGCTTTCTCAACAACGTGCTGCCTTCAGAGAGCTGTTTTGTTGCCTTACCTCTCCTAACTCTCTCCCCTTTTTCAGGATCCAGTATTTGCTTTCTGTCCCTAAATCCTGCCTTCCCATGACCCCCACCCTGGCCCACGAAGATGTAGCTGATGGGGATGCCAGGAATATCTATCACCTGCAAACCACAGCAGGTTTTTGGCATGCCATGAGCATCTCTGCTTTCTTTGTGGCCTACAAAAATACTGGTACTCTTCATCTTGTGATGTGTTGAGAATACAGCTAATAGAGGTGGAAAAATTCATGGTAAATTCTCATCATCCTTTCTCTCATGATTTTTGTTGGATATGTGGGATCAGGCCATGGAAAGAAGCTGGAGAAATACTTGCATTTTGCTGATTGTTTAAGTAGCACTCTCAGAAGAAAATGCATTTGAGGAGGTTTTGGTGTAATTCAGTACTTCAGCAGTCCATTTCTGGGCTCCCAGTGTGTAAGAGACAAGGACATACTGGACAGAGTCCAACCTATAGCAGCCAAGATGATCAAGGGACTGAAGCATCTCTCCTGTGAGGAATGGCTGAGGGAGCTGGGGCTGTTCAGCAAGAGGAGGCCCAGAAGTATCTCATCATTGTGCACAAATATCTGAAGTGAACATGCAAAGAAGAAGGAGCCAGGTTCCCTTCAGTGGTTCCCAGTGACAAGACAAGAGACTATGGGAACAAACTGGTACACAGGAGGTTTCCTGTTAACATCAAGCAATTCTGAACTTGCAGATGACCAAGCCTGGGCGCATGTTGCCCAGAGAGACTGTGGAGTCTCTTCCTTGGAGATGTTAAGCAATCAATTTGGACATGGTCATGGGCACCCTGCTCTGGGTGTCCCTGGTTGAGTAGGAGTTGGACCTGAGGTCCTCCGAAGGTCCCTCCCAGCTTCAGCCATTCCACAGTTCAGTTCAAAGCATCCTTCTGTGCTTTTGTGTTCTGGAAGTGGGGAGATGGGATGCTGTCATGAGATGCAGCTTCTGACTGGGTATGGAAAACTTCTGAGGAATCTTGCCTCTTGATTTCTCCACACTTCAGTTTTCCCACCTGTAAAACAGATGTGGATAAACTGCATTAATGTGAGTATTGTGAGGTGGAATTTTTTAAGCTTGCTAAGCTGTTTTAGGATCTTCAAAGTGAAATTACTGTTTAAAGGGTAAATAATAATCGCTTGAGAACTTTGTTTTCCAAGACAAGTTAGTTTTAGGCTAAATGAATTCCAAAGCTGAAGTCTCACTAGGAAATAAAAGATATCTGAAAACTAAGAGGGTTATTGAGCCAGTATGTGATGAATTAACTGAATTAGTGTGTACTGGTGGCAAAATGTGACTATATTTATAATTACTTCTTCAAAAACATGAGAGACTGTGGAATTAATGTAAAAAGTAGGATTTTCGTGGAGAAATATAGTTGCACTATTTTTGTTCCTTTACAGTAAAGCTGCTAGTGCACCAGAATGTGATGAAAATGTATTACTGTTAATATGTAACATAAGGCAACTTGAAACTGAGTAAAACTTCTATATGCAATTTTTATTCTCCCATCTTCCATACCCTTTCCTTCTTACAGACAGCACAAAAACTCAGATCTACCAGTCATGCAAATGAAAATCACTGCGACTGTCAGGGATTTGACTTTACCAATGTTTTAAGCTCTGAGTTATTAATCACATGTTACCTCAGTGATATACAGGTATGTATTCACTGAATGCTTTCCTGAGGTTGCCTAAGGTAGAAATGAAAATGCAGTAAGTAAATCCTTCAGTGCAAAGAATGAATTTATCACAAAGTTCTAGAGGCAGTCAAAGAGCTGCCTTTCCCTCGAAAATAGTGCAGCTTTTTTGGCAATGGAAAATTTCACCCTGAACCTTTAATCTGACCCGTCAGTGTATAAGATTAGCCTGTTAGACACATATTAAGCCTCAGATTTCATTTGAGGTGGGAGGAAGACAAAGGCTGTGCAGCACAGCTTAAGGAAACGTGTTCTGGTGCACGCTGAGCAGTCACTGCTTTTCAGTCAGCTGCAGAGCTGCAGCGTGCACTCCTGCTTCCCATCCGTGTGCTGGAGGAAAGCTGGGTATGCTGTGTGCCAGGAATGCAATCTCACTCGGTGGTTTTTTTAATACTCTTTTTTTTAAAAAAAAAAAAATATATATTTTTTTTAAATTGTGATATGAGTAAATACAAGCTTCTGGTACAAGTTTCTGGTAAGGACAGCATTCAGATGAAGGCTCCGTATCTGTTCTTTTCTGTCTGACAACTGGCACAAGAATGAGAAGGAAGGTATTGATATCAGTATGTCAGCTTAATATTCAGAGGGAAAAAGTGTTTAGAGCCTGCAAGAACTGGCTGCTGGGCACAGAATTGCTGTCTGGCTAAATTACTATGGATGTCATCTTACGGTACTGCTTAACAGGATTTTTCATAGTCCTGTCTGAAAAAAAAAATAATAATACAAAGAGCGGGTGAGGTTTTGTTGATTGCTTATTGTGTGGAGGTAGCATTGAATGCTTTGTGATTGGCCAATTTAAAAACTAAGTGGATAGTTCCAGGAAGAAATGAGGCGGTGCACACATCAAGAAAATAAATGTTAATCTCTCTCTCTTCAGATGAGCTTTCAACATCCACTGCTCTTCCGAAAATTTGCACGTTGTATCTTGGCTCCAGACAAATTTATTTGCTGCTTCTCCCTTCATTATTATTATTATATGATTATACAAAAAGCTGTCTGGATTTTATAGCCTCTGACGTGACTGCCAGCTCTCTTTTAATTAATTCTGTCGTCTCTATCATATATTGCTTGAGTGGAGGATGCTCAAGAAGGCAGTGTTGTAGCCTTTCAAGCCCACAGCTCTCCATCTAGTTTACTCGCTCATTGCCTTTTTCCTGCTATCCTTTGTAGGTAAGGCTGGTGCTGTACCTATGAGAAGTTCTCGTTATTCTTCTTTTTCTCTCAACAGACATTTTGCTGTAATAATGCTGTATTTGTACTTCATAGTGATTGGCAGACTCAGTACTTCAGTGTTAGTTTAGCCTCTTAACCTCTGCGGATGGGGCCTGTATCCATGTTGCAGATTAATTCCCAGAGCTAATTAAATCTCATGAAATGCATTTTTTAAGTCTGGCAAAAGCGCTGCAAGTGAAGATGGATTTGCATTGGCTTAGGGGCTTAGCTGAAACTTGTGAAGTGTGCCATGTCTGTTTGTGCTCAGTCTTTCATGGGTTGGGAGAGAATTTAGTAACTTTTAAGTAAGAGGCTGTAAGAAAATAAAATATATTTGATAAATAATATTTATTCTGTGAGGTGGTGTGGGGACAGTGGCTGACAACAGAGAATATTCAGTATGGATAAGCATTTGTGCTTGAGCTCTACCATAGTTTTGCAAAAAGTCAGGAGATTATTTTCTCATTGAACTCCTTTGGCTTTCCCATTCCAAACAAATTAACTCAAATTACAAATGTTGACATCTTCAACATTTGTTGGAGGTGTTCAAGGCCAAGTTGGATGGGTCTGGTATTAAATGTGGAGGTTGGTGGCCATTCCTGTGGCAGGAGGGTTGGAGATTCATGATCCTTGAGGTCCCTTCCAACCCTGGCCATTCTGTGATTCTGTGGGGTCTTCGTTCTCAAGCCAGCATCTTTCTGAAACATCAGTAAAAGAGATTTGTGTAGTCTCCACTAGATAAATAACACTAGTTGTGAAGGGGACACAGGTAACTGTTGGCAGAAAGGCTGTTGGTACTGCTTGCAAGTGAATTGCTTAGAAGCGGTTTCATATCATCCATGAAAAATGCTAATTGATTTAGCTGAAAGCTCTGTGCTCACAATCTTTCAAAACTGTCTAATGACTCAAAGCCTACTTTGAATTTCAAAATTTTTTTTCTTAACCAGATAAGGATCGTAGATAATGTGTCAGTCTTGCATGATTACTTTATTACAATCAAAATATATCTGGAAGGTATTGTTTTCTTTTGTTACTTTAGTTTTCTTTGTAATCCTATTTCTGCCGCTTCATAGAAACTAATACAGCGGATTTGTTTTCTTATGTCATTCACAAGACGCGAGTTTATTTGGTCTGAAAAAAAAGCCTGATTTACTGATCTTGCGTTGGTATCAGTAATTTCAGATGCTGGTTCTGTCTCCCTCCGAAATGTTTGTATTCAGTCAAAATTGAATGTATGTTCAGATGAGCCCTCCAAGGTCTTTTGTCCTTGATTTTGGACCACAAACAACAGTTTGTTCTTAGCAGCCTCAGATCATCCCACTAATGAGCATCTCTCATGAACACGCTTTGTTTCATTCTGCTCTCCAAGCAAAAGAGTTTAAGAGTACTTCATCTGCCTTTGAAGAATCTCACTTAGCATTGCTTCTGATTTTTGTTTACTTCGATGTAAGGTGGAATTAGCTTTCATATTTGAACTATGAAGTTTTCAGCTGCTAATGTTAAAAAAAAAAAATCAACAAAGAGCAGTATTCCCAATATCAGTTTTAACAGTGGGAGCCTGGTCTTTGTACTCCCTCAGAAATGAGTGGAAAGAAGGTAGAGGCCCCACTGGGAAAAAAATGTGTTCCACCTTCCTGGTCTGGCTCACTGTCTGTGTGTCCGCTGAGAGCAGAGGAAACCTCATGGGATTATTATCCTTAAGCCAATTGTTTTCCGTGTTTCCCTAAATGATACTGAGCAGCTGAAAATCAGAGAGCTGTAAAGAATTCTCTTGAGTAGCAGGATGCCAAATCAGCATGCTGAATGTGTACCTGCACGCTGATTGCTGTATTGTAAATGCAGTATATTTACTCCTGTAAAAATCGTTGTCCATTCAACAGCTTGAACTTAAAAACATACAGTCAATGAGCTGTCAACCTATGATTTCTTATACAAGTCCCAACTGAGAAAAAATAGTAATTATGTGTATACATATATATCTAATATTTAATAAAATTGTGATTGTGTTTTTCAGTAATTTAAAATATCTTCCCAATGGAATAACCAGTAGTACTTCAAGGAATTTTTACGTAGTACTAGGGTATGAATAGAAGAACACTGGAATGGATACTGCACATTTTTCTGATGCTTTTTTCCCTCTTTAATTAAAATAACTATCTGTCTAAAATTAAATAATCAATATAGTAATAAGCTGCATGCTGAACTGTCCATGTGGACATATGAAATAACAAAGCACGCTGGCATTTCTTGATACAAGTTCAAGAATTACAGATATACTTTTTAAATTAATGTCTTGTAACACAAAACTATGCTTTACATGTTGTTATTTTTTGCTTTAGTTACTGTCACATATTAAACTGTGTATTATTCCCAATGTAGTCCAGCTTCTGCACTTTAAGAAAAAAATGTAGCTTCAAATTAAATTTTGAAGAAAGAAGTTTATATTTCCATTGGAGAGTTTTTAATAGCATTTAATTAATAAGGCAAGTATGATGACACATTGCATTAATTTGAGATAATGGCATTACTCAGTGGTGATGCACCTGGAGATGATCAAAAACACATGTTAATGGAAGTTTCATAACCTTAACAATTAGAAAGTTGCTGCCTTTGCTAGAACTGATATCAGATCCAGAGGAAAATAAAGCTGTCTGAAAAATAAATTCAATATTGCTGATACAAGGAAGGAACAAACAAGTATGTGAAGTGGAGTTTCCCAGGGAAAGGTATTTTTGTCTGTACTCTTGATTGTAGTTGTTTGAAAGTCTTGAACTTCTTGAAATAGTCTTACTGTGACGTGCTAGTTGACAGAATGTAGCCTGTAGGCTATCAAACGGTTTATAGCCTGTTTTTATGTTTTATTGTGAAGATAGTAGTGTGTATATAATAGAGTTTATTAATTTGCATGACTATGTTTGTCTGAATGGGGAAATGTTTTTTGCCATGGATAGTGAGATATGCAAGTTTGCCCTGTACCAGGTCTGTTTGGGGGACATTTTCTTCCTTTGTCCCACTGCAATTTCATGGTCTCGACACCTCCATCCCAATAATCGTGATTTGAGTAGATATAAAGCATTTGTAAAAGCCAGACTGTAATCTGTTTTTCTAACGTGATGGATGGTAGCCAACAAAATATTTTATTTTGTTCATTTTTACGCCATCATTTCTTTCTTACTAATGTTTTAAAATGTAGCCTCTCAATATGAATAACAACATAAACTGTGTGTGTGCGGTGAGATACCTACCTGATTTCTCTTCTCTCTGCTGCTCTGAACTGTCTCATGAGCAAGCTATTCTTCAGTCTTATTACTGCAAAATATGCCAGGAATTAACGTCTGGCACTGGGTAGCAATATTTCATGAAGTGTTACATGTGCCAGCTTTCAAACTCTTAAATGCCAGATGCTCTGGTTTTGTTTTGTTTTGTTGCTGTTTTGATGCCAGAGGTAAGGATATAAACGGAGTGAGGGGGTTTGTCTACAAGTTTTTGGTCAGTAAGAAGAGAGCAGTCTGTTCACTTGCCTGGAGTGAAATTAGTGGCTTCGTATCAGCCTCAGCCCCTCTTGGTTTGGCTCCTCTCAAGGCTTATATCTCTGAAGCAGCAGTATAATAGACACAATTTCTAGGCATGATATTGCTCCTTTGTATGGGCTTTGTAAATATATATTTTTAATTATTATTATTTAAAATACTTAGCACAGAATGATAGTTTGTAGCTTGGAATGTACATTCTTATGCATTTTTTTTTTTTGACTGATCTCTCTGACAACCTTCAACATGGCAAAAATGCACTGTAGCAGACATGGGTGCACATCAGAATCAAGTGCGTTTTTGATGAAATTAAATCTAAAAATGTTTGATATTCAGCCAAAGGACACTGCACTGCCCCTGGTTTGTTTTCACAATCACAGAATCGAATTGTAGAATCATTAAGATTAGAAAAGATCTCTAAGATCATCTAAACCAACCATCCACCTACTATCAGTACTGCCAATGAGACTGGGCTTGTCCAGCCCACAGGCAACAGGCAGCTCAGCCCAGCTTACGCTGTGCCCACCCCCTGCCCTGCGCCATCATAGTACTGACTCTGTGCATGAGCCATCCAGCCCCATCTCAGGACATGGGGAGGATGGGGATCAGGGGAGGATGGGGAGGGCACAGTGCAGTGCTGAATCTTTCTCACGTCTCCTTGAACCCCCCATCTATTACACACGGCATGTGCTTCTGCTGGTTGTTGAGTAAAATGCAGCGATTGCCGATACTGGTATTTCAACTTGTCTGATGGCATCTCAAAAGGAAACAAAACTCAAAAAAAAAAAAAAAAAAAAGCGTGGATGAAAGAAGGGTGTTAACAAAAAAGTGAACAGTCAGTTGAATACTTTTTTGTCAAGGCAAATAATATGGCACTGTGCTTAATTTGCAAGAAAATCATGTCAGTTTTCAAAGATTGCCATTTGAAAAGACATTATGTGCAGAATCATGCTGCCAAATTTGATGATTATCAAGGAGTGCTTCATAAAGGCAAAACAGCAGAACTGAAAAAAAGTCTGTCACCTCAACATAATCTTTTTACAAACAGTTAAAACCCAAATGGACTCTGACATGGCTCTAAGGGGCATGGTTTCATGATAGGACTTTTTGCACACTGGAACAGGCTGCCCAAGGAGGATGGATGCCCCATCCCTGGAGGCATTCAAGGCCAGGCTGGATGTGGCCCTGGGCAGCCTGGTCTGGTGGTTGGCGACCCTGCACATAGCAGTGGGGTGGAAACCAGATGATCATTGTGGTCCTTGTCAACCCAGGCCATTCTGTGATACAAACGCTAGTTACACAGTAGCAGATCTGATTGCAAAAAAATCAAAACAATTTACTGGAAGTGAGTTTATAAAGCAATGTATGGAAAGTGTGGCAGGTATAATATGTCCTGATAAAAACAAAACAAAACAAAAACAGATTTTTCTAAAAATTAGTTAATCTCACCAGACTGTAGCCAGGTGAATAGAAGAAAAAGAAAATCTACTGAAGGAAGTTTGGAGAGCTAATTAGCAAATTAAATAATTAGCTAAAAGCTGCTAATTTCAATTATTTTTTTTTACTTTCGCGATAGGTGAAAGTACTGATGCTACAGACATGGCTCAACTTGCCATTTTCATTAGATTGATAACATTGATAATATTTATCAATATTAATTAATATTGATAACACAAGGTCGCTGAAGAAATGGCTTCTGTGATGCTAATACGTCTAAATCTCTCGATTCATATGAAGCAGTAAAAATTACAATTATATTGTATATATAAAATATATATATAAAATAACATATATAAAAAATAAAATTAATGCAATTTTCTTTAATCTTTGTCAATGTATCTGGTGTAGCTACTGATGGTGACCCAGTGATGGTTGGTTAAATAAAAAAAGAGGGACTTATAATATTAATAGAAGATGATGCAATGGCCATCAGCAGCTCACATTTTCTGAAATAACACTGCATCATACATCAAGCAAATGTATGTGTGAAAGCTTTAAAAATTGATAATGTAATGCAAATCACCATCAAAGCTGTGAGTTTCATGAAGTCTGATGAAACGAATCATCGCCAATTCCAGGAGCTCCTTAAAAGTATGGATGCTGATTATGGGGACATTGTTTACTTTTCTGAAGGAAGGTGGCTAAGTTGGTGTAAAATGCAAAAAAGATTTTATGATTTGCGAAATGAAATCAAGTCCTTTATGGAATCCAAAAGGAAAATTTGTGCCAGAATGGGAAGATTAATAATGGCTCACAGGTTAAACATTTTTGGTGGAGTTGATCGCTCCTTGAAATGAGCTCAACGTGGATCTTCAAGGTGAAAATCATCTCTATATCTCTGCTATGTTTCAATCCATTATAATGTTTGAAATGAAATTTAAGTTCATGGCAACTGAAGTTATGACAAATAATTTCATGCATTTTAATACTTTGGCTAAACACAGTCCTGTTAACAAAGAAAAACAGGCAGGAAATTGCTTTCTTTGAGAACGGAGTTTGAGAATAGGTTTCAAGATTTCCAAAAAATCATCAATTTTTTTTTTTTTTGTATGTTTGCTACTCTATTTTCAGTTGATATAAATACATCACCTGTCAGTTTTCAAATGGGATGTATACAATTGCAATCGGACATCCTACTCAAAGAAATACTCGGTCATCTCTCTTTACCAAATTTTTATGAGCCCTATCTTAATATAGAAAATTACGTCTCATTTTACAACCATACCTTATTCATGTCATTCCCTTTTGGCAGTACGTGCATTTGTGAACAATTACTGTCAAGGATGAAACATAGGAAGAGTAACATTTCATCAAAAATCTCTGACAAGCACCCTTGAGAACTCACTAAGAATTGCAACTTCGATTGAAGCAGACATTGATGCATAAGTTTTGCATGGCCAAATATTCCACTAATTTAATATCATTGTATTTTTACAGTATGAAGGGATAGCTAATGCAGGAACATAATGAGTTGACAAGAGTATTTGTGCAAAATAAAGTGAACTTACACTTTTTATCCTGGTACACTCATGCCTTCTCTGCCACCTTACTTGAAAATATATTAGTGCTTACAATACAAGATGAAATTAGGAGAGAAGAAATTGCACGAAATTCAGGAGCTCCTGTTTTTCTGTATCATGCATAGTGCTCATGTGTTGATATTAAGGGCCTAATTATGCTATCTAATCAAATTCAAAGTAGCTCAGCTTCCAAGTGGTTTGCTTTAATCAAGGTAGTGTTTAATCTACTGGGTTCATCTGATTTCTAGGCAGAAGGTAGTTTGGAAATGTTTGGTTTTGCATGGCAAATCTGAGGTGTTTGATAAGGACTGATGTGAAAGTTTGGAGTATTGTTTTCAGATGGCATCTGAAGTTCATAGGCAAAGGTTATCATGTCCTTCAAACCAAGCAGGTTATTGAGAATCATGGATAAGCTTTCTTAATTGTGGTGCAAGCAACATGAGGATTCTTCACTGCAGCCTCTAAAATTGAGTCCTAGATTACATGGACAGAAAAAAAAAATCTCTGGATAAGATTGTTAGATTTTCAGCCATTCTGTTGAATTTGAGTGCCCAAAAGAAAGAGGAATCTGAACTTAAAACATCTGTAGTGTTTTGGGATTACAAAAATATAAATATTTTTGACCTGGGAAAACTCACGGCTATCAATGTTTTTTTTCTTGTTCACCATTATATCATCTATATATATTCTCTCTCTGTTTATTTAGTGAAGACTAGCAACCTAAAAATTCTTTTTACCTGCATAATATAACTTGTATTTTTCTCCCATTTCTCTGATTTATCACCTTTTTGGCTGGTCCGTATTCTAATTTGGAAAGAACATTCTTCCTTATCTATACTATTTTTCTTCATGTTTCCCCTAGAGCCGCCTATGAATTCTGTGAGCATCACAGTTCATCATTTGTAGGTGTTCAATTTTAGCTAACATTAGATCTGAGGCAAGAAAACAGTAGCCTATTACCACCTGAACTAGCTTAAGAACTTCTTATATCATCTTGTCTTCTTTTTGTATAAATCATCATGGGTCAACTACTGAAGTATGTGAATTAGTTTTATCTTTTGATTTGACTTCCTGCACAGATGAAAAATTTACACACACTGATTGGTCCATTAAGCCTGTATTTTCCGTTTTATTTCTGTTTTCTCAGTTATCTCCCAATTTGTTTATGTGCCCTGATGTGATTCCTGTGGCTCATCACCTATTATATAATGATTAGATGTGTTCCCCATCATTCATTTGCATTCATCTAGTTATTATTCCTGCCACTGACTCTCCTTACACTGTTTTCTGAGTAGACAGAGATCTATCCTCAGCAGATTTGTTTCAGGGATGCATTTGTACTTTTAATTAAAAAAAAATGAGTTGAAAAAAACAACTATGGCTACTGCTATTGTTTTATGTCCACTTAAATGTATTTCCTTTTGGTTTTCATTTTAAACATAAGAATATTTCTCCAAAGTAATGAATCACAGAATCATAGAATCACAGAATGGCCTGGGTTGAAAAGGACCTCGAAGATCATATAGCTTCAGGCCTCCTGCTTTGGCAGGGTCGCCAACTACCAGACCAGGCTGCCCAGAGCCACATCCAGCCTGGCCTTGAATGCCTCCAGGGATGGGGCATCCACAACCTCCTTGGGCAGCCTGTTCCAGTGCGTCACCACCCTCTGAGTGAAAAACTTCCTCCTAATATCTAACCTAAAACTTCTTTGTCTTAGTTGAAAACCATTCCCCCTTGTTCTGTCACTATCCACTCTTGTAAACAGCTGTTCCCCCTCCTGTTTATAAGCTGCCTTCAAGTACTGCAAGGCCTCACTGTGGTCTCCCTGGAGCCTTCTCTTCTCCAAGCTAAACAATCCCAGTTCCCTCAACCTTTCTTCATAGGAGAGGTGCTCCAGCCTTCTGATCATCTGGCCGTTCTCTGGACCCAATCCAGGAGCTCTGCGTCTTTGTTGTGATGTGGGCCCCAGGCCTGGATGCAGTACTCCAGATGGAGTACTTTATGAGGTACCATAGAACTTCTGCAGTTCTCTTAAGTGATATTTTCATTATGATTTGTTGATTTTCTCTGGGCTGCATCTATCTGCTGAAGGTGGGGTGTTCCTATCACCCTAAACCCCTATGGCAGATGTTAGGGGTGCATTGTAAGTCAAATTACTATGCATGGAGTTTCTGCAATTTCTTTTCCATTACCTACTGCTCTCATTTTTGTCATTGATAAACAGGTTTAGTCCCAGCTAAACCAAATAAATCCTGCCGTTTGATAAAAAGGGAAATGAGGAATGTTGTGCCTAAAGGAATATTTCAGCTTGTCATTCCTTTTCAAGAAAAAATGTTACCTTGCTTTACTGCTACTCCCAGAAAGGAAAAGAATATAGCCTGAGACTAATATCTCTTCTGGTGCATCATTCAACCGTTTCTCTTAACTTGAAAATAAAAACCTCACTGATCATAATTCATACTTGGGCTGCTGCTTTTCTGCATCTCTATGTGAGTACCTGCAACTCAGGATAGCAGCTCAATGTGGGGACAGCATGGGGGTGAGTTTAATGTACCTTGGGTATGCTGTAAGTATCATTTTCCTTTGAAAAAAGGAGTTATGAAGAACAAGTTTTCAAAATCGCAGTTAGGAAAGTATATATCTGCTTAGAGGAAAACGACAAGTCTCTGAAGTGCTCTTATAATAGACCAGCTTCCTGTTGTATGCCATCAACAGAGAATTCACTCAAGGGTTTCAAGTGTGTACCTATTCAGAAAGTAACACAGTGATGTTGATGCATTTGATATGGCTTGGCACCTTCTGGACTTAATAATCTTGTAACCAGTGAATGGAAAAACAAACTAAAGCATCAGAAGAAATATTTGGAAGCATAAATGCTTAATCTGGCATAATGCAAATTATTCTTATTTTAAGGCAGACACTCAGTGAGCAGATTGCAAAAAAGAAAAAAGAAAAAAAACTATATACAAGAAAACCTATAAAGAAAAACTATACTTCAGTGCCTTTGTATTCTGGAAAGCTGCTCTGAGGGCAGTTAAGGAAGAATAGGTATATGCTCCATGCAAGACTGTTTGTTTTTGTTTTGTTTGGTGTGTTTTATTGTTGATTTTATTTGTGTGTGTTTGTCTTAATGAAGAGTTTAAAACCTTATCTCTGCAGAAGAGAAGGCTCAGGGGACACCTCACTGTGACCTTCCAGTATCTGAAGGGAGCTCACAAGCAGGAGGGGGACCAACTGTTAATGTGATCTAGTAGTGATAGGACAAGGGGAAATGGCTTTAAGCCAAAAGAGGAGAGATTTAGGTTGGGTGTTAGGAGTAAATTTTTCATTCAGAGTTGGTAAGGTGCTGGAACAAGTTCCAGGTTGCCCCAAGAAGCTGTGATGCCCCATCCCTGGAGGCACTCAAGGCCAGCTTGGATGGGGCCCTGTGCAGGCTGAGCTGTTGGGGGGCAGCCGTGCCTGTAGCAGGGAAGGTTGGAACTGGATGATCTTTCAGGTTCCTTCCAACCCAAACCATTCACTGATTCTGTGAAAATCCTGTGATTTGCTCTCTGTCCCTAGAGAGTGCTCTTCCTGCATCACAGGCAATGATGCTACCTCCCCTCTGCTTTTACCAGTTTGCCCCAAGCTATGGATTGATGGCTACCAGGGCCTGTGCTTGCCCTTCTTGCCAGCTGTAAATGAAGTGTGATCTTCAGTGCCAGAAACTTTCAAAATGTCATGAGTACGCATCTCAAAAATACAAGTGAATGGCCTATGTAAAGACTTTGGCTTGTGGGACCTGAGCATTGTTCTGTTGTATTTTAGCATACAGTATAAGGGTTTTAAGAAAACAGACCCTGAAAGGGTGCTGCTAAGCAGTAGCTGAAATAAATTCTGAAATTGTCTTTCCTACTGCTTTTAAAATGAGTAGTGTCTGGATTATTGTTGAGCTTCCTCTGAAGCCAAATGATGATTCTCAGGCCCCCACACAGAGCCTGCTTAGACCATGTTCCACGTGCTGCTGGGACTGGATGGCAGGACAGGGCCGCACCTCATGGCATGGTCAAGCCCAGGGGCTTTCTGAATTTGGAGGTGAAATTGTAAACCTCGGAATATTGCCTTGAAAAATGGTCTTGGGTGTCTCACATTCATCAGTTCACAAGATATTCATGTGCTTTTTTGTAACTGCTGACTTCATTTGAGATCTGATTTACAGCTTATGGTGCTGTCTTTAGCTGCTGGTATATTTCTTTCTCTTAACCTGGAGTTTAACTGGATTTCAAATTCAGTTTTCTTTAGTCTTGTTGAGTGGACAAGCTCCTAGTTGCAACAATTCCTAGCCCTATTTCACTCAGCACTTTCTGTTGAGTTCCTGCAGTCCTCTTGTGGAAGCAATAAAGTCAGATTTTGTATGGAATAAGCTCTGATAACGTGTGTATATGCACGTGTACACTGATGTATTTGGCGGATGCAGGAGAATTGAATTTCCCTCACTCCAGGAGTGAACTATGCCATCAATTTGTCCTTAAAAGCCTTTTAGGAATTTCTGGAATCACATTTTGTCCCTTCTAGACGATGCAGCAGACCCTGATGACCTCATCCACAGATGACTCAGGACCTGGGTTGATTTGATAGTTGGAGCTGACAAGGAAGCTCCTGGTGCTGAATTCCCTGTCAAGCAGACAGCTCTGTTAGCTTTCTCGATTTTTCCTGGGCTACCTCTAGTGCCTCTGAAATGGAGCACATCTTGAAGGTGTGCTCTTGAAAGGTGTTTCTTGGAAGATGAATGCTGACTTGATTTGTGAGTAACAAAATGCTTTCAGGAGAGGGAGTTGAGAAATGTGGAAGGAGTAAGAAATTCAGGCCATTTATGGGGTGCTGCATGCAAGTGAATTGGGAGTGAAGTAGCAGAGGAGGCAAACAGATGTATGCACAGGAAAAACCCCAGCATATAGGGTATAGTGACACAAACCTGTGACAGGGACAGAAGCACTGTTTCTGGCTCTGACCATATGGGGAGTCACTGTAGGATGTGATCAGGAGTCATATAAGATTAGCACATCGAGAAGGGAGTGATCAGTTTAAATAAAACCAACTGAGAAAATTATCAAAGAAGCCAAGATTGCAGTAGGAAAAAAAGAGCTTCACAAAGCACATAAACAGAGCAAGGCAGAGCCTGCAGGCTTGTGCTTGTATTTAGTGGAAGTGTTTATCTTCAATGCCTTGGGTGGTGTTAGAGGAAGAGATGAGACTGAACTAATGTGTATTCTCCCTGCTTTTCCCCCTCTGCTGTCACCTCTCAAAGGACATGATTATGCTGCCCTTTGGTTGGAGGGGTGACTCAGAGGTTATTGCCCTATCTCACTGCCTCATTCTCTGTACCTGTGGCTTTGCAGCTGGGCTGTGGAAGGGAGGAAGGAGTGCAGGGAGTCCTGGTTCCTGGAGGCTGGGACAGTCAAGTTACAGGGCAGAGCAAGGGAGCTAAGAAATGTACTCAGAGATCATTGTGTTCCATTTATGTGCAGTTGCAAATTGCTTTGTGCACTGAGTGAAGGACGGAAAGGGGTGGCAAAGGAAATTTGGTGTCAGATGAAGTTTGCATTGTTTGGGTGGAGAAAGGCGCTGTTTTATGACTCCATGTGCAGCAAAGCACATGAGGTAAATATGACAGTAAATTGAGAAGCACTTTCCTTCCCAAGAGACACTAAATATTAATGAAGGTACAGGTGGTGCGCGTGGAGGCACACACAGAAGAAAATATAAAAGGAAGTAGAGCAGTTATAAAAAGCCAACCCTGGAAGAGGCTGATGGCTGGCTTCCCAGAGGCTTTTGGCAGGGGGAAGGTTGAGGCAAAGGCAACAGAAGCAAACAACAAAAGCAAATCAAAACAGGGTTTTATAAACTCCTTAGGAACTGAAGGGAAAAGAGCATCCTCTTCTTAACAGATGAAAGGAGATGTGCGGTAACAAGCGATATGGAGGTTTGATCTCTCTGAAGGTGACATGTTTGTGATTGATTTAGGCCAGTCACTGTGTGGAGGCTGCAGCAGGCCATGCTGGGTCTGACTGTAGCACCTCGCAGCTTTGGGGAGCCAGGCCTTGGGGCTGGAAGTGACAAGGGAACAACTTCTGCTGTCGTGAAGAGAGCTCGTAACATACTAATGGGGCTTAGAGCTAAGCTGGAATGCAGGGCCAGATGTCAAGGACAACAAATACGATGGTTCAGTAGCTACCCCGTGCTGAAGGAGAAATGCCCAACCCAGTAACCCTTAGCAGAGGATGGTGGCCCAGAGACCACAACTGAACAGAAAGCATTTTAAGTCCAACACTGCCAAATGTGAACTTATTTTAGCTTTGTATGGGGGAAAGACCAGATCACTGAAGCATTTGTTAAGTTTTTACACTTCCAGAACAATGCTGAACCTGAAGCTTCCAGGTCTTTCCCCACACCATTTCCTTCTTGCTCTCATCCAGCAGGTGCTCAGCCTTGGCCTCTCATGGTTTTTCTAGCCTGACAATAACAGGGGAGGAAGCTTTTACTCAACCTGTTGACGTAGGAAGATTAAAGGTTTGGAGGATCATCATGGTTTGTTTGCTCTTCCTGCACGCAAACTGTTGGGAATGGACTTTGTCAGTGTATCTTCAGTACGGAATTCTGATGTGATGAGGGCACAGAGAAATGGCAGTGAAGAAGCTGTGCAGCTCTGCAACTGCTCAAAACCATCAGCAAAAAAATTATGTGTCTGGAGGATTGAGTTACTTTGTAAAGGCATGAATGCAAGACTTGCCTATCTCAGAAGAATGGTGCTTTTTGTCACCAGCTTTTTTTAAACATGTGATAATTGGATATCCGTGGGAGTAACAGAAACTGATACTAAACAGGGCCCGGCTACAAAATGATGTTCCTGCTTAATTAAGTCCTACATGAAGAACTTGCATTTTGCTTGTATTTTAGCTACCTAATTGTATGCTCATTGCATATGTCTTTTAAAAATCTTTTGGCATTTCCATTGAGGTTGGATAGCAAGATAGTAAAAAGTATGTCTGAATCCAAGAGAGAAATTGAACAAGATGACAAATCTTAAGGTCTAAAGTTTAAACTATTTCTTTGGGAGGATCACAACAAGTTGCCACTGCTCTGCGGGATGATTTGCTTTGTTCTTCGAATGCTGTCCTGTGTGGAAGAAACTTAGAAGTCTCTTCCCTTGGTGTCTGAAAAGAAATCAAAGTAAATGTTGAGTGCAAAATGGAGTAAGCAGCTGCAAGAAGTTTTCTACAGGGGAATGAAGGAGAGTCCATGGGAGTTACAAAAAGGGAAGCCACAAATAGTTCCTTTAAAAAGTTGTACTTTTAGGGAAAAGGTAGAGCAGAATTTACCACTTTAAAGTGTACAGCTAGCATGTAGAGACTGCTAGTATTTCAAGGCAGATGTTGCTACCATGTAATAGAAAAGATTGATGTATAATGCTAGGAAGTAGTCCTTGGCAGCAAGATACTCAATTACACAGTGACTTCACATGTGCATTGGAAGAAGTGGAGCCTTGAGCAACATTCACTGAAAAGAACAGGTTGTGCCGACTTATTAATATTCCTCTTTCCCTTTCAATTTGTTTCTGTCTGTATGTTTTTCCAATGCCAGTTAAATGTTGAGGTATTTGGACATTCTGTTGCCTTTCTAGTTTATTTGAAATTGTATGCCTTCTGCTGAAATTATTGCTAGATTCTTTATAGCTTTTAGGAAAAGAAGCAATGTGTTTTGTTTTCTGTCCTCTGATAAACAAATATGGGAATTTTGTATTTTATTTTATTTTTCATTTTTAAACTCTTGAATAGGGACGGTAAAGGTAGATTTTTATTTTTCTTAATGTGGTTAAGAATAAATATAGAAGGACGATTAAAAGTTTGTTGAAACTTCAACTGAGAGGAGGGTATCAGATTGCAAGTTAGCATAAAAGATCAAGATTCCATGGAGTTTAATTGGAAGGCAAGGTCATGACACTTGCAATAGAATCAGAGGTTTTAGATCAAAAATAATGATGATGGGAAGAAGAATGCTGGTAGAGGGAAGCTGCAAATGAGGGTGAATTGAGCTGTGAGCGGAAAGCAAAGTGCTTTGCAAGATGTCTATTTGCAATACTTTATGCATAAGCGTATCTGCATATCTTTGCTTTCTCCTTTTCATGCGTAGCTATATACACTTCTTCATCAGTCGGTCTTAAGAAGCTTTAGGAGTATAAAATGTCTGTGCAAACGATATCTGACAGAAAAAGGGATGGATAAATAAATAATGTTTACCTATTTTGGCAGGATTGTATTCTCATACAATGCCCCGTAAACTTGTAGGCATTAAAACGTTCCTATTAATGCCACAGTAGATCACAAGCATCAGTCTGAAAAACATTGCTTGCTGCCTGCTTGCATTTCAAATGTGCCCATGTGTCTGCTCACCGTGACTGGGTTGATAAAAGCAAAACATTGCCTTGTGGTGACTTTTAAGAAAGCAAGTTTATTTTCTGAACAATGAGTGAAATATTTACCTTCAAGGAGGGAAGAGAAAAAAGTACATCCTCTCAGATATATGCCTGTTTACCTGCTTAGCAATGAGCATCGTTTTTATACAAACAGTAAACCAACTTCATAGCTTCAGGACTCTGAGTCAACAGTGCTTAAACCATCAGCAGAGTTATGCAGCTGCAACTCAACTTGACAGTCTGTAAATATTTACCACCCAAACCACAATGGATCTTTCTTTGTGCTGTCAGTTCTGTGAAAGAAATCCTGTGCTGTGTGAGATGCTAACATGGACAGCAACATTTCTGGGCATGTGCTGCACTCCAGTGCCCGCAGTCTGACCACATACATACCTGTAGCAAGCACCAGAAAACCTTCCTGTGGGGCTGGTGTGGAAAATTAAGACTGTGCTGCAGAGGTCAGCAGCATCACTAAAGTTTTATGCAGGAATGCTAGTTTGGGCTGGAATAGTCAGTCTTCTTCATTATTATTGTTAATATTGTTCACGTATGCTTCTACTGTGAAGGGATTTATCTCAGCCCAAATCAGTACAGCAGGGAATAGAGTTTGTCATTGATCATATTCCAGGGATAAAATAACTTCTCATTGAAGTGAATAAAGTTTCCTCCACCTCAGATGGAATTTGATCTTCTCTATATCTTTAATAATTACTACACAATATAATCCTCTTGTTAAATCTTGTTAAATGATAAATTATAATAATTTTAATTTTAAAAGGCTTGTCATATCTACATTTATTCTGTTGGAGGGATTGGTGATAAACAAAATTAATTAAGTCATTCAGTGGCAATATATATGCTGATGTACTCATTTGCTTTAAAATACCTTGGTCTGAAGTCATAGAATCATAGAATCCTTAAAGTTCGAAGGGACCTTTAAAGGTCATCTAGTCCAACTCCCTTGCAATGAACAGGGACATGCACAGCTAGATCAGGTCACCCAGGGCCTGATCCATCCTCTCCTTGAAAATCTCCAGTGACAGGACATCAACCACATCTCTAGGTGACACAGAATCACAGAATGGCCAGGGTTGGAAGGGACCTCAAGGATCACGAATCTCCAACCCCCCTGCCACAGGCAGGGCCACCGACCTCCCCATTTAATACTAGACCAGGCTGCCCAGGGCTCCATCCAACCTGGCCTTGAACACCTCCAGGGACAAGGCAACCTGTGCCAGTGCCTCACCACCCTCACTGTAAGATTTTTTCCTTTTATCTAACCTAAATCTACTTTTAGGCTTGGCAGTCTGTTTATAAAGCACATACCTAAATCACCTCAAACTTAGATTTATTTTTCTAAGTAATTGTGAGCAGGTTTATAAGCAGTTGAAGCAGCTAAAGGTTCTGTATGAACACGAAGAATGCTGCAGTGAATAACTCCACTTACTAAGCATCTTTTTTGCCTGTTTTGTAAGTAAGTAGGCTGCTATGAACGTATGTAAAATTTCTGGATTTCTTTGCAATAAGCAAGTTGTCAAGTTCTGCTCTGTGCTTCAGAAAATGAGCGGGAAAATTAATACGTTGAAGAAACAAAAATAGCTCCCTGAAGTATAGTGGAGTCCTTGGTGATTAAAAACCTCAGGCCTTCAGCCTGCTGACCTGAAGCTTGGGCTTGTGCTTGTTGGCAAAGCCCGATCTTTCTAAAATGTTGGCGTGTTCCCCAACTGCAAGCAGGCTCTGGTAGCTTCGACTGCCCCTTGGGTTCTGGGCATCCTGTGACCTGATGGGCATCAGAAAGCCTGGAGAAGGAAAGGCTTAGAAAGACAGGAGAGCAAGAAGATGAGGTAATACTTGTATGACTCTGGAGTCAAACTTGATGAGGCTTTTCTTGTTGCTTCTGTCTACAGTAGCTATCTCAAGTAGGATATATTTGTGCAAGATAAAATGAAAGGATGTCAAGGATAATCTATTATTTAATGGCTTCTGTAAAATAGGTAATTAAGTAATTTAAGAACCACAGCTGGCAGAGAATCTGTTTGGAAACGATGGTTGCTTCTTCCGTGAGTTTTACCACTGCCCTCTACACAGGGCATGATATTGAGGCTGGGCTCAAGCTCACCTAGGTCTGACAGACTGTGGCCACTCGTGAGGCCACTTTTCCTTCTTCCCCGGGTGAAACGAACTCATGTTGTGTCCTGCAAGCACCCTGAGCTTCCTCTAGTCTGACACAGCCATCCTTTCTTAGAGCCCTTCTGCTGTAAGGGCCTTACCTACTGTTCTGGGCTGCTGGCAGCAGTAGGCAAGCAGATTTTACTCTCCTTTCCTGAAGTTTCCTGTTTAATTTTATGCTTTGTATGGGAATGTACAGGGGAATGCAGTTTGTGCATTCCCCTACGCTTTATCTTTTTTCTTTCTTTCTTGGGAGTCAGGAAGATGACTTGCATTTCATGAATGGCATGGAGGAGCTGGTAGTGTGACTAGGACTTACTAATTATATGGAAAAAGTGTGAGAGGACCCAAGTTACAGACAGTGTTGTAAAGTTATTTGGAAACAAGACAGTTGTGGCTGGCATGGTGGTAATGTCACATGTTAAATGGGTTAAGCCTTTTTCATCTGTGGAGCTCTTAAAAGCAAGAAGGAAACAGCGAAGAGTAGAGCTGGCTAGATGAGTCTGAGCTTTGCAGTAGAGTTTTCTATTCAGTCACTGAAAACGAAAGTTTATCTCAGAATTACATTGGATATTAAACTTCAGTACTCATATGCTCCCACTCATGTTTGCCTATACTGATACCTAGTTTCATTGTTGTTGGTCAGCCAGTTATCAAGTGAGCTCTAAGAACTGTGAGTGTGGAGAATAGGTAGTTTCAAAGAGCTGAACTGCATCCAGCTATATATATATATGTATATATATATATATGTACAGCTCAGCTGGAGCACACAGCTACACTCTGCAACCAGATACATCTTTATTACTATAGGAAAACACCCATCAGCACTATAACTTGGTGTCAGTATTAAACCTCTGTAAGTCCCAGAGTCCCTCTAATTTTCTGACTGCAGGGAAACTTTTTTTCTCTGCAAGATTTCTAGGAATCTGCTTGTCAGTGGCTGTTAGCAGGTTAGCTGTATCTGTTGTACTTCTGCCTGAATCCTTTTTTCTTAGCTATCACCTGTGGTTGGCTGAGAGTTTTTGAACACTTTCTAGTAGCTGTCATAGTGGCAATACAGTTACAGCTTGCCAGAATGTACTCCTGTCAAGCAGAAATATCCATATTTCTGTTGAGGTCTGTAAATGAGTGTTAGTATAAACTAAAGAAGGATTTAGATGTTGTTGTTATTGTTTCCTATTGTTTGTTTTTCAGGAATCTGTTGTCACAAGGAAGTTATAAGTCCATTTACCTAGATATATAACTAAACAACTTCATATCGTTTGATAAGAGGGATTTAGGTGGTTTACCTTCAGAGTGCGTTTTCAGGCATTAAATTAAATTGGAGGAAAAAAAAAAAACCAACACATTTTATATTACGTTTTCGGCTCACAGATTATCCTAGTCACTGTTTTAGGGAATGGTGATACAAAAATAACAAGGATATAGGCCACATAACAGCAAAAAACAAAACAAAACAAAAACACAGAATAAGCAATTTTATATTGATTAATAGAATATAGTAATGGAATTCAACTATTCAGGAGTAACTCTAGGCAACTTAGTTGGTAGTGTAATATGTATTTTTCCCTCTCTTCCAGACCATTTTCTCCTGTAATCCTTTGACACATACAAGTTAGTAGCCTGCTGATGTAGGGTAAACACTGCATTGTCATTCAGCGGTAGCATTTGCTGTTGACTGTGGGCCATGGGCCCATTCGTTTGAGGCAGCTGGTATTAGAAATGACAGTCCAGTTAAACTGTAAGGCTCACTGCTAATGTTAAGGACAAACAAAAGAAAGTGGTGCAACCACGTGAACTCATTTTAGAATACACCTTTGTTTCTCTTTAGCAGAGATTCTATCATTGCTTTCCAAGTCTGGCTTCTGCAGCTCCATGCAAAACTCCATGTTTTAAATTCTCCTCTGTTGCGCATGATTGGGTAATCTCAGCATCACATCATGGTGAGATGGGCTCTCAGAGCCTTGCACTTCTTGTGTTCAAGGGCTGGCAGGACAAAAGAGGGAAGGAAAAAGTATATATTGCTATGGACTGGAATTACGTATGTCTTCGATTATTGAATCATCAGAGCGTGGATAAAATATTTCTTGTCTATTCGTGGCAGCTTGGGAACAGCAGCATTAGAAGAACTCTAGATTTTTCCAAGCCCTTGGGATCGGGTACAAAAATGTATTTTAACCAACTTTAGAAGTGGAATAATGAAATGTCAGTGCTAATGCCCTCATCTTTCAGATTTTTTTATCGAAGACAACACAACATCTTATGTAAATTGTGGGCTAATATCATAAAGAGGCAGATAAGTTCTGCTTTTTAATGTCTTAGTAATCATAAAATGACACACTCAGGAAAAGTAGTTGTATTTATATGTAATTAAAATATCTCTAGCATTTCTGCTCCAGCTACAGGCTATTTTATGATATAATGCTTTAATACATTTAATGGGAGGTGATAAAATATTAGAAGTTTATCTTTTCTAAGTGGCGTAGTCCCTCTTTTGTGAAGACGTGGTATCTTAAAAGCTGCTTTTTCTGATTTTTCTTGAGAACAGTATTCTCTCTGAGAGCTGAATTATGAGTTGTTGATAAGTAAAAAAACAACAAAACAACAGCCTGATCTAAATATTTAGGTTGATGAAGAATCTAAAAGTGGATTTTAATTAAAAGTTGACAATCTTAAGAAATGATAAGCTGACCTGATGCTTGATTTCCTGGTTCTGTAGCAACTTTCTTGAGAAATTCTATCCTTTGCAATGCAGGTAAGAGCCAGTTTGATATCACGCCATGTATTTTGTCTGCCAAGAAAAAGTGAGGTCAGGTAATGAAATGACATTGGCAGAAGTTTAAGAGAATGCTATTAGTTCTGTATTGTGCTGAGTTTTTACTGACTCAAATTTGAGTGAAAATTCAGTGGAGATCGTTCCTGCCTACAGTGTATGGCAGGATAGTAGGAAAATGTGATTTTAAAATGGTAGAAAAGGTTGGTGCTGCTTGTACTCTGGCGTACATGTGGTTGTTGTAAAATGCTGAAGCTTACCCTGTTGTGGCTTCTTTTAATTTTGTTTTGGTTTTGTTTTTCTTTCTTAAGATAAGTTTTAAGTGTAGTGGTTTAGCCTGGCAGGCAGCTAAGCACAACACAGCCATTCACTCATTCAAGGCTGCATGCAGGACTGGGGAGGGGGAAGTAAAATGGAAGTAAAATTCATGGGTTGAGATAAGGACAGTTTAATAGCAAAAAGCAAAAGAAGAAGAGGGAAAGCAAAAAGGAGTAAAAATATACAAAGCAAGTGATGTATGTACCTGCTCTGAAAGTAATGATTCCTATTTTCATGGCAACAGCAACAAAGAGCACGGTATCAGTGTTTGATGGAGCAGTTTATATTTATGAAAATATCAATATTTTTAGACACGTTTGAAAGAGGGCATTTTCGTTGAGTTTTGTTGGCTCCCTCTTCTTGGAGCCATTAAGTCTAAGGAAGGAGGAGAGAAATTAAAAATAAAACTGTCCTTTTGGGTTTGTTAATGTTTGTTTTGGTTCTGCATGCATCTTGGTTTGCAGCATAACTCTGCATCGGAACCTACTGTTGCTGACTTAACAGTAATTCATCCACTTTGAATTTGCTATTATTTGCTTGGCTTCATAAGTGGGTCTATTTCTAGAGTGTTTTAAATAACCCCATATCTGGATAAGGACTTTATAACAATAGTGGAAAGTTAACTTTTGATTATTACACAAAATATTCTTTAAGTGTGCTGTTTCTCAGGGGGTTACTAATTGGCCAATAATGCAGATATGGAAGCCTATCATAGACCTCTCAACCATGATGAAGAAGTAGATTAAGTTCTGTAAGTAGCCGAGAGAAATCTCACTATTAGTAGCCCATGTTCTCATGAGGGGACTTGAACTTCTCAGATGTATGCTGGAAATAAAATACATCAGATTGCAGACTAGAGAAGATACCCTTCTTTGACCTGATATTTGCAAACAGGGTAGGGCTTCTGTGTGATGTAAAGGTTAGAGGCTGCCTTAGGCATAGATAACACAGAATCATGGAGGGTTTGATCCTTGATAAGTAAGGAAGGCAGTTAGGAGAACTGGCTTTCCAGAGGGTGGACTTTAGCCTATTTAGGGACTTGGTTGACAGAGTGCCACGAGAGGTGGCTCTAAAAGGCAGAGGAGTCCAGGAAGGCCAGACCTTCTTCAAGAAGGAAGTATTCAGGGTGCAGGAGCAGGCTGTGACTACATGCCTGAAGTTGAGCCACTGTGGGGGGAAGACAACATTGCATTTCCAGTGTTCTGCTCTGCACTGCATTAAGCTATTAGTATTGTCACAATGCATTCAGCGAGCTAGATAACATTTCTATTGCAGGTATTAGGTTTTAGGAAGATAGTAATTATTATATGGTTGGTAAAGTTTTCTGATCTGTTCAGGAAAAAAAAAAAAAAAAAAAAGAAAAAGAAAAAAAAAAAAAGATTTTCTGGAAAATCCAGAAAGAAATACAAATAAACCACTCACTAAATGTGAAAGAGCCAAATATTCTTCATTTTCTTCTTCCGCCCTCCCCCTCACCCCCAGAAATACTGAGTAAACCTATGAAAGCCTACGGTCAAAATCCCCATTAAAATAGGAAAACCATTTCACGTGGTTTACATCAGTGTTTAGTGATGTACAAAAAGTGGAAGAGCCTTTTTCAGGCAGCTGAGTACAAATCACAATTTGCTTCCTAGAATCCTTTCTGGCTTTTACAACGCGAGGTTCTGTAAGGGGAAGAGGCAGAAGTCTGTTGCTGAAATGATGAGAGCTGATGAAGAGGCTAATATGAATACATAATAGACCTAAAGGTAAATTATTTTTAGCTAGCATTGTGGATACTATGTATAGGTAGATTTCTAGTTTAAGTTACATAGTGAAACATACGGACTGTGAGGGAGTCCATGACATCATCTGCAGCCCCTAATCCTCAAGAATCTGTCTTCACAAGCCTACAGGTTTTAGGACTAGCAATGCATTTTGCAAAGCTGCCATGTCAGGCAGAGTATTCTTTTTGACCTCTCTGGTTCTGACTAATCCCAAACCTGATAATGAAAGTGATAATCAACTTCACTGGCCCAAGCAAACACCTCGGGCTTCCATCTGTTCCTGATACATGCTCATTGAGTCTGTCTCAAGGCACATATCTGCATATATACCAGCAGAAACTTCTCTTTGCTCTTAATGGACAAAGCTGTGCAGATTTTCTGTAGAGAAGTGAAGTAGGTGAAGGCAATTTTTCTTAGTCATGTGAAACTGCCCCTTTTTTCGCCATCAAGTGATGGGCAGCTGCTGTGTTTCCCTGCTTGTCTGGCAGCCAGGTGATCCCTGGTAAAAGAGAACCCTTACTGATCTGATCCACTGCATGACACTGAGCTCTCATTATCTCACTGCTTTAGATCAGCAGCAATGGCAGGTGGAGGAGGAATTAATGTGAATACCTCCTATCCTCCACCCAGGTATAGACTGTCATTTAGACATCCCAGTTTTAGGCACCGTGGAATTGGAAGCTCAGGTGATCTACAGAAAAAAAAAAAAGAAGAAGAAAAAAAGAAGAAAAAAAAAAAGGCTGTCAGGATTCTCTACAAAGGTGTTTCCTCTACTTGATTGTTATCTGGCCAGGAGGAGTCTACTGTGAAGTTTGGGGTCATACTTGTGTTTTTTTATTCTGTTCCACCAAAGGAACTCAAGGTTGAGTGAATCCCTTAGCATTGGTTTAGAGTAAGAATGGCTTATACTCTGTGAAACTGTGAATAATTGAGAGGATCTGTAGTGGAAGACTGGAAGAGGGGAAAAAAAGTCAGGAGCTATTTGCTCTATCCAGAGTATGAGGAGTAGCTATTGCCTAGATCCTCTTACTAAGAAAGCAATATTTACAGTGGGACACAATTTCTGAACATCTAGATTTCCTCCTATGAGGAAAGGTTGAGGTAACTGGGATTGTTTAGCTTGGAGAAGAGAAGGCTCCAGGGAGACCTCATTGTGGTCTTCCAGTACTTGAAGGGAGCAGATAAAAAGGAGGGGGAAAGGCTGTTAACAAGAGTGGATAGTGATAGGACAAGGGGGAATGGTTTTCAATTAAGACAAAGGAGATTTAGGTTAGATATGAGGAGGAAGTTTTTCACACAGAGGGTGGTGACGCACTGGAACAGGCTGCCCAAGGAGGCTGTGGATGCCCCATCCCTGGAGGCATTCAAGGCCAGGCTGGATGTGGCTCTGGGCAGCCTGGTCTGCTGGTTGGCGACCCTGCACATAGCAGGGGGGTTGAAACTCAATGATCATTGTGGTCCTTTTCAACCAGGCTTTCTATGACTGCATGATTCTCAGAGAACTTGGCTTACTCATAATTTTCACTATTAAATTAAAAATAGAATAATGATTATAAATAATAACTAAAGAAGGCACTAGTTAACACCATATTCAAAGAAGGCGAGAGGTGTCTTTTTTTCTTCTTCTTTTTTTTTTTTTTTTTTCTTTTTTTCTTTTTTTTTCTTTTCTTTGTTCTAGGAATAGCATTTATGTTGTATTTGACTATGCGTGATCTGGGCAGAAATTCAGAATAAGTGTGAAATGCATTGTAACATTGCTCTGCCTTTGTCCAGACCATGGATGTGTCTTGTAGGATTACTGAGGCAGACAGTTGTCACATGGCAAAAATATATTTTTCTAGCATTTCATTTGCATGGCTAAACAAGAAAACCAGTCATTAGGTCATTAGAGGTCACCTTCTATTTACATGACTTAGCTGTAGGAGGCCCAGTATGATTTTTTTCTTAATACAATGAAGTGCATCTGGGGCAGTTCATTGTCCTCTGTTGTGCTCTGTGATAGAACTGCTTCTATGAGGTTTTGTGGGGCTTTGTGCAGAAACATCAACCTTTGCAATGTTCTTGATCTTGAATCAGAAAATTACTGTTCATTAGTATGTCTTATTGTACAGTGCCTCTCAGGAGTGTTTTGATAGCTGGGTATGATGACTGCTCTTGATAGTCTATCTGCAAAGTCTCCAAATTTCTTCTTCTCCCTGCTTCTTCCTTTTTATTTTTATTTTTATTTTTTTAAATTAAAAAGGTAGGATCAAAGTAGGCATAGTGCTGTAGTCTTCTAGGACGGGAGTGAGAACCAGATTGAGAAAGCAGGCTTCTATTCCTGAGGCAGTAGAAGATTAAATATCACAGAGATACTATTATTGAACTCTGTGTTGCAAGCACAGTCTCATTCTTACTTACAAGAAAAAATAATACAAAAATGACATGCCTCTAGTGTTCCTGTTGGTACCTCCTATGGTTGGTTGAGGCTAGACTTAAATACCAGGGGCTGCTGTGGAGCCCCATTTCTCTCACAAACAACTTTTGAAAGTACAGTGCAGCTTTTGTTTAGGGTGTGTTCCTTTTGGAATGGATTGGTGAGGGGCTGATTTCTGAACAAGTTCATGGGTGACAGAGGAACTGGTTTTTATGTTCTTGTGCAGATACATCATCAGAGATGAAGAAGTTGTGTAAATAAGCACAGACTGTGAGAAGAACCAAGAATTTAAATACATTCCAATACATTAAATATCCAAGTGGTAAGCATAGGGGGTATGGAATGGGAATAAATAATCAGATAATAAAAATTGATGATTTATTATGTTATATAAGAATTTAAAGATAGAATCTCAGTGCTCGTTGTAGTGGCTTCTTTTGAGGGTGACACAGAATTCATCTTTAGATTCATATGCATGAAATTCAAATTTTGATATCCCCATGGAGTGAAATATTGAAGTTCCAAATCTCAGTCATTGTAGACCTAGTCAAAATAGGTAGAAAGACTGCAAATTCACATGACTGCTTTAGAATAGAACTGAATCTAGCTCTTCATTGAGAGCCTACATGTTAGAAGTGCTCTTCAGCTCCTTCTTGAAATGCCTACTTTAGAGTTTCTTCAGGGTCTGTCCAGCTATGCCGTATCATGAGTGCAGGCCTGAACTGGTGTCTCAACACTCACAGGAGTGAAGGAATTTCAGACGATGACAATGAGAATGACAAAGCCTGTGAAAACCATCGCTGCAAGAGTGAGAGGGCATCAAACAGAAAGTGCCAGGTGTTTGTGATACCTTTGTTACTCCAGTGTCAATCAGTAAAGGTGAAAACAGTGGAACAGGAGCGGTACCCTTAAAAATAAACGAATTCAGTGCCTTCCCTTCCTGCCTACTAAGGGATTTGGCTGACCTAGGTAAGAGAAATGGAAGAGTGGAATCAACTCAGATGGTTTAGCACTACTCTTCATTCTTCTCCTAACAGGAAGGGAAAAAGACAGATGCATTGTGAAAGTGAGGAAGGGTTTATAAACTCTGTACTATGACTTCTTCATCTATCTACTTTGGACTCTGGCCTCAAGGGGTTAACCAGAACTCATCAGTCCAGACCTATGTAGAGAGATCATGGTGCCAGGATACTTGCTGCTTGAGATTGCAGGGAACAAGAGTTGAAGACCACTGTCCAGATTTCTGCCTTCTTCATATCATTAGGGGAAAAAAATTGGAAAGTTTCAAGTTCGCTACTGTTTTTAATCGTTGTTTGAAATCTGTCAGCAGATTAGGAGTTCTTGGGCAAGGGAATGGAGTCTACTCCAGTGATCAAGCAGACCTGACTCTGTGTCCAACTTCATTCCTAAGGAAAGAAGAATATTTGTATCCCCCATCTGCAGAGAAGGATGGACATAAACACAGTGTCTGTCTTCAGGATGGATAGGCATCATATTCCTATCTAGCAAGTGTTATGCCTCAGTAGACTCTAAGTACACTAAATAAAGTTGGGACATTCCATTTTACTTAAGTGCTCTCTTGTTTTTGCCCAAGGAATATCTGAAGCAGGCAGGTTTTGTCCTATCCTTCATTTTTGCTGCCATGTGGCCTTCTGTGAGGCCATGGAAGAGGCAGAGATGAACCCAAGTGAAAATCTAGCCACTGGTTTTAAGGTGATCCAGTTTACTTGTTTTGGCACAAGAGCAGTTGTGATGTGAAGGAGGACTGGTTACAGGAGGGTGGGAATGCTGCTTTGTGTCAGTGCCACTTCATGTTGTTTGAAAATTGCAGCCTGGAAGCTTCATTTCCACCAGTTCAGGGAAACATCGCATTTGTAACATAGTTTACAGGCTTGGGCCCATAAAGTGGTGTAATTAAGTAGTCTGTCAAGATTTCTATAACAAAGATCTATCAAGAGGAATCTCCAGTTTCTATATTTAAAAAGAAGTTCTGGATAAAATTGCGTGCTTGTTGTCTGAATCTGCAAATGCTACTTTATGTTTTGTATTCAGTTTTCCATAATATTTAAATACTTGATTTTTTAAAATTCTTTTTGAAACAGCAATGTTTCTATTTTAGACTATCTATTAGGATTTCTATTTTAGGCTATCTAGATCCTGCTGTCCATGGCATCTTAATAGTAGAGTTTAGATATTGAAACTGTTCTAGTTTTGATTTTTAAGAAGAGATGGGTACTATTTGCAGGCTTTTGCTTCCTATTGCACCATGGTTTATGCTTAGTGCATTTTGAATATTATGTGAGTTGCATACTGCTGATGTCAAGTACAGAATACTTGACATGTGAACATGTTTTTCAGCCATGCCTCAAGCACGGAGTAGCAAATAGGTTGACCTTAAGACCTTTGCTGTGGTGTAGCTATTATATTCCCAGTATGACACCGCCTCACGGGGCACATTGATTCCTTATGTGCTACTTGAAGTATTTAATGAATTGATTGTTCAGTGTGAAGCAGTTTGAAGTGATCTGTTTTTCTACTGTTACAAGGTATCAACAGAAGGCTGATGCGACATCATAGCTATCACCTTGTTTTTCAGTTTTCTGCTGGCGTGATACTGGCTTAGGTTCTTTCAATGAAGTTATGTACCTAAGAGCTGTGCAGTGGCATGTGCTGCAGCAACAGGTGTGATTGCAGAGGGCAGGGATGGTGATGGACAGCAAGCAATGACATAGCAGTGCTGGAGCTTCCTCCACAGGCAGGCTTGTTGGGGTAGAGGTTGTATTTCTTTCCACTTTCGAGAAACATCTGTCAGAGACATGGGCCATCTTAGTGTGCTCCCCCTCCTTTGCCTGTGAGGGAAGGAATGGCAAATGGTGATCAGAGAGCTGAGGGATTTATCCGAGATCACGTGCAGGGTTTGTACTGGAATCTCGTAACAGTCTTCCTCTATAGCAAGGCAGCCCCCTGACTTAAAACCTGCCAAAATGGCTTTGTGCTCCTCCTGGGTGAAATGTCTGGCCTTCTTATGGTTTCCTACAAGAGGCTTTGATATTCCTTCAAGCACTGATCTCTTCCTTGCCATCTTTTGCCTAGCACTGTCCACTGAATAGAATCCTTGCAGACAAACAGAATAATATTCAACAAGTGAGTCAAATAACGAGATTTGTCATCTCATTTTTTTTTTGAGACTCTACTGTTTGAGATGCTGGGAATCACCAGTGCTGATCACCTTGGATTTTTATGTATACTGGAACAGAAGAAATCTTTGTTTTATTGATGTGACATGAGTGTGGAGTATTGAACTGTACAAACAGCTATAGCAAGCATTCTGTTGGGTATTTGTTTTCCCCCACCTTGAGCCACCTCAGTGTTTGTACTCGTCTGATATCATCATATACAGGTAGACAGACAGGTGAATCCAATCAAATGCTGATTTCTTTCCCACTGATTATAAGAAAGTCTGGAGGACAAGAGAAGATATGTCTGTAGATAAGTAAGGCTGTTAGTACCCATCATTATATGAGAGCTTCTGTCATCAATAGCAATTCAAGGGCCCAAGGGAGGTTTTCAGGGGAATTAAATTTACTTTAAAAACTGCTGAAGTTATAATTCATAAAAAGATAAGCCCTCGGTTTGAATGCAGAAAGGAGCAGTATTGATCATCACTACTATTGTGGACTCCTACACATTCTTTTGTAATTGAAGTTTGATGTGCTTTATGCAGGAATTTAAATGTCCCTGTGCCCTTTTTTCAGATGGAGTAACTGACACAGACACTGGAAAATGTATTTTAATTAATTTGAACAGTACTAAATGTATGGGTATGCCTTTATAATCTGGGTAAAATATGTTACTTTCTACTTGTTTTTTAGCCAACTGCAGTATTTCAGGTCCAAAATGATCTTAAGTATCGTTTGAATTCTAGGGAGATAGTTAAGCTGTCGCTCTTAGGTTGTAGAATGGTCAGTCAAGTATAATGAGAAGCATGAATGCTGCAGCTTAACTACCCATGAATCTGTATGAGAAACTGTTGAAAATAGTTACCTTTAAACCTTGTTTTCTTACCTCAGATGCCTGTTTTTTAATTAATTCCTTTGATCAGGAATGGGTTAGTTACATTTATCCAAGGAAGTGTAGCATATTTTACATTTATGTGTCAAGCTCACTATGAGTAATTGTCATTTTATTAAGATTTCTCTCATGTTCAAATATTAGACTTAGGCCCTGTCCTATGGCAAATAGCAGTGTTTGAATATGCTAACAGAAATGTTTTTCTACTTCTAGAAGATAGAGTACTTAATGTAATTGGTAAATCAGATGATATCTAGCTCTTCATTGTAATGCTCTACTTTACATGTAAATTATGTTTTGAAGCACCCTATCTGTTCTCAGTAGTGATTAATCCTTGAAATAAAGGGGGAGGGGAAGTAGCTAGTTTGTTTTTAATGATGCATTCCTCCTTTGGGAAAGATTAACTACGTACAACTTTGTTGAGTTTAGCAATTTGCAATGAATTGTTGAGTTCTCCACAGAGAGCAATTCTGTTCTTCCACAAATGTGTTCATCAGGTTATATTACCTTCTGTTTCTCCATGGGAATGAAATTCTTACATCTCTATCTAGGAGAACAGATATTATGTTCAGTACTAGTATTTGAATTTAACATAAATATAGTAAGAAAAACTAAGCAGTAATATATTTCATGGGCAGATCAAAGAGAGGGAGAAGGTGGCTATTTTTAAACATATTCTTATTTTGTATCTTTTGTTTTGTACTTCTAGGCTTTAGGTTGTAGTTGATGTTCCTTGCTGATTCATCTTGGCTGTCTATGACAGCCAAATCTGGTTTTTAGCATCTTTGGTTACTCTACTTCATTTTCCAGTTCATTTTCTTTTTTTTGAGTCATACACAGCTATCCATGACTTGATTAATTTTGCTGACAGACTTATTTGTTGCCTTCTGGTCCTGTAAGTCCCACAGCAAAAGTGTGAGTATGTAAAATCTAGCTTAACTCTTGCAAGTGAGGGGCAAAATCTCTGTGTGAATGTTTGGATTTCCTATGGGAATCTGTGGAGGATTTTTGCTAACTATCTTTTTTTGTGTGTGGAGTCAGTAGATCACACTGCACAGAATTTATCAGACCTGTGGAGAAATACTGTCATTTTGCAGAGCTGTTGAATTTCTCTGAGTTAAGTGAACTCTGTGAAAGCTGCTGTTTTATTTAAGATGGTCTGACTTGGCACATGCTCAGTAGCTGGATATTAGCAGAGTGCTCAAGCGGTGATACATGAGTGTGTGCATAGAGATACTGCAGCCTTTCAGATGTTGTCCGGAGGAAGGAATTAGTGGATAATGATCAACTGCAACAACATTTCATGTTGAATCAGTTTAGTATCCATACACAAACAGTAGTGTGATGGTCTTTCATTCTGTCACATGAGGCAACAATGCTAGCAGTGAGAACAGGTGCTTATACCTGTCCCTGGGCATTTAAACAGGAGATGGCAATGAATGGAAATGCTCCTCCTTCCCTGTGCTGGAAACTATTACAAATGAGTACTGTGTTTGTGGGACTGACAGTGTGTAACAGCTTTCACCTGCTAAACGTTTAGGCTCAAAGACCATTGGAATGGTCTTTGGAAATGGTCTTCTTTCCACTTCCACGAAGAACATTACAAGTATGAGTAGGCCTGCTGGCCTGTTTTTGCTTGGCTGAATTCTGAGTGTATTTTTCGCAACTTGGAAAGTACTGAGATGTTGAGTGAATGACTTGAAATAAATAGATGTAGAGAATAAATACAGCAGACAAGTCACATGTTCTTTTCTTCCCTCCAATTGCAGCCACAGGAACAAGTCTTCAGGCTGGCCTCATCCGTCAGGGACCTGGAGCTTGAACCAGGGGACACCTTATGGATGGGAGATGACGGCAAACAGAGATGGAAGGGACTACTTCATCAAGTAAGTGGGTAGTGGGAGCTGTGCACACCTCAGCATGGTGTTGCAGCACTACTCCTGACAGTACTTCCTTGGCATCCTAATTGCAATTTCAGCCTTACGCAGTTCTCGTTTCACTGCTTTGTTTTATTGCAAACTGATAGCTTTGGCTGTATTTCACTGAGCCTTGTCTTTTATTAAGCAATGTTTTGGTACTTGGTTATTTAATTTACCCAAGCAAACACTGATATAAGGACCTGTAATTCACTGAAGAATTGCAACAAATGTCATTAACAAAAAGTAGAAATAAAAATGCCATGTTTAAAGACTGAGACAAAAGGTCAGTTTTGACTAGGATTAACTACTCTCCTCCATTTCTGCAATGTGAGCTCTTGTAGCTTGTCTAATATATTCATTATGCTAGTACTAACAAGGCACTTGTTTTGATCCTATATAGTTACTATTCTAATTGTTAGGTTACCCATAGTCTTTTAACTCTGGATTTAAAGGTTTACAAAGTAAATGTCAATTTGATTTTATCGTAAACAAAACTGTATTTCCTTTTCCCAGTAAAAACTGTACAGAATTATTCTTAAAATTACTTAAATGGCTTGGATAAAGAACAGTGTGCTCTTTGAGTACTTTTATGTGGCTTTGGAAATCCTTTGCTAAGAATGGGAGGCAGTAAGATAGAATGACTGCTTGATGCTGAAGCATTAATTACTTATGTATCATTTCAAAGCCAGTGTATAGATTCTGCTCGTGTGAAAGGATGTTTTGTTGTTGTTTGTTTCCCCAATTATTAATTAATTTTTATGTTTACCATTCTGATTAGAAACTTGCAAATGCTTTAAAATTTCCTTCTTGAGAATTGCAGCCTTCTTTTAACACAGTACAGGGATCAGACTTGCTTAAAATTCAGCATTAAAAAGTCCTAAATTTCCTCAAGATCTTTAATCAAAAATAATTCCACAGGGTGAGATCCCCTTTCCTTTCCTTTGCATTCCTCCCCCATTTGCCCAGTGCGTGCCTCAGCTTCTCAGGAGGCAATTACTGTTGGAGCCCAAGCAATATTTGTAGCTGTGCGGTAACCTGAAAGCAACCAGAGTAAGGCTTTCAGGGTTTAGAGAACCTTCAGACATGTCCAAATTGAAGCTAGTTGTCTGTGTTAATGAGGGCTCAAAGCTGACTTTGAAATGCCACATTCTTTCTGTTAAAAGTATTTTGCTCTGCTTTTCTGTGAGACACAGGGTGCAGTGCTGGGCAATGTGGTGCTGAATGCCAGGCACAATACAGCTATATTAGCATAGATTTTCTGCCTGAACTAATTAGGCTTGTCAAGAAGTATAGGTGAGCCTCAAAAGCACTGTGCTGATGGGACTGTGCTACTTCTGTTACTCTAATTACTGAGGGAACCTGCACCGCTTAAAATTGCAAATGTAGATGTGAGTAACTGCAACCTGCCTGGAGTGCAGTAGGTCTTTCTCAATATTGGAAACTACTCTTCAGGGGCTTAGATTTTTTTCTGCAGAATTTCAGTGTGTTCTCCTCTGCCTGTCTGAGAATCGTCTGAACAATAATATCCAGCTTATGAGGACAGGCACCACATTGGATTCTTCCTTTTTTCTCACTGGTCACATAACAAGATGCTCTACTAGGCTAACTATAAACTGCTGTGGCAGTTAGAATGAATGAAAAGCGTAGAATGAAAAGCATTAATTGTCATTAATTTTGTAATCTGTGAGCATTTTCTAACATGCAGATGATAATGATCATTTTGTTTGGGTTTTTGGATTGCCTTTTAGTACCTTGATGTGCCATAACCCTCTCTTAAGTGCAGAAAAAGTGAGTCTAGGAACAAGATTCCAAAATAGGCAGTAATGATGCCAAAAGCAGTGTCAGATTTTTTTTCTTGATGTTACTTTGGTTTTCAGTTTGTTTCTGTATTTCTGTGTTGCTGCAAGGTGCTTGCTCGCAATTCTCTTTGAGGCCCTAGGCTCCCATTTATCTCTGAATGTAGATTGCAGGTACAAATCATAGAAGCAAACTGACAAGATCTTAGCCTTGGTTTTCAAAAATAATTTAATAAAAAACACAGATTTAGCAAAGCGCCATTTGCTGTAGTTCATTTTCAGGGTGACAATGATACTGATCACAAAAAAAAACCCCTCTGCCTCTGAACCCGCTTCCTACGGTCTGTGAATTTTCTAGGAGCAGGAAAAACTTACAAGCTTCACGGCAACTGTCACTTGATTAATTACATCCTTTTTGCTTAAAATACGTAACAAAAGCAATGTAATACAAACATTACATGAATTATGTGGTATTATTTCAGAAATTTAACAGAGAGGGCTGTGGTTTTTCACAAATTTCAAGTGTTCTAACACCAGTAACTGCTGTAAAAGTACAACACACTCTAGGGGTAAATCTTTCCTGAGCTTCAGATGCGAGGATTTTTGAGAAAGCAAGGATCTTCCTACATATCCGATCGGGTGACCTTCACTCTGAAAACGCAGACTGATACTACAAAAACTTTTCCATGGAATAGCTCTTCTTTGCCTTGCTAACTACAGCTTTACCAAAATAGTCACTTTTTCACCAAGCAGAGGTGGTCTAACGGCTAGCCTTGGTTTTACCTAAACTTTGCAGACCTAGTTCCAGGTCAGGTCTGTAGGTACAAATGTTTATTTCCTGTTGCTTGTGATCATTTCTTCTCATGGTATCTCGTTTTGGCCTAGATCATTCTAAAGAAGCCTCATTTGCTTTGCAGATACCTACTAGAAGAGCCGCACATTTATCTAGGTATTACTTTATTCTCATGTTCTTCATACATTTCTTTCTTCTGTGTGCCACTTTTAATTCTCCTTTCAAAACTTAGCAGAATCAAGGTGGTGGATCCTTGCACTGCAAAATAGGTTTGTGGTCCAGTCATTGGCTGTTCTCACTGAAAAATTTTGTTCTGATATCAAGACGGAGCCTGTCCTAGTGCAACTTGAATCCATTACCCCTTGTCTTCTCCCTGTGGCTCACTGTGAAGAGACATCCTCTGTCATCTTTGGAGCAAGACTTCAAGTGCTGAATACAATGCTAAGCTTCTTTTCTCATGGGTGTAAAGATCTACCTCCTTCAGTCTTTCATCAAAGGAGTGCTTCTCCAGCCCTTTGAACAACTTTTTGGGCCTCATTTGGACACTCTCTGATTTGCCCACATCTTTTTTTCAAATTGCATGGGCAATGCTCCATGTGTGATCTGACAAGCACTGAGTAGTGTGGGATGATCACATCTCTATCTCTGTTCCCATAGATGCAGCCCAGGGTGCAGTTTGCATCCCATGATTGCTGCTGACTGCTGTTCAGTTATGGGCCCCCAGGGCCCCCAGTTCCTCTCCAGCAAGGCATCTCCCATCCACACAGATCCCTGCCTGTATTGGGCTCTTTGGGTGCATTGTCCCAGGAGCAGGGCCTGGCTCTTGTCTTTGTTAAGCATCACACAGCTCTTGCTTGTCCTTTTCTCCAGCCTGGCCAAGTCTCTCTGTAAGACAGCTCTCCCTTCTAATGTTAAGTAGGCTGGGAAACTAGAAAGAACTCCTTTTCTGTAGAGAGAGTCCCTTTTTGAAAGGAAATGTCCTTTTTTCCTTTTTCTTTGCATTAATATCCACAGAAGGAGCCAACGATGCAAAATTCTAGCTTCTATGCTATCACATATTTCTGCATGTCACAGTTGCTCTTTTAGTAATGTCCAGAATCCCCAAGCGTAGCCTGTAAAAAGCCAAAAATTTATCAGGCTTGCAGTGTCTCTTGAGATCTATTTGGGGATTTAGCATCAAATTTGTACCCATCTAAATTACTTTATGGCAATGTCTTGCAGTTGTCTGTATTGAAAGCTGATGTACAGTTTTGTTAGTAAGGCTGAACGTATTCCAACTGTAATGAAGTCATACTATCTGAAAAACAGGAGCTGTCTCTAATTATTTGCCTAAAGAAAAGCCCTCCTTGGTTTTCAAAACAACTATTTTTGCTACCACTAAATGAAACTATGTAAATGAAAACAGTATGAAGCTCTCTTCCCTTCTTCTTTTGCTTCTGGATTTTAGAAATGAAATAGTGAGATGATTGTTGACAGTTATGTCAATAAAGGAAGAAGAAAGATCAGTGAGATAGCATATCAGATTGTCTCCGAGGGTTTTTATAGCCAAACACATTAACAAATTGCATCACACTGAAGGAGAAAAAGCAATTCAAATCCTCTGCTTGGTTTTGATTAAAGATGTGTAAACCAGGTATTATAACAGAGAAATGTGCACACGAGTTCTATGCGAGCAAATAACATAATTCATAGCAACATTAACTGCTTTTTAGTTAAATAATTTACTTAGTGCCATATGAACGTATCCATTCAACTGCAAGCAGACATACTGTAATTTTGAAATTGTGGGAGGAATAGAGAATCCAGGAGAATCTCTATGTGAAAGGAAAAGTAATTATATAGTGTCAGTGCAAATGCTTTAAGGCGGGAATATGAAGAGATGTTTATTCTTTGTGCTGACGCAAATTTGGTTTCTTTCAAAGCTGTGAAAGCCTCTATGGCCTGAGCTGATCGGTGGGACTCCCTGTGCCAGGCAGCACTTCGGTAAAACTGTGAGAAGAGTCTGCTATCACAATGTTTTGGAATGTCACTATCAATCCATTACCTCTCTGTACAAATGGCACAACTGGGGTCTGAAAACCTCTAAAATACTTTTCTTCAGTTTAGGCTATGGTAAATTAAAGTTGCAAAACTTTACCTGTTCTCTTTGAACTTGCCACTTTTACTTGAAATAGGTTTATGAGATAAGTAATTCATTTTAGTATGAGAGAAGAGCAGTCGTCTTGTATTTATCCAGCATATTTCTGTACAACACAGGCTGTATTAAGCTAGACCTTCAATATAAAATAGTTTGCAGTGTATACATAATCATTTTCTAAACATTTATTACCCATACTGGGTGGCGTTTAGCAGTGAGAAATTTCTTCAATGCTAATAGAAGCATGAATCTTATTAAGAACGTATTTGAAGTAATTGGATGTTTCAGGGGGATATGCAAAGCAGGAGTACTTTGGCTGGTTTTGTCCATTTTGTTTAGCCTCATGGCAATTTCAGCTTGCCTAAGTTTCCACTGCTGTGGTCTTACCAACTGTCTGACCTGCACAGTTTCACCCTTTCCCTTGTGTCAGTTTTAATGCTCGTCAGATCTGGAGAGGAGTTGATACAGGGAAATAAACTGGCAAAAGCTAATAAGAAATCAATCCTGCAGAGAAAGCAGTGAATTTTATGTCAGTTTAATCTCAGCCAGTCCTATGCACGGTCAGATAGAGTCTCAGGATAATTGAGAGTGGAAGAAGCCTCTGGAAACCAGCAGGTTCAACTTCCTATTCAGTGCATGGCAGATGCCATAAGGTGACACAATGAAATACCTGACTGATAGGAGCACATGGTGACAACGGGATTGTGTTGCCTTAAGCTGCCCTGCAATGGTACATTAAGGTACAGGCTGAAGTTTGCTGCCATGGAAAGTTGTGACCTTTTGGTTCCTATTTAATTCCTGAGGTATTCAGTCTTTTGATATTTTTGTGGATCTATCATTCAAATAATTCCTGTTCTTTTGGTATGATGTGGTTGCTGTGCTAGTTGAAATATGGCAGTACATATTCTGACATCCTGAGTGCCTGCTGTTGCTTTTTACTGGTGCTTTTGTATTTAGTAACTTCCAGGCTTCTTCCAGATGTCTCTGAAAACTTTTTTTTTCCTTAGGATACATTATTTTTCAGGTGTTATTAGCTCCATGAATTTAGGATTGTGAAATCATTGCATTTTGGTTGTCCTTGCTTGGCTAATTTCTTCACTGACAAGCTTACTATGAAATTCTTGAATGACAGCTTTAGTCCTATCTGTAAACTGGAGATGATGTGTTGGTGTTCTTTAGTAGCCAGTGCAGCTTGCAATATCTCAAAGCATACACTGTACAATATTTCTTTATCGTAGAATTGTTAAGGTTGGAAAAGAACACTGAGATCATCTAGTCCAACCACAAAGACAAAATAGGATGTTCTCCTATACTCAAATACTTACCTATTTATTTCAATCTGTCTCTAACTCTTCCACTGCTTGCTGTGTGTCAAAAAGGAAATTCATCCACATTTTCTGAATGATGAAGTTCTTCAATATGTGCTGCATGCATCCTGTCTTGCCAGCCACTCCTTTCTGTACGCACCATTCTCAGAGCTGGCCAGCAGTGTGGGATGACAGAACACAGTCATTGATAATATTAATGGCAATATCAATGAAGCATCCTGCTTATTAAGGGCACTAATTTATACCAGATGCAAAAATTAGGCTCACAGCAGGCTAATCAATTTACTTCAAAATAAATAAGCACAGAAGAGGATCAGTTCAAACCATTTACTTACTCGTTTTTTTTTGTTTTTCTTTTCCCCTAATATTGCTCATCCTACTCCAACTTTCTTCTCCATAAGTCTGCAGGTTGTACCTGTTGGTAGTTCAGTCCTTTCTCAGACTATTTCTCTGGGGTTTGCTCTATCAGAAAAATTCTGAAAACAGAGCATGTGCCATGTAGTGGAGGCCTTGATAGTGGTTACAGTGCTCTTCATCTTCCTGGGTTTTGAAAAGAACACTGCTATTTGTTCTTCTGGTCTACCTTAGTGGAGGCTTAAATGTATAGTTCCACAGGAGCCACCTTCTAGCCTGTAGGGATTTTGTTACAGCACTTTGCTAAATACACTGCATTCATTCAGCTCTAGATACAAAAAAAAAAGATATTGATCGGATTGGCTGCAGGATTTCTACGACATTTGCAAAATAATGAGCAGAATCACTGCTACTGTTCTGTCCCCCCAGGCTGGTATGGGAGCACCTACATTTAGGCAAGGTGTCAGAAAGAGGGCTTGTTTCCGTCTCAGTCTGTTTTAGACTGGTGATATGGATGCAGCTGTCCGCATCCCAGGGTAATGCCTTGATCCCAAGGCTGACTTCAGGCTGTCTCTCTAAGCATCTCCTCTCCCAGGTGAGAGGCTGAGCAAACAGGCAGTGGCATCGCACTCTCTGGCCCACTTATTCCCACAGCCTTAAAAGGGACATCCAATGAGATTGAATGGCAGTCAGTCTAACAATGATAAAAATAGTGCAACCTATATAATTAGCAAATATAACTCCTAGCTACAGGTTACAGTGAAACCTAAAATGCTTAGAAGGATTCAAAACAGGATTAGAAATGTACATTTGTAATGAGTCCTCCACTGTTAAATTACATAGGATTTAAAAAAAAATTAGAGCAGATAGAAATTCTTATGTTTCAGACAAGCAGGTGAGTCAGCTGCTGACTGCCTAAGGCTAGGACGAAACTTCCTGTATTAATCAGGTTATTCTATAATTACAAGGTTTCTTGCACCTTCCTCTGAAGCGGGTACTGTCAGAGAAAGCATACTGGACCAGGCGGACAACAGGTCTGATTGGTATGGTGATTCTTATTTTTTTCTTTTCTTCTTTTTTTTTTACTCCCTCATTCGTTATATGGACTGTTGATATGAATAGTGTGCTGTGAAAGAAAGAGTGCTACTCTGCTCCTTTCGGGTTGCTTTCTGTTGCTAAGGGTTTGACCTGCTCAAGGACAGGATTGTTTGGTGGAAGGGGGAGTGGGGAGAGACGAGAAGAGCAGCAGCAGGGATGGGTGTCCACAAGCGGCTGTTTAAAGCAAACCTGAATAATTAGAAAGGAGAGAAGAATTATTATACAGTAAGCTGCTTGTGTCAGTGGTCTGCCTAAGACAAGTTTGGCACATGCTGAAAAAGAAAGCCTTGTGAAATCAGCTCAACCTCCTGAAAAGAGATGATGTTTTAACGATTGCTCTTCCTGCGTGAGGAACTGTTGCTCTAGTCGTAAATAGGGCAGGCATATGAATGATGGACAAAATGATATTGACTGGGATAAATCATTTCTTTAATGGAGGAAATAACAGCAAGGAGATGCTGGTCTGTGGGGTAATTTTATTTTAACTGGAGCAAGGAAGAATAGAGGCTTCATTGTGCTGCCAGGCAGCTGTACCTAAACCAGTTCATGTGCAGTGACTTGGGACCCAGCCGCAGCAGTGCTGCTCAGTTCGTGTGTGCTGGCTTGTCCTTTCCAAATTCCCTATGCACACACAGGCAATGATCCCTGCTGAATCAAGAGGATCTCTCTTACTGAAAAGATGAGGAGAGCTGTGCAAAAAGGTACACATGAAAATGGGACTGCTTAGAAGAGAAGCCTTGGTCTAGTCACTATCCTTTGCCTTGAGTAGCCTGAATGTAATTGTACCTAAGTGGAGCACAGGGAATTCTTCAGTTCAGATCTCTATTATTACATAGTCAGGGACACTTAAATTGTAATGTGTACTCTGCTTCTGATCTAGTCCCCAGTGTTTCTGCAAACACAAACTGGATGAGGACACCATAAAACTGAAAGAGCTATTGCATCCTGAAGAGTATTAACTTTTGTGTGTTTAAGTTGGATTGAGAAACAGAGTAAAAATTTTGGAGTAGAACCTATATATAATTAAAAGAGAGCCCAAAGGAGATAGGGCTGAACATCCTCCTAGGACCAGGGAGCTCTCTGCAACAACTTAAAGGAAGGTTGCAATGAAATGGTGATCAGTCTCTTCTCCCAGGTAACAACGATAGGATGAGAGGATGTGGCCTCAAGTTATGCCAGGAGTGGTTCAGGATGTTAGGAAAAAATTCTCGGAAAAAGTGGTGATGCGGTGGCACAGGCTGCCCAGGGGGAAGGTGGGCTCACTGTCCCAGGAGCTATTGAAGAAACTTAGAGATGTGGCCCTGAGGGATAATGTTAGTGGGCATGGTGTGATGGGCTGATGGTTGGACTAGATGATCTTAGAGGTTTTTTCCAACTTTAATGATTCCAGGATTCTTAAAAAAAAAAAAAGCCAGGGAATCCTGACCCAGGTTCACTATGTTCGAAGATGAGAAGACGAATCAGTTCTCTTTTGAATTCATGTGCTTCTGAGAAGAGTTTTCTTTTGGTGTAACAGCATCTCATCTGTGCATATGTACACACAAAAGTGCATCTATGTAAGCATTACATCAGAACTTTAAGATACCATTCCTGGGAGAGTATAAAATGAATTAATTCTTGCATGAGAATGAGAGCCCAAGTTGGAGTCTGCTTTTCAAAATACCTCTTTTGTCAAACAAAGTAGAGTCTGTAGGGGAGTCTGGTAGTGCTTTCTAAGAAACTCATAGGTCGCATTTCAGGTCACAATCTGGTGTCTTCAGTTATGCAAACAAAGAGACTCTGCGTTTGAGTTTGTACTGGATTCTCCATCCCTGGAGGTACTTAAGACTAGGTTGGATGGGGCCCTGGGCAGCCTGAGCTGGTGGGGCTGGGTGGGCTTTGAGGTTCTTTCCTACACAAGCCATTCTGTGATTCTATGAGATAGAGCTACACTAGTAAACAGTATGTTTAAAAAACAAAACAAAACAAACAACCTCCAAACAATGAGA
The DNA here is from genome assembly GCF_019238085.1 of Lagopus leucura. Lineage (NCBI taxonomy): Eukaryota > Metazoa > Chordata > Aves > Galliformes > Phasianidae > Lagopus > Lagopus leucura. Next base: position 56,429,293 of record NW_024962262.1, read on the forward strand.
AGATAGTATGATATTACAGGCTATATGTTGGGGTCTCGGTGGCTACAACCATGAAAAAAAAGTAAATAAAGTAAAGCTGTCTAGTAGAAATGGAACTGGGACATTTGCTGTAAAGGCTGGGTGAAATTCCCCAGCATTAAGAGGAAAGTGTGCTGGAGGTTGGTTAGAGCAGAAAAAGAGGGTGAGGATTGTCACAGTATTTTGTTGCTGCTGTTTGAAGGCTACAGTGGAAGTAGACCAGCTCTTCACAGCATATGTACAGAATTTAAAACAAGTTATCAAATACGTTATGTCAGGGCAGGAAATATCGTAATGATGATTTGATGTCTTTCCAGAAGTCATTAGAATACTGAACTGCATACTGAGGCATATAGATGCCAGCAATGAACAAGCTGTATTTTTTCTTTTGGTTTAATTTCTGTTGCGTTAATATATTTACAACATTCTATAAAGAAAATCAAATATAAGCCTACTGTATTCTTATCTGGGTTACTATTGTAGAACACCAAGGTAATTTGTTTTAGCATAGCAAGTTGATGTTAACAACAAAAGCTTACTGAATTTTAATTCTCATTTGGGTTTTAATTGCCCTTCTTGCAATAACATAGTGCTTAATTATACTCAAAATGCTCAGCTTCCAAATATAATGCTAAAAATCCTCATATTATGTATGTTGTCATATATATACGATTAAGGTGAAGGAATAGTTTAACTGAACTCAAATTAATCCAGTCACTGACAGCAGTATGACTCACTGCAATATTTTGAAAGCCATTTATCTAATGTTCACTGCTATCCTGCGCAGTTCCACAGAAAAACTTCAATTTAAAATAAACCAATCAAACTGTGTGGCTGTTCAATTAAATATCGCCATGGTAACGGGGATTAAGCACACAAGGTACAGACATGCTGACAGTGCAGAGATTATTTCAAGTTTCTTACTCTTCCCACTGTAGCCAAATGAATTTACATTTTCTGTATCAAACATTGGGAGAAAAAATGAAGGAGATGGAAATACTTGCATGGCATCCTGGGACTTTAAAGATTATTTTCCTGACAGAGGAAGTAATTAGCTGGAATTACAAATAGGAACTCAGCAGACAGATAGGGATAAGTTTTGCTTATGGGATTTGTTTAGAATTTCATAATTAAAACCTGGTGAGGCTAATTATTTATGATACAAATAGCTTGAAAAAAATTGCTAGAATTTACAAAATTAAACAGAAAAATAACACTGTTTTACTTATAATTTTTAAGTGAACTTCCTGCTGCCTTTTTGTTGAGGTGGTTATTTGCAGCTCTGCCATCAATAACATTTCTAACGTATAATGTACTTATTAAGTTATAGTGCAAATAGATACAGTGGCATTCAGTGAAGACACAATGATGCATTAATCAATCCTAACATACTTCTTCTTGTCTCTGGTTCTATTCTTAGCTTTTTATATGTATATATTAAAAACACTGGAGATGCAAATTTGTTGGATTTTTCAGCTTTCAGTTATGTTTTAGGATTACTCTTTCTCCCCTCCCTTCCCCTTCCCTCCCTTTTTCAAACTGTCTTTTGATTTCAGTGTACAAGAGCTATTCTGATCATGGTGGAGTTGTCTCTCACTTCTGCATAAAGCTGAAGTACCTTGTCTAAATCCAGATCATTAATAACTACCTTCTATTGATCAGGAAGTGTTCAGTGTGGTGGAGATGTTCTTACTGTGGGCTCTTTGTCCAAAAAAAATGCCTGCTAGTGTTTTTGGGCTGTGCTGACTTTGTGTGAGATTCAATTTATGAGGACACTTTCTGTCACTCTTCTGTCAACCTGTGAGAAATTACACTGAGTTGCCTTAAATGCGCAAATGATTTGAGCTGTTCATTCTGTAGGCAGATGTAGCCTCAGTACTGCCCCTGTTATCTGAATATCTGGTCAGTATTTTGTGCTCACAAGAGTTGCTCTTGAGAGCACACTGTGTCCTTCCATTTGTGCATACCATTGGTGAGGTACTGGCACAGAGAGGCTGTGGATGCTTGGTCCCTGGAGGTGTTCAAGACCAGGTTGGATGGGGCCCTGGGCAACCTGGTCCGGTACCAAATTTGGAGGCTGGTGGCCCTGCCTGTGGCAGAGAGGTTGGAACTCGATGTTCTTCCAAACCAAGCCATTCTGTGATATGATACTGATGATCTGAGGTTAGTTTGAGGATCCCATGATTCTTACTGTGTTAGGATGGGTTTTCCACCCTTGGAGAGCAGACTTCATGCTTGGAAAATATTTTAGGAGACCAACTGCATCTTTTCTGTGGGAATCAGAACTTGCCAACCATGTCTGAGTGCATTTCAGTGTCTGCATTTTGTTTGGTTTTGATTACAAGAGTCTGCATTCTTTGAAACTTTTAGCTCTCTGTTCATTTCAGTAGGTCTCTCTGTGTAAACAGGTGTTTTAGCTGTGCTCTTATGAAAATACATTGCTTCATTTTCACCTGTTGACTGATGCCTTGGATTTCTGGTTTTAAAGGAAGTTAGAGTATTTTTGTTCTTGCTCTTTTTTTTTTTTTTTTTTTTTTGTTCCCCATCACCTTCCTCCCTCACCCTCCTCACCCTCCAATCTTGGGATTAAAAGCTTTTATTAAAAGATCAATAATAAATACTGCAGTTATATCCAAAATCACTGCATCTGGTGAGGTTCTAAAGAAGGCGATCCATACTGAACACGTTTTGTAGGAAGTAGTGAGGAATGTGTCACGGTTGCATTCATCCTCCATAAAAATGTGCAGAAACCTTCATAAAGTCAACTTCTGGAACAAGTATCCAGCAAGTATAAAAGGAAAAACTAGTGAAATAATTGCGATTTGTAGGGTAAATAATCAGAAGGTCAGGGATACATGTGAAAACTTTCTTTAGAAACAGCTGAGGAGATGCAGGAGGCAGTTTATTAGAAGCGCTGTATTACAAACAGCTGTCCTAGGCTTAATCAGGTGGGAACAACACAGTTTTATCTCAAGTCTAAAGAGATACTTTCTGCTTCTCTTCCTGCTTATAATTCCTTTTGTACAGCATTTTCTCTTTGCCGCTGTTCTTATTGTTTTTGTTTAATCCAGTTAGTGCCTTGGGCTGGACAGCAGAGACTTGGAAAAAAGCCATACTGATAAAAGACATTTTGTTTTGGGCCACGAGAGGCCGATTCTGGCAGCTCATAGTAATGACATTCAGGGATTTTGTTGCATGACTCTTGTTGCCAGCATCCTATAAAAATGCATGTTCCAGCATTTTAATGGCGTAGCAGGGAACGATGAGCTAATGGTCTGCCCTGAAAAGGGAAGCCATAAAGAGTAGTTTGACATTGTTTTTGCACCCAGAAAAGTCACAACTTTGTAGTTAAATCATAGGTATAAGAAATAGGACTTTCCAAGCCTTCAGAGTTGGGTGAGGATCATGACTGTGTCTTACAAAGTCCTGGCAGAGCTAAGGACTTTGTTCCCCAGACTGTCACCCTGTGACTTGCCAGGAATTTCCAAAAGGCAGAGTGGTACCCAGTCAGAGAGATCCACACGTCAGTATCCTCCAGGTCTGTTTAAAAACTGTCCTGTTAGTTTCCAGAGGAGAATTAATTAAAGCAAGTGCAAGCTAATGAGCACATCATAGGACCAGCTGCTTTCATGGCATGAGCCTTCAGGAATGCAGATCTTGAAGGAGGAACCCTATCACCTGAACAAGATGTGTAATAGCTGCACAGCTGCTGTGCTAGGCCTGCCTCTGTGACTTGCATAGCCAATCTAGTTTCATATGGTGCTACTTGGGAAGCCTGGGCACCATTAGGAAGCATGACAGGGCAAGGTTTTCTGTGAAGGGAAGCTCAGCTGAGTTGGCTGCCTTCTTGCCTGTGAGCTACTTATTTGGCACAGAGTGCTCGGAATCAACTGGCTTTTCCCTGGTGTCCTCAGGGAGGAAGGAAGTCAGGCCTGTGTGCTCAGGATCTGACAGCACAAGCCAACCTGACCACAGAGCTTATTGTTACAGGAATTAGAAAGTAGATTTGATTTTGTGACTGAAAGCTAAAGAATTGGCTGGAAGGTTGCCACACAAAATTGAGGTCCTCATTTGCTTATTGGTTATATTTTTAATTAGCAGGTGCTATAACGGCATTATCACTGTCTGTTCTGATCACTCAGCTGAGGTACGGTGAGATGAAGTGAATCGCTCAATAGTAGACATACTGCCACCTCCTCCCTCCCCTCCCAGCCCCCTGTCAAAACTTAAGAATAACATACAAATTCTTTTCTGAGCTACTGTTCAGTGACAAATGAAAAAGCTGATCAGTCCCCATGTTGCCAGGCTAAGTGCTATGCCAAATTTGATGTTTTGGAGTAAATATTAATGGTAGGAAAGTGATTTTCTGTAGAGTCTCTGACTAGGTTTACAGAGATGACAGCACCAATACTTCTGTTACGGAAGAAGAAGAAAAATGTGCTGTGTGTCTGCACTGACGACCCAGTGTAGCACAGGCATGCCCTGCCGAGCTTTTAAGTTACTTGGACTGCCGGCTATTCCCAGGTTATTGTAAAGCTCATCATGAACTACCTGGAAATTTATTTTGCTCCTCAAGCAGGTTTTTACAGCTTGGGCTGATCTCTCTGCTACTACAGCTAAGCTGCTACTGGCATCTGACTTCACTATTTTACAGTTACTGTGATATATCTGCGCAAGACAGCAAGTGCAGATTGCCTCATGGCTGCATTATAGACAGACTACTGCTTACTCTCCCTGCAAATTGTTGTTCTTACTGGAAAGCCAAACTTGGGTCTTTGTGAGAATAAGGATTATTCTCAGTGAACTCAAAGGGAAAAGCGGGAAAAACAAGGAGTGGTAAATTTCTCCAAGATTCAGCGTAGTGGCACGCAGCTGTGAGCAAGTATAACAAATGTGTATCTGTCCTCCATTTGTACAATGATTCCTGCTGACAACAGAAACTGTAGAAGGTTTATTATGTCTCTTAGGAAGAGCTTTTTAATCATGAGTTTTAAATTCTGATTTATAAAGTCTCAAGTTATGCAGTGATACATGTGCAACTTCAAACAGGAAGAGAGAGGCATAATTAGTTGAATAACCACATCAGTGAATCTTACCATTGTAAGTGAAGACACTGCAAAAAAAGAAATAAATGTGCAAGAAAAGGTTAAAAGGACTGACCAACACAGAAACCTTTTAGAAAAGTGAGATTTGCACAACGTGAGCCTGAATTGTTCCTTACAGCAGTGTTATAACACCTTTTAATGTCATAAAGGATGAATAAAGGAAGAATAGGGATCTCTGTGTAGTGAACATATACTACTACAGTAAAATTTGAACATGCATATAAGAGTTAATAACAGCATCTTTCTAATGTATGTGTTCAAAATGGCAGACAGGAATCTTGATTTACTGACTGAATCATCAGCTGAGAGACATCCAAGTGTTTGTCGTTTGAATTTGTCAGTGATAAATGCAAGTGTTAGAGATAGCAAAGTATTGTGGCTAGACATGCTTCAGAGCAGAGGATTCAAACTGCAACAAATACAGAAAATGCAGTTAAGATGATTAGGGCAGGAAAAAAGCAATGTGTAAGAGGAGTCTAGAAGACATAGGTTGGTTTAATATAGCAAAACTAAGATCAAGAGAGAGTAAACACCAGGCAGAAATAAAAACTGTTCAAAACAAAATTAAAAAAAGTACTTGTGGCAAAGAACTAAAGGAAAACTAAATTTAAATGTTGAGAAGACTCTTGGGCATTAGAGCAGTGGAGTTCGTTCCCAACCTTGCAGTCATAGGTCTGGGTTGAATAATCCAAAATACATTTATGACGGGTAGATATTTAAAAGAGGTTGTGATGCGTTATAAAATAGCAAGGGATTGTAGATTATCAGGTCTCTTTCCTTCTTTTTTATGTTTGAGTCAAGTGACACTTCTTTCTTTATCATGTAGAGGGTGAAATGTGAGCAACATGTTTGCACACCAGACTGTAATCCTCTGCATGCCCTTGGAAACATTTTACAGATATTAATGAAACACATTTAATTATCTCTGTTAGAAAGATCACTCAGGGCAATTTAGATTACCACATAGAAAGTGAAATAAAAATCAGTGTTTTTAGGAAGTATGGATGATACAAGTACTTAAATGGGATGATATTCAGGAGATACTAATTGACAAGGCCTTTGGATTACTGTAAAAATGCTGTTTTCTAAATGCTGTCAAAAATGATGAATTGTAGCTATTAAAAAAAAATGCTTTCATTGAAAGGATAGGAAATGTCTTTTCCTTAAATGTTTTTACATAGTATCAACAAAGTGTTTTTCTTTTTTTTGGAAAACATGCATTATCATCGGTCTTATTAAAGTGGAAAGTACTGAAGTGGGCTGCAAATGTAAGGACAAGTTCAATGTATCAGCAGTATTTCTTGCTGGCAGTTTTGAGATTCATATGGTTTCCCAATGAGAACAGGGATGAGTTATTAATTTCATCAGATTATGTTGGCTGTCCTATTCTGCCCACCTACATAAAAAAGTAATTGCTGGTATCTGATACCGTTTTTGAAGCACCATTTAGGGAATTCAGTTGCCTGTGTGAACTTCTGCATAGCTATGGTAAATATATCAAATGATGTAAGAGTTGTGACATTTTTGAGTGAGTGGATTTTTACTGCCAATAATACAAATGCTAGCACTTTGGAAATGTACTAGTTTGACAGCTCCTCAGAGACTCAAGAAACAACAATTTGAATTCATTTAACTTGCATACAGTGCAAGTTGCCAAAGTCTCTGTAGTTCAGGCATCCGCTATAGTAACAAAGTTCTTTTACTGAATGCTAGAAGTTACTTTCAGTCAATTTTAGTTATTTCTTTGGTTTTCCTGAGGGAGGTTGGTGGTAGTGGATTGGTTAGTTTCTATGTGTTATTTATTTCTTTACTTAGTTAGATTACATTAAAAATCAATAGCAGGTCTTTGTTGGCAGTTGATACACAAGTTTCCTTGAGCAGGCCCATCAACAACTTGGGATATTGCAGCTCAGTACCAACTGTCCAAGAAAGAGCTTCACTTGGAGCACAGTTCAAGAAATTTAAGAAAAGAATTGCTGGCAAAATGAGGTCAGACAAGTGGTGATATTGGATCTTGACAAAAGACTTGATTATCGTGTTCTGGAGTGTATTTCACATTCTGCACTTTTTTCTAACTGTGCAAATGTCATCTGTTTTTGGGGGTTGGACTCAATGATCTGTGGAGGTCTCTTCCAACCCTACAATTCTGTAATTCTGTGATCTCGTTATCCTGATGTAAATGATACCAATCCTCTTGATAAGTTCTCGAACTCATATCCAATATACTTTAAACTTTATTATTTCAATTAAAATAGCACAACTGAGATTCTACTAGTAAACAGTAGATGTTCTAAGAGAGAACAGGTTGGTAGCCCTGTGTATCTGGAGGAATTCTTCCCATTCTGGTCTCGTAGCTCTGTGCCACTGCCATTCCTCATCCGCATCTGGCAGTGAGGTTGAACATGTTTTTACTGTACACGTGTGCTCTGTACTGACACAGCCCACAACAAATCTGGTCTCCCCTTAGCAGACTTTTAGCCCCTAGTGTCTCCAGTGTCTGGCTGCAGACTTGTGGTCTCTTTGGCAGCTGTATCACAGACCTGTTCTACCTTTTAACTGGTCTGGAGTGAAGGTGGCTAATCTTTCTTTCTGTCTGTGTGTGTGCGTGCCTTGCAGACATGCCTTTGTCCACATTTTACATAAACACAGTCAGATCAGAAGATAGGACAGACAGGTGCTCAGCTAAATGGCCTGTCTGAACAGATGTGGCCAGAAGTTTGGCTCTATGCAACCAGCACCCTTTTGGTATTCTCTTCTCTCCATTTTACCAGTTTACTTCCTTATCTACCTTCATCTATCCTTTTCTGCACTCATTTCCTCCAAGTTAAGCAATGCACTCCTAATTTTGCTCCCTTGTTAGTTACACGTTTGTGATATCAGTACTTAAATGGGTATTTCTTACACTGTTCTCTAGGTAACCTCAGCTTTCTGTAGTATGATGAATCCAATTCCATCAAAGGGTCCTCAGAGTGTCTCTCTGACATGGTTACCTCTCTAATTACTCCCCCCCACCTCCCTGTGAAATCCAACCAGTCCTCATGGTCCTCTGCAATTTCTGTCACTTCTCACACTATTAGTTACAGCCAGCTGTTTCTCTGGACATTCCCAGTAGTTTTTCATGGTCAGTTTGTTGAACCTCCATCTGTCCATTAAAAAAAGAAAATGAAAAACCTCCATAAACTCCCTTATGTTACTGTGTTTATTATGTAGTTCCAAGAAGGGGCAGTTCCAAATTCTTTGAATAGCCATTAAACTCAGAAAAAGAATGATGGCCGAATATGCTATAAGCTAGAAGAAAGGTTTTAACTCCTTTTCTAACAGTGCACGGATTCTAATTTGCCATTGTTATTGCATTTGAATCCTTTCTAACAGTACTTCAGGAATGGTATTATTTTTGTTTGTATGTGCTTTCTTTCCTCTTCAGCAAATGTACATGGTTACCTACACCAAGTAATACAGATTTTTGAAAACATTCACATTTGTCTCAGAAAACTTGGACTGAAATTACCAGGCTCTGTTTGATTCATACCCTTCACAAAGTCTGCTAAATGCTACATCCCTGAAGATCCTTTTTAGTTATTTATCTGCAATGTTTGCATACTTTCATTGACTGACATGAAAATTTTTGTTGCTCTCACTTTTCTGAGACCAGATCAATATTCTGACAAACATCAGCCATTTCCTGGAAAAACAGAAGTTGTTTTGCCAAAGGTTCTCACAAAGTTTAGTTCCTGTTCTTTGAAAGGTCACCCTTTAGCCTTTTAGCCAGAGATGTCATTTCTGATGTTGCCTTCTGCAAATTTTAGAAATTGCAGAAGGCAATTGAAGGAAATTGAGGAAATTGAGTAAGTACAATGTGGAAACTGAATTCTCCAAAAGAAAGTCTATGCATTATGTTTGAAAATTACATGGCTGAAAAGAAGTATCCCAAAAAATGAATGACCACTGGGCTTCAGAACTGTTGAGGAAACTAGGGAAATAGGTACCTGAGCACGTGAATTACCTGAATATAAGAAATTCATTAGGAAATAAGAGAGGAGAAGGAGAAAACGGAAAAGAATTCATCCGACAGACAGATTTTGGGGAGTGGAAAGATGGAGAATGGAGCAAGTGTTATCTGTAATATTTTTTTTCTGTGACATGGTGGCATTGAGTCATGATCCAGTTCTGACCCGTAACAGTTCTTGCTACAGTTATGCAAGATGTCTTTCCTTAACCGTTAGTTTGAATGCTCTCTGGTGTTTATAATACATTTTTTGCTTATAAATTTTCCAGAGATAGGATCTAGAATGTTAATATTTTACATTATTGAATGCTCTAAACATACCAAATGTTATAAGCAGATATATAGTCCACATTATGAAAACATTTGAGTTCAGTTGTGGGATCAGAGGAGTTAAAAGTTGCAATTCTTGGTGACTAAATCAAAGTTGGTCCTGTACAATAATGTTTAGTTGTTCTGAAATACAGCTGTCAGTACTTAGTTCTAGAGTGTTCATTTCACACTGTGTTGCTAGCATTTACAGAGATGTTATTCATTTTTTAATTATGTGTATCAGTGCCATTGGCAATATGAGGCCACAAGACGAATACAGCTCTATTGCACAGACTATATTTGTGCTATATATTGTTGTAGACCTTTAATTATAATTGTATGAATTATGTTTCTGAATTTAGGCAGCAGTCATTATAGCAAACAAAGAGCCAGATTCTCTGCCGTAAATCATCTTAGTTTCGTTAATGTCAGCAGAGTTGTGCTGATTTACGTCAACACAGTTGACACAAAAGGACTTGTTATATTTCACAGCCTTTCTCATGACTTGCACTATCACAGTATTTAATGACTACTAGAAAAACACCTGATTTTTTTCAACTTCTTTCTGTTTTCATTGTTTTGTCAGCCGCTTGAGCTTTAAATTATCCTTCCTTAGTTTAAATGTGGAAAAGGGTTCAGTATGGTGATGTTTGTCCATGGCTGTCACTGAGGCTTTAAATTTCTACTTTTTAATCAGAGATAATAGTCAAAGTGTGATTAGGGGTTTTGTGAATAAGCTGGTTGCCTATGGCTTTAGGGCTTAGTTCTGCACTCAAACACACTTGTGTTTGAGTGTATGATGTGTATGAATGTGAATGGAGGTCCTTCTGCTTTTGCACTAGAACCAAACTGCAAATAACTGAGCACCAAATCTACTTAATTAGGCTTGCTAAATTAACTGTGTGGACCTTGATGCACTTCTTCTAGCTAAGTGTGCTACGGATTCATTTTGATGAATCGAAGTCTCAATTGTTACTTGTGAGGAAAATAGAAACTACCCAAAACCCAGGTATTTTAGGATGAACCGAAACCTACTTGAGTCAGTTCAACTGGCATTTATTTATCTTTGGTAGGAAATTTGGTATAAAGCTGAGCAGGCAGCTTTTCACACCGGGGTCTCTGGTAAGGCTAGGGCTCTAAAACAAATTCCTTTTTCCCAGCTAAAGCAGAAGTTTTGTGGTGTGAAAGCAGCTGCTGTTACTGCCTGTATTGTGTCAGGTACTTTATAAATAAATGGGAAGACAGGTCCTGTCATGACGTAGCAGCCTATATGCATTTGCCTGCACTGCAGTCACAGCAATATCTGCTCTGAATGCCTCACAATCTCAGTGTGCTCGATGCATCGCAGTCAGTTTCCTGAGAGGCACCATAGACTCCAGTAACATTCTTGCCACAGCAGCATGAAGGTTAGGCTGATGCAAAGCTGGGCAGATCAAGCTTGTACTTTGCTCTGCAATGCAGCAGCCAGGCTTCCCACAGCACCCCAGCAGCACTGAGTGAAAACTGGATATGTTTCAGGCTTCTCACGGCTCAATACTCAATCCTTGTTTTTGTAGATGGTTGTCTTTAATGATGGACTCAGATTTTTGAGCTGACTTATCTTCTGATGGAGAACTTGCAGCTATGTTCAGTGAATAATTTTTTTCAGCTTGGTTGCTATTGGATATAATAAAATATGTGTTTTACCGTTTCTTCTCTTCCTGACTTTTTCCTGACTGCCACAAAAAGTTCTCCAAAATTCACTTTCTTCTAAAGAAAACATCTCATTCAGAGCTAAATTCACAAAACTGCTTATAGACAGGAAACTGCATCTCTTTTTCAAAGTGATTCATGCTTTTATGTCTGCCAGTTTTGTCCTTTACCTGGTGAGATAAGCCCATAATTCCACTTTGTTGTGCAGGATCACCCAGCATTTGATATTCTTGGTCATGATGGTACTGTTTCGTGCTGCGTAAGCACGAATGAAATGTTCACTGAAGCAGAGATTAGGACAGAGGACATTCCTCAGGGGCTGAATGCAAGGCATGGTATTACTCTTGACCTCAGTGATAGTGGATTTCATGCTTATGATCTCATAGCAGAAGAAATCAAAAAGAATTTATATCGGACCACGCTCATTATTGAGACTCATATGAGTGTTGGGAAAACACTGATCTTCAATTTGAATTGTTCTAGGTGAACAGATCCTGAGTTTTTTACTCAATTGGCTGCCGTTTGTTCCAGATTGGCAGCTTGTGGTCCATTCAAATGCTTCTGTGCCACAGATCATGAGACAATATGGACCCTGAAGAGATCTCTGTGGTAAACACAAAGCAGCACCATAAAAATGAAAAAGCATGGGGAGAAAGTAGATGGCAGGTGCTGTGGAGTTGGACTGCTTTTAAACTTGCTCACTGTGACTGGGAGAAGACAGGTTTCAGGCAGGGGGATGCATGCAGGCTTTTGGAGCATTGCTTCATGATGGAGCCATCTCTTTTTGACCTGAGAGCCTGGCAAAGTGGAATACATATCTGATCCAAAATGAAATTTGTTCTTGAGAGTTGGTAACTCCAAGACAAATTGGAGTTTAAGACAGAGAAAGACTTCCATGTTGTGATTTTTTTTTCTCGCTCAGATCACTGTGCTTCAGGAAACTCCATGCTAAATCAGCATGAACAGCTTTCAGGTCCTTTCATCAGAAAGTTTCTGGAGGACTAGACTATGTAGTTAGTTCTCCTGACTTCAACTTGTTTGTGGGTAGTGTTTTTAACTAATGGACTTTACAGTGCAGACTTATCCTGAACAGTCTTCCTTGGGTGCTGCAGGAACTTGTTTAGTGCCTATACCTTAGGAGGCTGGGGAAAAGGCTGTTTTTTCTAGTCCCTGAGATAGCTTCTTCTGGGTCAGCATGGATCCAGTCTGATTCTGAGGTATCTTTCTCCTCCAGTCACCTTCTCCAGTTTTAGTTCCTCTCCTGGTGATCCCTAGAACAACATTTTTTCAAGATCAAAATCTGTACAAAAGCCCACAGCAAATAAAGGTCACTTGCAGCAAGTTCTGAAGTGTTTCCCTGCCTCAAGAGATACCAGAGGGTCTTGTTCTCACGCTGGAAGAGTCTGTCCTGTTAGGCTGCCCTGTCACCAGCTGCTGTCCTGCAGTGCTTGAGCTGTGACCTAACTGGGGCATTGCTCTCCAGGACTTTGTTTTTATGAGGGAACTGAAGGATTGCATCACAGCTGCCTTCCTTTTCTGTTCTCTAATGGGGATTATTAGGAGGTGGAGAGCAGCTGCATCACTTTTTATGGACACATAAATCAAGACAAATCAGAGTGGCATACATATAGTGAATGTGTAAATGCAGGAGGATCTGTTCTGACCTCTAGAGAGTCTTTGTTTGCTACAGAAGAAGCACTTAGTCTTCAACGTGTTTCTTTGAAAGTTCTTTTTGGAAGTGAAATAATTATTTTTTCATGTAATGGAGTGAAACAGCAACTACTTCTTTAAGTGAAGGCAGGAGAGGGGTCTGAAATGATTAAAACAAGGCTATAAAAGTTAACTACCTTACAACAGATCATAGTTTATTTTAATAAACTCTTTAGTAAGTTGCACTGTAAGACCTTGATTTCAGTCTTACAAACAGAATCGCTTATAATTCAATGCTTTATTCCCTATGCAATCCCAAATATTTCTTTTCCAATAAGTATTGTGCAAGTCTTTTTGACCTTACATACTTCAGAGAAATTTTGAACAAAGTTTGCAATTAACGTGTCTGAACACTGATTCATTAAAGCATTTGTACTTGGCTTTTCAAATTACCTTTCTCTCTATAGAATATATGTGATACATATATGCCCATTGCGAGTGACCTACTGAAGTCCTGCAATAGTTGACTCAGATTTTATGGAGTGTTTCAAAATGTTCACCGTAATGTTTTGCCAGCCTGAGGGAGGGGGTCTCATCCCATATAGCTGTAAATGTCTAAGCCTAGGATAATTGTTTTAGATTGCATTTGCTGGAACAAAATAGGCTTTTTAGGTTGTTAGTCTACTTCATTATCTGAGAGTGAAGTTAATCATGCCCTATAACTTGATGTTCTCTTTAAAAAGTAAGCCCTGGTGCCTAGTTCAGTCTTGATTATTTTTATCTTGTCAAATGAATTGCCTCTCTTGTTACCTGCTGAAGTCTTAAGTTAAAAGTTTGAAGATAAGGGGTTTGAGTAGGAGGAGGAGGCCTAACACATGGGGAAAATTGGTTTCCTTGCATGTGATTTCTGAGACTGCCTGTAGGGATATAAGCTGTTCAGGATTTTTATAGCTTTTGTTTTGATCTTCTAAACCAGACTTCCTGCCACAAAGGCTGCTGCTAAAAGCTGTAATGTGGAAAAGCAACCCTAGTCAAAAGTGTTTTTTGAGTGTTGCAATGGAAATGGATCTGGTTATGCTGTGACCAGTGGATTTCCTGCAATACATGGGCATGATGCTGGCAAAAGTTATTTCTGTGTACTTACAAACCACAAAAGCATTATCATTCAATTAATTCATTTGGGTAATGGATATGGCAAACTTCTTGCTCCAGATTCACCATGAACAAAAACAGGATTCCTGCTGTTTAAGTGTCTTCAGCCTGTTAAGGTTAGACAGCTCAGCACTCAGAAATGACAGCGCTGTTTCCTGGGCTATCATACCTCTTTCTGCTTGAAATTATGTGTTACAGCACAGCTGTGCTCTTCTGAATGCTGTGTGGCATTATGATTTGTACACTTGTGTATTCTGCTTCATACTGTGTTATTATTTCTTCATTTTCCACATTTGATAAGGTCTTTTGTTTTCTCATTTTTAATTAGCTACTAAATCTGGATGTGCTGTAAAGCCTCAAAGAGGGAGGTTCCTATCTGCTAAAAGTGAGAATTGTTTGAATTGTTTGGTGTTTATTCTATTCATCCCTAGATAGCTGAAAAATTTTGACCTGTAGTCAAGCATATTTTAATTGAGGTAAACTTGAGTAATAATAATAGCAGTTATTATTTCCCATTGTTCTGTATCCACGTATATAGTTAATGACTAAAGTGCTTATATGTGCTGTTTTGTTGCCAGCATCATATGTCTCCTTAGGAGATATAGCATTTGAGAAATTAAGTCATATATCTTGAATCTCATTTATGTTCATGTATACAAAAAGCATGGCCTTTTCTGAGGCAGTTAACTATAAAGTTAACTTACCTGAAACGCTTTTTGGCCTACAGACAGCAGCAACACTTTGCTCATACACTATCCGGTATTTAATCTGTGTTATGTTGTTTGTTCCGTACTGTTCGTTTGTTTTACAAAAGTACTTCAGACTGGGATAATGTGGCATGTACAGAATAATGCAAGATACTTACAGAATATGTATCTAAGGTTAGAGATGAAAATGTTATTAGATACTATAGTGCTTTTCATTTGTGTTATGGCTGTATTAAGAAATAACAAGAATGTTGTTTTTTTTAACCTCATTACTTTTATAATCCAACACCTGCAAGCAGAAGCATTAAATCTGTTTTCTTTATGGGTTATTCAAAGGGATTTTAACAGAACAGTCCCCGTGTTTAGTTTATGCATAGTAAAGGCTTAGAGGAAAAAGTTGTCAATGTGAATTATAAAGTAAGTATTTTAAAAGTTGGTATGAGAAATATTTTTGCAATAGAAGTTTCTGATGTTGCATGGGAAAAACTTACTTCTTCATAATGCTCATCTATGAGTCTAATTAATACTATGTGATTCCCATCTACAAGAAGGGCCGTAAGGAGGATCCAGGGAACTACAGGCCGGTCAGCCTGACATCAGTGCCAGGGAAGGTCATGGAACAAATCCTCCTGGGAGAGATCACACAGCTTGTCCACGGGATCAGGCCCAGCCAGCATGGGTTCATGAAAGGCAGGTCGTGTTTGACCAACCTCATCTCCTTCTACGACTGGGTGACCAGACTGGTAGATGAGGGAAAAGCAGTTGATGTAGTCTACCTAGACTTCAGCAAAGCCTTTGACATGGTCTCACACAGTATCCTTCTGCGGAAACTGGCTGCCCATGGCTTGGACAGTTTTACCCTCCGTTGGATAAGGAACTGGCTGGAGGGCCGTGCTCAACGGGTGGTGGTCAATGGAGTGAAGTCCAGCTGGAGACCTGTTACAAGTGGTGTCCCCCAGGGGTCGGTACTGGGGCCCATCCTGTTTAATATCTTCATTGACGACTTAGATGAAGGGATTGAGTGTACCCTAAGTAAGTTTGCAGATGACACCAAGTTGGAAGGTGGTGTCGATCTGCCTGAGGGCAGGGAGGCCCTGCAGAGGGATCTAGATAAGCTGGATTGCTGGGCTGAGGTGAATGGGATGAGGTTTAACAAGGCCAAGTGTCGGGTTCTGCACTTTGGCCACCACAACCCCAGGCAGTGTTACAGGCTTGGGGATGAGTGGTTGGATGACTGTGAAGAGGAAAGGGACCTGGGGGTGTTGGTTGATGCTCGCTGAACATGAGCCGACAGTGTGCCCAGGTGGCCAAGAGGGCCAACGGCATCCTGGCTTGCATTAGAAATAGTATGGCCAGCAAGAGCAGAGAGGTGATCATCCCCCTCTACTCAGCACTGGTGAGGCCGCACCTCAAGTATTGTGTTCAGTTTTGGGCCCCTCACTACAAGAAAGACATTGAGGCCCTGGAGCGTGTCCAGAGAAGGGCAACAAAACTGGTGAGGGGTCTGGAGCACAAGTCTTATGAGGAGCGGCTGAAGGAGCTGGGATTGTTCAGTCTGGAGAAGAGGAGGCTCAGGGGAGACCTCATTGCACTCTACAACTTCCTGAAGGTAGGTTGTGGTGCAAAAGGGTCTGGCCTCTTCTCCCAGGCGAATAGTAGGACCCGAGGAAATGGCCAGAAGTTATACCAGAGGAGGTTTAGGTTGGACATTAGGAGAAACTTTTTCTCTCAAGGGGTGGTCAGGCACTGGAATGGCTGCCCAGGGAGGTGGTGGAGTCGCCGTCCCTGGCAGTGTTCAAGAGGCGCCTGGATGAGGAGCTACGAGAGATGGTTTAGTAGCTTGTGGCACTGATAGGAATGGGAGGGTGGTTGGACTAGATGATCTTGCAGGTCCTTTCCAACCTTGTGATTCTGTGTGTGATTCTGTGTATAAGTAAAATTTTGCTCAGACCAAAGTCCATCCAGCTCTTATTCTTGTGTCTAACATTGGACAGTGAATAGTAGCAGATGCTTAGGGAGGCAGTAGAATGAAAACTGTTTGTCTTACCTGATAAGAAAAGCTTTAAAATAGGGGAAGGTGGGAGAGGACAACAGTTCTCAACAGTGGAGGGGAAATGTGGTAGTAGGCGTGCCAAAGGCTCAGGGTGATGGTGACAGAAGAGGCACAGCATTCACCAACGCAGGGTTGAATAAATCATCTGAAGCATAGACATGTACAAAAAGAAGTGCCACCAGGACAGCCCTAACATGGAGAGCTTTCATGCCCTTTCTGGGGCACCACCATGCTTTGGTGCCTCTCTGAAATGCATCTACTCTAAATCCCATGGCATGGGAGATAAACGGGGGGAACGGGGAAAAAGGAGGAATGTAGTTGCTAGAACCTCACAGTGGTCACAGGGACATGTTGGAAGTGCTGCAGTGGATGGATACAGACTCTTGGGAGGACAGTTTGGGAAGCTGAGGAAGGGGAGTAGTCATGTATGTGAGATCGAAGTTGGGAAGCAGAGTTCTGCTGTGGAGATGCATGGTGAGCCAACTGTGAGTCTGTGGTTCAGGACTGGCAGGTAGACCAACATTGTCAGTCCTGTAGTAAGTGTTCACTATAGCCACCTGATCAGGAAAAAGCAGATGAGGCCTTCTTTAGACATCTCACATTCACAGCTCCTGGTCCTCTTGGGTGATTTGAACCACTCGTACCTACTGGTGTGCATTAGCAACAGCTTTGTGATACAGATGAGCAGTGAGCCAATCACAGAGGTGCTTTGCTTAATCTCATATTTACAGAGATAGGACTAGAATACAAAGGTCAGGATCAGGATTTTGGCTGCAAAGACAATGAGATGGTGGAGTTCAGGAGCCTGAGGGGAGGAAGAAGGGCTAAAAACAGAATTACAGCCTTGAACTTCAGAGAGAGCCAGTTGATCTTCAAGGATCACTTTTCTCAAGCTTTCTTATGATCCATTTCAGCAAGCAGGAAATCAAGCAAAGGCAGCAGGGATCCTGCATGTGAAGAACGAGCTCCTGACTAAACTCACACATAAAAAGGAAATATCCAGGAGGTAGAAACAGGTCTCGTGACCAGGAGGAATATAGAGACACTGTCTGAGCATGCGGGGATGAAATTAGGAAAGCCAAAGCCCATCTGAAATGGAATCTGGTGAGTGATGCAAAAGGTGTCTAGAAAAGGTTTTACAGATATGTCAGCAGCAAAAGAAAGACTAGGAAGAAAATTGGCCCCGTACTAAATTGTAGACCATATTGGCCATCTGCCAGCAGAAAACACAAAAAATGCCATGGTGCTCAGTGCCTTCGTGACCTCAACCTTTTTGGTCATAGGCCACTGAGACCAGAGGAAAAGTATTGAACATCAAAGATTTGACATTAGAGGAACATTTAAACAAACTGGATGTAAATAAGTCCACGGGGCCTGATTGTTTGCAACCGCAAGTGCTGAAGAAACGTACTGATTTCATTATGAAGTCTCTCAATTATCTTTGAAAGACCATGTAAACTGGGGAAATTTGCTGGTAGTGGGACTAAAATGAATGTCATTCCTGTTTTCCAGAATGGCAAGGAGAAGTATATTACGTTAATCAGCCTCACCTCAATTGCTAAGAAGGTGATGGAGTAACTAATCTTGGAAATGATTTCCACACGCATAAAGGACAAGAAGATGATCCAGAGTAGTCATTATAGATTTAAGGAGAGCAAATCAAACAACCTGATAGCCTTCTACAGTGGTGTGGCTGGCTTGATGGATGAAGGGAGAAAAGCAGATGTTTTTCACTTTGACTTTGTGAGGCTTTTCACACTTTCTCCCAGTAATGTTCTCTTGGACAAGCATGAAGTAAGGATTAGGTAAGTGTGGCAGATGGAAAAATTACGGAATGGCTGAGCCCAGAAGGTTGTGGTCAGTGGCACAAAGTCAAGGTGGAAGGCCTGTGGGTCCTGGTTGGTACCAAACTAACCATGAGCCTGTAATGGCAAAGAGCCTCATTGCAGGGGAGCGCAGAAGCACAGTGGGCTGTAATACAGAGTATTCCCAGCTGGCTGAAGGTAGTGATCCTTGCTCTCTGCTTTGCTCTGGTGTCCAGTGCTGGGCTTCCCAATACAAGAGAGATATAGGCTTACTTGAGTGAGTCCAGAATTTGTCAACTAAAATGATTAAGTGACTGTCATGTGAGGAGAGGCTATTCATCCTGGAGAAGAGAAAGCTCAGGGGGATCTTATTAATGTACCTTATCATACTTTATGGGAGGGAGAGAAGATAGAGGCAACAAACACAAACTGAAATATAGG